>NC_080784.1:38855000-39155000 GCF_028018385.1 Neofelis nebulosa | reverse complement strand
CTATGTGCAGTGTGTGTGGTGTCCTTGTAGTCGATGCGTAGAGGAGGGAGCATCTGTCTTCCGTATAAGTGGCGTAGGTTTGGGGTGTGGGGCGTGTATGTGGAGGGTGTATGCGTGGTATACGAGCAGTGGTTTGTTTGGAAACTGTGTGCTGTATGTGTGTTGAGTGTGGTAATACTGTGCGAGGGTGATAACTGTGGGTGTGTGGGGCATGTGTGATGTGTGTTGGATATGTCTGTGGCATATGCATGGTGTGTGTGTGGTGAGCATGTGGTGTGTGTGATGTATGCATGTGTAGACGGTGTATGTGGCATGCAGGTGTGTAGGTCGTAGGAAGGTGGCCAATGCGGCGTGCCAGGTGTGTGGAATGTGCAGGGGGTGCGTGAATGTGTGTTATAAGTGTCTTGAGTGTCTTGCACGGGTGGCCGTGTGTGGTGTGTTTTCCTTAAATGTTTTGGGTGTGTGTGTTGTGTGTTTGGGTACTGTGGTATGTGTGATATATGTGTGGGTTTCCGTGTAATTCGTGTCTTGTGTAGGCTGCACGTTAGTTGAAAGTGCAGTTTGACAGAGTTGATTGAGTATATGGCACTTTCCACATGGTCCCCGCCTAGGTTTTCAAACACTTCTAACTCAGTGAAACAAGGTGTTAGCAACACGATGGGTTTTCCCCACAGTGTTATTTCACAGAGTTGAGTGTATGGCACGTTCGTCGTCGTTCCCAGCAGTGTTTCAAACGCTTCTAACTTGGAGAAACAAGATGTTAGTTGAAAGACGCTTTCCCCAAAGTGCCATTTTCACAGAGTTGAATATATGGCACTTTCTTTCTGCACAGTCCCTGAATAATTTTTCAAACCCTTCTAACAGTGAAACTGGATGTTAGTTCAAAGGACGCTTTCCCACCGTGTTGGTTCCCAGAGATGAGTATATGGCGGAGACCTTGGAGGCCCTGCATACGTTCTCAAAACTTCCAACTGGGTGAAACATGTGAGTTGAAAGATGCTTTCTCCACAGGAGTCTTTCGCGACGGCTGGTGTGTGTGACTTTCCACATCATTCCCTGCATAGGTTGTCAAACTCTTCTCACGTAGTGAAACGACAGGCTAGTTACAAGACATTCTCCCCACAGTGTTGTATCACAGGGTTGAGTATATGGCACTTACCCTCTAGGCCCCGCGTAGGTTTTCACACGGTTCTCACTGAGCGAAACCACATATCAGGTGAAAGCTGGTTTCGCTACAGTGTTGTTTGGCAGGATTGGGTATACGGCCCTTTCCGCATGGGCCCGCGTAAGTTTTTCAAACACTTCTAACTTAGAGACACCAGATGTGACTTGAAAGATGGTTTCTCCACAGTATGTTTTCTGTGAATCGAGAATTCTGAGAAACTCGAGAATTCCGTTGAAGACGAATCTTCGTTCCCAAAGCAGTTTTTCAAACACTTCTAACATGGTGAAATAAGATGGTAGTGGAAAGATGGTTTCCCCAAGAGCTGCTTGACAGAGTGGAGTGTATGACACTTTCCGCCAAAGCCCCCACAGGTTTGCCAACACTTCTTACTTAGAGAAACAAGATGTGAGTGGAAAGATGGTTTCCCCACAGTGTTGTTTTCACAGGGTTGAGGGTATGGCACTTTCCTTCCAGGCCCCACATGGGTTTTCCAACACTTCCACGTTAGTGGAGCCAGAGGTTAGTGGAAAGATGGTTTCCGTAGAGTGCAGATTGACTGAGTTGTGTACAAGGCACTTCACTCTCCACATAGGCCTCCCACATGGGTGTTCCAACACTTCCAACGTTGTGACACCAGACGTTAGGTGAAAGATGGTTTCTCCACAGGATTCTTTCACAGTGGCTGGTATATGTCACTTTCCACATCGTTCCCCACATAGGTTTTCAAACTCTTCTAACCTAGTGATTGATACAAGCTGTTAGTTGAATGTTGGTTTTCCCCAGAGTGAAGTCTGACAGAGTTGGGTACATGGAACTTGACGCGTAGTCCCCGCGCAGGTTTTCAAGCCCTTGGAACTGAGTGAAACTAGGTGTTAGCTAAAAGATGGTGTCCTCTGAGTGTGCCTTCACGCGGGTGACTATACGGCACCTACCTTGCCGGCCCCGCAAAGTTGTCAGACAGCTCTCTTCTAGTGCAGCAAGATATTAGGAGAAAGACCGTTTCGCCACACCATGTTTCACATGATGGAGCGTAGGGCACTTTCTACGCAAGCCACCGTAGGTTCGCAAACACTCGGACCCGAGTGAAATGAGATGCTAGCTGAAAGATGGTTTCTCCACAGGGTGGAGGGTGACTTTCCACGTCGTTCTCCGCATAGAATTTCAAACAGTGCCAACCTGGTGATACAACATGTTCCTGGAAAGATGGTTTCCCCAAATGTGCAGCCTTCACTATAGGCCTCCCATCACTGTTCCGCCTCTTCTCACTTAGGGAAAGGAGATGTTAGCTGAAAGGTGTTTCCTCCCACCCCCCCACCCCCGCCCCCCACGGTTTTGTTACACACAGTCGAGGACAGAGCACTTGCCGTGTACGTCTGCATACGCTTTCAAACTCTTGCAACTTAGTCAAACAAGGTGTCAGCTGAGAGACGGTTTCTCTGCAGGACTCTTTCAGAGTATCGAGTACTTGTCACTTTCCACATCATGCCCCGCGTAGGTTTTCAAACGCTTCTGACTTAGTGATACAAGATGTCAGTTGAAGGGCGGTTTCCCCGAAGGGCAAACATTTGACAGAGTTGAGTGGCACGCGCCGCATAAAGCCCCCACAGGCTTCACACGCTTCTTACCTGGTGAAACCCAATGTAGTTGAAAGAAGGTTTTCCCCAACAGTGTTGTTTCACAGCGCTGAGAGTCTAGGCCCCACATGGGATTGCAAACACTTCCAAGTTAGTGGAACCAGAGGTGAGTGGAAAGCGTCTCTCCAAAGTGCAGTTTGCCCGAGTCGACTATATGGCACCTTCCACGGAGGCCCCACGATACGCGTTTGTTCAAACGCAGGTCTAACTTAGCGATACAAGATGTTCCTTCACAGAGCCGAGTTTGTGGCACTGACCTTACATGTGGGCGCCGCATAGGTTTTTCGAACAGTTCTCCCCCAGTGAGCCAAGATGTTAGTTGCCAGATGGCTTCTCCACTGGACTTTCTCACACTGCCGAGTAAATGTCACTTGCCCCTTCTTTGCCCGCAGAGGATTTCCGGCAAAGCTAACCTAGTGATACGGGATGTTATTTGAAAGGTGGTTTCCCCAAAGTGCTTCTTGACAGAGTCGCGTATATGGCACCTTCATCATAGGCCCCGAATGGGTTTTCAGACACCTGTGCCCAGTGAAACGTGATGTCAGTCCACAGTATTCTCTCCCACTGTCGAGTATATGTCACTTTCCCCCTGGCTCCCCACAGAGGGTTTCAAACACTTCTATGTTAGTGATGCAAGCTGTTAGCCAGAAGAAGGCTCCTGCAATGTGCAGTGTGACCGTGCTCTGTATATATATATATATGTATATGTATGTGTATGTATATGTATATGTATATGTATATGTATACACACATAGCACTTTGTGCTTAGGCCCCGACGGGTTTCTCAAACACTTCTAATTTAGTGAAACCACGTGTTAGTTGAAACGGTCTCCCCACAGTGTTGTTTCAGAGTTGAGTATGTGGCACTTTCGCTGTAGGCCCCGCACGAACGGTTTGCAACCACAGGTAACATAGTGAAGTAAGCTGTTAGTTGAAGGACGGCTTCTCTGCCCTCCCCCCTCCCCACACACACACCCCAGGTGTTGTTTGACAGAGTGGGGTGTCTCATACTTTTGGTGGGAGCTCCGCATAGCTTTTCAGACACGTCTAACAAGGGAACCCAGATGCTATTTGAAGGATGGTTTCACCACAGTGTTGTTTTACAGAGTTGAGCACATGGCGCTTTCTGCGTAGGAAGCCCCTCGTTTCCGAAACTCTTCTCAGTAAGGGAAACGAGAGGTGTGTTGAAAGGCCGCGTCTCCACGGTGTTGTTTCACAGAGTTGACTCTACAGCACTTTCGTCGCAGGCCCTGCATGGGTCTTGAAGCCCTTGTCACTTTGGGAAACGAGCTGTTATTTGAAAAGTGGTCTCCCCCCAACGTCTCACAGAGTTGAGGGTAGGGCCCTTGCCGCGTAGACCCCCAGCAGTTTCCAAACACTCTTAAGTTAGTGAAACCCGGTGTTATTTGAGTGCTCGTTTCAGCACACCATCGTTTCTCACAGTTGAGTAGACGGCACTCAACCGTTAGGCTTCTCGTAGGTTTTCAAACCCTTCTACCTTAGAGAAACCACATGGTAGTTGAAGGGCGGTTTGCCCACAGTGTTGTTCCCAAGAGTTGAGAGCATACGGTCCCGTGCGCTAGGCGCCTGCGAGCCTTTTGAAACACCTGTGGTTTAGTGAACCCAGATGTTAAGAGACAGATTGTGTCCCCACAGTGTCGTCTCACAGGGTTCATTATATGGCACTCTCGTGGTAGGCCCCGCAACGTTTGGAGCTACGTCTACTTAGCGAAGCGAGATGTCAGTGGAACGACGGCTTTCACCGTGTTATTTGCCAGAGCGCAGTGTGAGATACGTTCGGGCTAGGCTCCGCGTAGCTTTGCAAACACTTAAAAGTGTTAAAACGAGGGAACACAGATGCTGTTTGAAGGAGGGTTTCACCAGTGTTGTTTTACAGACTTGCGCACAAGGCCCTCTCTGCGTAGTACCCACGTAGGCTTTCGAACCCTTCTCACTAAGCGAAACGAGCGGCTAGGTGAAACGTGGAGACTCACAGTGTTGTCTCACAGAGTTGAGTGTATGGCATTTTCCGTCTAGGCCCTGCATAGGTTGTCAAACACTTCTCACTTTGTGAAACGAGATGTGACGGGAAAGATGGTTTCCCCCACAGCGTCTCAGAGAGTTGAGTATACGGCAGGTTCGTTGTAGTCTCCGGATGCTTCTCAAACACTTCCAACTTAGTGAAACCACTTGGTAAGTGGAAGAAGCTTTCCCCACAAGGTCGTGTCACAGAGTTGAGTGTAAGTCACTTTCTACATAAGCCTCCGCAGGTCTTCAAACACGTCTGCCTTAGTGAACTGAGATGTTAGTTGAAAGGTGTTTTCTCCACCGTGTTTTTCCCCATAGCCGAGTATATGGCACTCACCGTCCACGTCTGCATACGTTTTCAAACTCTTCTAACTTAGGCAAACAAGGTGTTAGTTGAAAGATGGTTTCTCCACAGTATGTTTTCACAGAGTCGAGAACGTGGCTCTTTCCTCATTGTTCCTAGCAACGTACGTCTAACATGGTGAAACAAGATATTAGTTGGAAGATGGTTTCCCTAAAAATTGACAGTGGAGCAGATGGCACTTTCCGCCTAAGCACCCCCCTCCCCCCCGCAAGTTGCGAAACACTCCTACGAAATGAACCCAGATGTTACTTGAAAGACGGTTTCACCACAGTCGTGTTGCGCAGCGTTGAGCAAATGACACTTTCTTTGTAGACCTGGCATAGGTTTTCAACCACTTCTAGGTGAAGAGCAGTTAGCTGCAACTTGGATTCACCACAGTGTTGTGTCACAGAGTTGAATGCATGCTCTACGCGCCTAGGTCCCGTGGGTCTTCTCAGACACTTGTAACCGAGTGAAACCAGAGGCTAGAAGAAAGAGTCTTTCCCCCACAGTGCTGTTTCACAGAGTTGAGTGTATGGCACTTTCGGACTAGGCCCCACATGGTTTGCATCTACATCTAACATAGTGAATTAAAATGTGAGTTGGAGGACGGCTTCCCCAGGTGTTGTTTGACAGAGTGGAGTGTATGATTCTTGCGGTGTAGGCTCTGCATAAGTTTTCAAACACTTCTAACAGGGGAGCCCAGATGGTATGTGAAGGGTGGTCCCCCACCGTGTTGCTTTAGAGAGTTGAGCACATGGCACTTTCTACGTAGAACGGCATACGTCTCTCAAACACTTCTAACTGAAACGAGAGGTTAGTTGAAGGTGGAGTCCCCACAGTGTTGTTTCACAGAGTTGACCAGGTGGCACTTTCGGCGCAGGCCCTACAAGGGTTTTCAAACGCTTGTAAGTTTGTGAAATGAGATGTGAGTTGAAAGATGGTTTCTCCACAGTGTCTCACAGAGTTGAGTCTGTGGCGCTTTCGGTGTCATCTCCGCGTGGTTTTCAAACACTGCTAACTTACCGAAACAACATGTTAGTTGGAAGAGGGTTTCCCCGACTGTGTTGTGTCTCGGAGTTGAAAATATGGCACTCTCCTCATAGACCCTGGATAGTTTTCAAACAAGCTTGAAGCAGGGAAACCAGATGTCAGCTGAAAGATCGTTTTGCCACACCATTGTCTCTCACAGTCGAGTCCATGGCACTTAACCGTTAGGCTTCCCATGGGTTTTCAAAGACTTCTACCTTAGGGAAACCAGACGGTAGTTGAACGATGGTTTCCCCATAGTGTTGTTTCACAGACTTGACTGTATGGCACTGTCCGTGTGGCCTCCACTTAGGTTTTCAAACCCTTGTAACTACGCGCACTGAGAAGCTAATGATAAGGTCGTTTCACCACAGTGTTGTTTGATTGAGTGGCGCGTATGGCGCTAGCCACATGGGCCCCGCATGTGTTTTCAAACACTTGTAACAGTGAAACCAGATAGTAGTTGAGCGATCCTTTCACCACACTGGTATTCACACAGTTGAGTATAAGGCACCTTGCGATTAGGCAATCCTACGAGAGCATAGGATTTCCACACACTGCTCACTTAGAGAAACCAGCTGGTAGTCGAAGATCGTTTTCCCACAGTGTTGTTTCACAGAGTCGAGTATATGGCACGGTCTTCATAGGCCCCTCAGGGGTTTGAAACCCTTCTAACTCTTTTTTAGTTAAAAGTTTTTAGTTAAAAGTCAGTTTGTCCTATGTTGTTTCCCAGAGTTGAGCGTACGGTGGGTGCTATGCACCTAAGCCCCCTCCCCCCGTCTTTTCAAACCCTTGTAACCTCGCGAATCCAGATGCTCGGAGAAAGACTGTGTCACCATAGTGTCTGTTCTCGGGGCTGAGTATATGGCACTTTCGTTGTGGGCCCCGCGTGGTTTTCAAACACATCAAACTTAGGGAAATAAGATGTGAGTTGGAGGACGGCTTCCACCAAGTGTTGTTCGACACAGTGCAATGTAAGATACACTCGGTGTAGCCGACGCATGGCATTTCAAACACGTCTGACAAGTGAACCCAGGTGATATTTGGAGGATGGTATCACCACACTGTTGTTTTACAGAGTTGAGCATACGGCACTCTCTGCGTAGTCCCTGCATAGGTCTTCAAACACTTCGAACTTAGTGCACCAAGATGTTAGTTGAAAGAGGGTTTCTCCACAGGATTCTCTACAGTGTCCTGTACATGTCACTCTCCACATCGTTCCCCACATAGAGCTTCACAGACTTCTACGCGACACGACACGTTAATTGACAGGCCATTTCCACAAAGTGCATTTTGACAGAGTTGAGGATGTGGCACTTTCACCATAAGCCCTGCATTGATTTTCCAACACTTCGAACCTAGCGAAACAAGATGGTAGTTGAACGATTGTTTTCATTACACTGCTGCTTCACAGAATCGAGCCTATGGCACTTTCATGTATCCCGAGCACAGTTTTCCAAACACTCGAACCTTAGTGAAACCTGATGTTAATCGAACAGTGGTCTCCTCACAGAGTTGTGTAGATGGCACCTTGCGGAGGCCATTCAAGTGTTTCTAAACACTTCAGACTTTGTGAAACCAGGTATTAGTTGAAAGACGGTTGCCCCACAGTGTTGTTTCACAGGGAGATGGGTGTTTAGCACCTTCCGCTTGGGCCCCTCATAGGTTTTCAAACACTTCCACCTTAGCGTAATGGGCTGTCACTTGAAAGATGGTTTCCCCCGTAACTTATCAGACAGGTGTGTATGTGACACTTTTGATGTCGCCCCCCGCATGGGTGTTCAAGCACACTAAGATAGCGACACCAGATGTTAACGGATAGATGTTTGCACCACACAATCGTTTCAGAGGGTTGAGTACCGGGCACTTTGGCTGTAGTCCCCGCATGAGTTTTTAGCCACTTCTAGTGTCGTGAAACAAGACATTGGTTGAAAGATGTGTTGTTTGCCAGAGTTGACTATGTGGCACCTTATGCATAAGCTTTATGCAAAGGCTTTGGAACACGCCTAGCAACGTGAAACCGTTAAGTTAGTTGAAAGATGGTTTCCCCACAGCAGTTTTTAGAGTCGAGTATATGTCACTTTCCCCATAGTCCCTAGTGTATGTTTTAAAGCAGTTCTAACAGTGAAACAAGTTGTTAATGGGAAAGTTTTTATCCCACAATATTGTTTCACAGAGTGGAGTATATGGCGCCTTCCTCTAGGGCCCTCATAAGTTTTTAAACTTTTCTGAATTTCTGACATCAGATGGTAGTTGAAAGAGGATTTCACCTCTTTCACGTGTTGTCTCACGGAGTTGAGTATACGGCACTTTCCTCATAGACCCGGCATAGGGTTTCAAGTACTTCGGTTAGTGAAACAAGATATTAGTTGAAAGACCGTTTCTCCATAATACTCTTTCACACAATCAAGAATATGCCACTTTCATCGTAATTCCCCGAAAATGTTTACAGAAACTTCTAACGGTGAAACAAGATGTTTCAACCGAAGGGCTGAGTTGAGGGCACAAAGGAGGGTGCCGGTCAGGATCCGTCTTTGGCTGCCAAGGCCACACACCTCGATCGGCCCTGGTGGAGGAGGCCTCCAGAATCCTCTCGGGCAGCTGTAGTGGGGCCTGGGAAACGACATGCTGAGCTTCCAGGTTCCATGCCGTGTCAGCCTGCACCGCTTCTGGATCCTAGACGCGTGGTGTTGTCAACCGTTGGAATTCGGTCCCCATGGCGAGAGAGCCTTAGCTAGGGTTAGGGTTCGGTCCAGGGACGTCGCCCGGGCCGAAGCGACTCCGGTCTCGTGATCTCCCTCGTGGGCTGAAGTGAGGGCACATGACAGAAGGCGGCTCAATTGCAGGGTTAGGGTTCGAGGCAGGCTTACGTTTCGGTGGAGGGTCACGGTTCGCGGAAGTGTTAGGGTTACGGTTACGTCCCAGGAGGCCCCAGGCGCCGAACGCACAGAAGGGCAGTGGTCGCCCCGAAGGGATGAGTTGAGGGCACAAGGGATGGTGCCGGTCAGCATCCGTCTTTGTCTGCCAAAGCCATAGACGTGATTGGGCCCCTGGTCGAGGAGGCCTCCGGAAACCTGTCGGGCAGCTGAGGCCGGACTTGGGAAACGACATGGTGAGCTTCCAGGTTCCATGCCGAATCAGCCTGCACAGCTTCTGGATCCCTGGGGCGTGGTGCTGTGAGACGTTGGAATTGGGTCCCCATGGCGAGAGAGCCTTAGCTAGGGTTAGGGTTCGGTCCAGGGACGTCGCCAGGGCCCAAGCGACTCAGGTCTCATGATCTCTCTCGAGGGCTGAAGTGAGGGCTCAACAACAAGGCGGCTCAAGTGCAGGGTTAGGGTTCCAGGCAGGCTTAGGTTTCGGTGGCGGGTCCCGGTTCGTGGTAGGGTTAGGGTTACGTCCCAGGAGGCTCCAGGCGCCGAACACACAGCAGGGCAATGGTCTCCCCGAAGGGCTGAGTTGATGGCACCAAGGAGGGTGCCGGTCAGGATCCGTCTTTGGCTGCCAAGACCACACACCTCGATCGGCCCCTGGTCGAGGAAGCCTCCGGAATCCTCTCGGGCAGCTGCAGCCGGATCTGGAAACGACCTGGTGAGCTTCCAGGTTCCTTTCTGAGTCAGGCTGCACCGCTTCTGGATCACCGGCGCATGGTGTTGTCAGACGTGGGGATTGGGTCCCCATGGCGACAGAGCCTTACCTAGGGTTAGGGTTCGGTCCAGGGACGTCGCCCGGGCCAACGCGACTCCAGTCTCGTGATCTCCCTCGAGGGCCGAAGTAAGGGCTCAACACCAAGGCGGCTCAAGTGCAGGGTTAGGGTTCGAGGCAGGCTTAGGTCTCGGTGGCGGGTCCCGGTTCGTGGTAGGCTTAGGGTTAGGTTTAGGTCCCATGAGGCTACAGGTGCTGAACCCACAGCAGGGCAGTGGTCTCCCTGAAGGGCTGATTTGAGGGCACAGTGGAAGGTGTCGGTCAGGATTTGTCTTTGTCTTCCAATGCCACACGCGTCGAATGGCCCATGGTTGAGGAGGCCTCCGGATTCCTCTCAGACAGCTGCAGCCGGGCCTGGGAAACGACATGGTGAGCTTCCAGTTTCCATCCTGAGTGTGCACCGCTTCTGGACCCCAGGCGCGTGGTGTTGTCAGACGTTGAAATTGGGTCCCCTTGCGGAGACAGCCTTAGCTAGAGTTAGGGTTCGGTCCAGGGACGTCGCCAGGGCCTAAGCGACTCTGGTCTCGTGATCTCCCTCTTGGGCTGAAGTGAGGGCCCATGCAACAAGGCGGCTCAAGTGTAGGGTTAGGGTTCGAGGCAGGCTTAGGTTTCAGTGGAGGGTCCCAGTTCGGGGTAGGGTTACGGTTAGGGTTAGGGCCCAGGAGGCTCCAGGCGCCAAAGGCAAAGCAGGGCAGTGGTCTCCCTGAACGGCTGAGTTGAGGGCACAAGGGTCGGTGTCAGTCAGGAACCTTCTTAGGCTGCCAAGGCCACACACGTGATTCGACCTCCGGTCGAGAAGGCCTCCGGAATCGTCTCGGGCCACTGCAGCCGGGCCTGGGAAACGACATGGTGAGCTTCCAGGTTCCATGCTGAGTGAGCGTGCACTGCTTCTCGACCCCAGGCGCGTGGTGTCGTTAGACATTTGTATTGGGTCCTCATGGGGAGAGAGCCTTAGCTAGGGTTAGGGTTCGGTCCAGGGACTTTGCCTGGGCCGAAGAGACTCCGGTCTCATGATCTCCCTCGAGGGCTGAAGTGAGGGCCCTTGCCACAGGGCGGCTCAAGTGTAGGGTTAGGGTTCAAGGCAAGCTTAGGTTTCGGCGAAGTGTCCTGGTTCAGGGTAGGGGTAGGGTTAGGGGGTTCGGGGCTCGGAGGCTCCAGGCGTCGAACCCACAACAGGGCATGGGTCTCCCCAAAGGGCTGAGTGGAGGGCACAAGAGACGGTGTCGGTCAGGGTCCGTCTTTGGCTGCCAAGGCCACACAAGTGATTGGGACCCTGGTGGAGGAGGCCTCCGGAATCCTCTCGGGAAGCTGCTGCCGGGATTAGGAAACGACACGGTGAGCTCCAGGTCCCATGCCGGGTGAGCCTGCACCGCTTATGGACCCCAGGCGCGTGGTGTTGTCTGACGTTGCAATTGGGTCCCCTTGAGGAGAGCGCCTTAGCTAGGGTTAGGTTTCGGTTCAGGGACGTCGCCAGGGCTGAATCGACTCTGGTCTCCTGATCTCCCTCGAGAGCTGAAGTGAAGGTCCATGCCACAAGGTGGCTCAAGTGCAGGGTTAGGGATCGAGGCAGGCTTAGGTGTGGGTGGAGAGTCCCGGTTCGGGGTAGGTTAGCGTTAGGTTTAGGTCCCAGGAGGCTCCAGGCGCTGAACCCACAGCAGGGCAGTGCTCTCCCCGAAGGGCTGAGTTGAGGGCACAAGGGAGGGTGTCGGTCAGGATCCGTCTTTGCCTGCCAAGGTCACACACGTGATTGGGCCCCTGATCGAGAAGGTCTCGGGAATCCTCTCGGGCAGCGGCAGCCGTGCCTGGGAAACATGGTGAGCTTCAAGTTTCCATGCTGAGTGAGCCTGCACGGCTTTGGATCTCAGGAGCGTGGTATTGTCAGATGTTGGAATTGTGTCTTTTACGGGAGAGAGCCTCAGCTAGCGTTAGGGTTCGGTCCAGGGAGGTCGCCAGGGCTGAAGCGACTCCGGTCTCGTGATCTCCCTGTAGCGCTGAAGTGAGGGCCCATGCCACAATGCGGCTCAAGTGTAAGGTTAGGGTTCGAGGCAGGCTTAGGTTTCGGTGGAAGGTCCCGGTGTGGAGTAGGGTTAAGGTTAGGGTTAGGTCCCAGGAGGCTCCAGGCGCCGAACCCACAGCAGAGCAGTGGTCTCCCCGAAGGATTGAGTTGAGAGGGCACAAGGGAAGGTGCCGGTCAGGATCCGTCTTTGCCGAGGCTACACACGTCGATTGGCCCCTGGTCGTGGAGGCCTCCGGAATCCTCTCGGGCAGCCGCAGCTGGGCCTGGGAAAGGAAATGGTGAGTTTCCAGGTTCCATGCTGAGTGAGCCTGCACGGCTTCTGGACCCCAGGCGCGTGGTGTTTTCAGACGTTGCAATTGGGTCCCCTTGCGGAGACAGCCTTAGCTAGAGTTAGGGTTCGGTCCAGGGACGTCGCCAGGGCCTAAGCGACTCTGGTCTCGTGATCTCCCTCTTGGGCTGAAGTGAGGGCCCATGCAACAATGCGGCTCAAGTGTAGGTTTAGGGTTCGAGGCAGGCGTAGGTTTCGGTGGAGGGTCCTGGTTCTTGGTAGTGTTATGGTTAGTGTTAGGTCCCAGGAGGGTCCAGGCGCCGAACCCACAGCAGGGCAGTGCTCTCCCCGAAGGGCTGAGTAGAGGGCACAAGGAAGGGTGTCGGTTAGGATGCGTCTTAGCCTGCCAAGGACACACACGTGATGCGGCCCTGGTGGAGGATGCCTCTGGAATCCTCTCGGGCAGCTGCAGCCCAGCCTGGGAAAAGACATGGTGAGCTCCAAGTTTCATGTGTGGTGCGCCTGCATCGCTTCTGGACCCCAGGAGTGTGGTGTTGTCAGACGTTGCAATTGGGTCCCCTTGGGGAGACAGCCTTAGCTAGGGTTAGTGCTCGGTCCAGGGACGTCGTCAGCGTTGAAGCGACTCAAGTCTCGTGATCTCCCTCGAGGGCTGAAGTGAGGGCCCACGGCCCAAGGCAGCTCAAGGGTAGCATTAGGTTTCGAGGCAGGCTTAGGTTTCGGTAGAGGGTCACGGTTCCGGGTAGGTTAGGGTTAGGTTTAGGTCCCAGGAGGTTCTAGGCGCCGAATCCACAGCAGGGCAGTGGTCTCCCCGAAGGGCTGAGTTGAGGGCACTTGGGAGGGGGGGTGGGGTGCTGGTCAGGATCCGTCTTGGCTGCCAAGGACACACATGTCGATGGGCCTCTGGTCGTGGAGGTTTCCGGAATCTTCTCAGGCAGCTGCAGCCCGGCCTGGGAAAAGACATGGTGAATTTCCAGGTTCCATGCCGAGTGAGACTGCACTGCTTCTGGACCCCAGGCGCGTGGCGTTGTTAGACATTTGTATTGTGTCTCCATGAGGAGAGAGCTTTAGCTAGCGTTAGGGTTCGGTCCAGGGACGTCGCCAGGGCTGAAGCGACTCCGGTCTCGTGATCTCCCATGAGGGCTGAAGTGAGGGCCCATGCCACAATGCGGCTCAAGTGTAAGGTTAGGGTTCGAGGCAGGCTTAGGTTTCGGTGGAGGGTCCCGGTGTGGAGTAGGGTTAAGGTTAGGGTTAGGTCCCAGGAGGCTCCAGGCGCCGAACCCACAGCAGAGCAGTGGTCTCCCCGAAGGGTTGAGTTGAGAGGGCACAAGGGAAGGTGCCGGTCAGGATCCGTCTTTGCCGAGGCTACACACGTCGATTGGCCCCTGGTCGTGGAGGCCTCCGGAATCCTCTCGGGCAGCCGCAGCTGGGCCTGGGAAAGGAAATGGTGAGTTTCCAGGTTCCATGCTGAGTGAGCCTGCACGGCTTCTGGACCCCAGGCGCGTGGTGTTTTCAGACGTTGCAATTGGGTCCCCTTGCGGAGACAGACTTAGCTGAGGTTAGGGTTCAGTCCACGGACGTCGCCAGCGCTGAAGACACTCTGGTCTCGTGAGTGAGACTGCACCGCTTCAGAAACCTCTAAGGGTGAAACAAGATGTTAGTTGAAGGATGGTTTCACCACACTATTGCTTCGCAGAGCTGAGTGATGGCGCTTTCCGTAGAGTTGCCCACGTGGGTTTTCTAACAGGTACAAACTAGTGACATCAAGTGGTAGTTGAGAGATGGTTTCACCACAGAGTGGAGGATATGGCGCTTCTCTCATAGTTGCTCGCGTACGTTTTCCACCCCGTCCAAATTAGTGAAACCGAATGTTTCTTGAAAGAGGGTTCCCCGAAATGTTGTTGTTTCCCATATTTGAGTATAAGGCACTTTCCCTGTAGGTGTCGCATAGGTTTTCAAACTGTTCCAACCTTGTGCAACAAGAGGTTAGTTGACTGAGGGTTTGAGCAGACTCTTGTGCAGAGTTGAGTGTATGGCACTTTCCGCATAGGCTCCGCATAGGTTTCAAAGATGTTTTTCATCGTAGGGATACCAGATGTCAGTTGAAAGATGTTTCATACAGTCGTGCATACGGCAGTTTCGGTGTTGGCCCCACATGGGTCTTCAAACACTTCTAACTTGGTGACGCCCGACGTCAGTGGATAGATAGATGGTTTCACCACACGGTTGTTTCCCAGGGTTGAGTGCATGGCACATTCGGTGTAGGCCCCACATGGGTCTTCAAACTAAGAGCGGTCTAATGTACTGAAACAGGATGCTGGTTGAAAGATGGTTTCCGCACAGTGCTTTTTGCCAGACCCGAGTATATGACACTTTATTCTTAGGCCCCACATAGGTTGTCGAATACCTCTAACGTAGTGAGACCTGATGGTAGTTGAAGGATGGTTTCTCCACGGTAATTTTTCAGCGTGGAGTGTATCTCGTTTTCCTCATAGGTTTTCAAACACTTCTCAGCGAAGCAAGATGTTAGTTGATAAATGGCTTATTTATGAAAAGTGTCACATACTTAACGCGGTGTAAAATCACTGTGCGGAAACATCTTTCAACCCACAACTTGTTCCACAAAGTTAGAAATGTTGGAATCCTAGACATAGAAGTAACAAGGAAAGTGCACTTTACTCACTTTGTCAAGGATCGTTGTAGACAAACCACTTTTCAACCAAACTCTGGTTTAACTAAGTGGGAAGTGTTCGCAAACGCTTGCGGGGCCACAAAGACACTGCCATGTACTCAGCGCTGTGAAACACCAGTGTGGTGATGCCTTTTACCAACTAACATCTGCTTTCACGGCATAGGTTTTCAAGTGTTTGAAAACCCATGTGGGGACGAAACGGAAAGGGCCATAGGCTGAAGTGTATGAAACACTGTTGGGGGAACCACCTTCCAACTAAAATGCTGTTTCAGTATGTTGGAAGCGTTTGCAAACCTCTGCGGGGCTTAGGCGGAAATGCCTACACGCAGCTCTGTGAAACAACCACGGGGAAAGAGTCTTTCACCTAACATCAGGTTTCAGTAAGCGAGAACTCTTTGAAAACCTATGCGGGGCCTACAGGGTAAGGGCCAGAGAGTCACCTCCGTGAAACAACACCGTGGGGAAACCGACTTTCAAGTAACATCTATGTGATTTCACAAAGTGAGAAGTGTTTGAAAACCCATGCAGGGCCTGGGCGGCGAGGGCCCGTACACTCAACTCCGTGAAAAAACACTGTGGGGTATCCAGCTTGCAACTAACCTCTTCTTTCGGCAAGTAGAATTGGAAAGCCTAGGTGGGTCGTACGGGGACAGTGCCATGCACTCAACTCTGTGAAACAGAAAAGGGTGAGGGAAACATCTTTCCACTAACATCTTGTTTCACCAAGTTAAAAATGTTTCAAAGCCAATGCAGCACCTACACCGAGTGTGCCTTATACCCAATACCATGAAAACACGCTAGGGAAATCTTTCTCCCATCGTCTTATTCATTAAGTTTGAAGCGTCTGGAGACCTATGCGGAGCCTAGGTGGAAAGTTCTATGTACTCAACTCTACCAGGCAGCACTTGAGGGAGACTATCTTTCAACGAACATCTTGTTTCACTAAGTCACAAGTGTTTGGAAAACACTGTAGGCCTACCCTGACCAGTGCCTTGTACCTAACTTTAGGAAGTACCGTGGGGATACCATCATTCAACTAACGGCTACGTTTCACAACGTGAGAAACGTTAGTAAATACGTGCGGGGCCTACACGGAAAGTGCCTTATACTCACCTCTGGAAAAAAGAGTGAAACATCGGGTTTCGCTACGTTACAATTGCTTGAAAACTAGGCGGGACCTAGAGGTGCCCTGGGCACCGTCACGGTCGAGAGACAATCTCCCAACATCTGGTTTCACTCGGTTACAAGTGTTTAAAACACACGCGGGGCCTCTGTGGAGAGTACCCAACACTCCACTCCGTGAAACACACACTGTGGGGAAACCACCTGTCAACCTCTATGGGGTTTCTTTGAGGTAGAAGTGTTTGAAAACCTATGAGAAGCCAACTGGTTAAGTGCCATACCTGCGCTCAACGGTGAACAACGACGGTGTGCTAAAACAATATTTCAACTAACAACATCTGGTTACACTAATTTAAAAGTGTTGGAAAACTATTCAGGGTCTGGGAGGAGAGTGCCATATGCTCAACTCTGTGACAGAACACAGTGGGGAACACCGTCTTCCGACTAACGTGTGTCAGTTTGAAAACCATGAGGAGCTACACCCGGAAGGGACTTACTCTATGAGACGCCCTAGGGAAACCGTCTTTGAAGTAACTTCTCGTTTCACAAACTTACAAGTGTTTGAAAACCCATGCATGCAAGGCCTGCGCAGAAAGTGCCTATAGTCAACCCTGTGAAACAACACTGTGGGTCTCCACGTTTCAACCAACCTCTCGTTTCACTTAGTGAGAAGGGTTTGAAAAACCTACGTGCGTTCTACGCAATGAGTGCCATATGCTCAACTCTGTAAGACAACACTGGTGAAACCATCCTTCAAATAGCATCATGGTTCACTGTTGGAAGTGTTTGAAAACCTATGCGGAGCCTACCCCGAAAGTATCTTACACTGCACTCTGGCAAAGACTTTGGGGAAGCCGTCCTTCAACTGACATTTTACTTCACTATGTTACATGTGGTTGCAAACCATGCGGCGCCTACAGCCAAAGTGCCACCCATATACTCAACTCTGTGAAACAACGTTGTGGGGAAACGGGTTCAACTAACACCTGGTTTCACTACGTAAGAAGTGTTTGAGAAACCCGTCGGGCCCTCTGTCAAACTGCACATTGCAGAAGCCCTCTTTTAGCCAACATCTTACATCTCTAGCGTATGGATGGCACGTATGCTATGTACATTGTTTGTGTCTGTGTGTTATTTGTGTGGTGAATGTGGTGTGTGTATGGTGTGTCAGTGCTTTGTAGGTGCTGAATGTGTCCTTCTGTGTTGTCCTCGAGTGTCATATATGTGTTGTGATTGTAGTATATCAGCTACGTATGCGCCGCATAGAACGTTTGTGCGTGTGTGTGTGTTTTGTATGTGGTGCACGTGGGGTTTTGTGGTGTGGCATACGGGTGGAGTTTGGGCAGTAAAAGTGTGGTGTGTGTGGTGTGCGTGGTGTCTGTATTTCATAGATGTATGGACTCTCATGGCGTGTGTATTGTGGATGTGGTGTCTGTGTAGTGTAAGTGCGTGGTGTGCGGTATAAGTTTGGCATGTATGTGGTGTATATATGGAGTGTGTTTGTGTGCTATACGTGTGTACGGTGTGTATATGTGTGGTACGTGTATTAGGTGTAGTAAGTAGTGTGTGGAAGATGTCTGTGTGATGTGTAAGTGGTTTGGTGTGTATGTGGTGACTGGGTGAGGTGTTTGTGTGGTATTCACGTGTCATGCGAGGTATGTTTGTACCCTGTTGTGTGTCCGGTGTAGGAGGGGTGTGGCTGTGTGGCATATGTGTCACCGTTGTGTCTCTATGTGCAGTGTGTGTGGTGTCCTTGTAGTCGATGCGTAGAGGAGGGAGCATCTGTCTTCCGTATAAGTGGCGTAGGTTTGGGGTGTGGGGCGTGTATGTGGAGGGTGTATGCGTGGTATACGAGCAGTGGTTTGTTTGGAAACTGTGTGCTGTATGTGTGTTGAGTGTGGTAATACTGTGCGAGGGTGATAACTGTGGGTGTGTGGGGCATGTGTGATGTGTGTTGGATATGTCTGTGGCATATGCATGGTGTGTGTGTGGTGAGCATGTGGTGTGTGTGATGTATGCATGTGTAGACGGTGTATGTGGCATGCAGGTGTGTAGGTCGTAGGAAGGTGGCCAATGCGGCGTGCCAGGTGTGTGGAATGTGCAGGGGGTGCGTGAATGTGTGTTATAAGTGTCTTGAGTGTCTTGCACGGGTGGCCGTGTGTGGTGTGTTTTCCTTAAATGTTTTGGGTGTGTGTGTTGTGTGTTTGGGTACTGTGGTATGTGTGATATATGTGTGGGTTTCCGTGTAATTCGTGTCTTGTGTAGGCTGCACGTTAGTTGAAAGTGCAGTTTGACAGAGTTGATTGAGTATATGGCACTTTCCACATGGTCCCCGCCTAGGTTTTCAAACACTTCTAACTCAGTGAAACAAGGTGTTAGCAACACGATGGGTTTTCCCCACAGTGTTATTTCACAGAGTTGAGTGTATGGCACGTTCGTCGTCGTTCCCAGCAGTGTTTCAAACGCTTCTAACTTGGAGAAACAAGATGTTAGTTGAAAGACGCTTTCCCCAAAGTGCCATTTTCACAGAGTTGAATATATGGCACTTTCTTTCTGCACAGTCCCTGAATAATTTTTCAAACCCTTCTAACAGTGAAACTGGATGTTAGTTCAAAGGACGCTTTCCCACCGTGTTGGTTCCCAGAGATGAGTATATGGCGGAGACCTTGGAGGCCCTGCATACGTTCTCAAAACTTCCAACTGGGTGAAACATGTGAGTTGAAAGATGCTTTCTCCACAGGAGTCTTTCGCGACGGCTGGTGTGTGTGACTTTCCACATCATTCCCTGCATAGGTTGTCAAACTCTTCTCACGTAGTGAAACGACAGGCTAGTTACAAGACATTCTCCCCACAGTGTTGTATCACAGGGTTGAGTATATGGCACTTACCCTCTAGGCCCCGCGTAGGTTTTCACACGGTTCTCACTGAGCGAAACCACATATCAGGTGAAAGCTGGTTTCGCTACAGTGTTGTTTGGCAGGATTGGGTATACGGCCCTTTCCGCATGGGCCCGCGTAAGTTTTTCAAACACTTCTAACTTAGAGACACCAGATGTGACTTGAAAGATGGTTTCTCCACAGTATGTTTTCTGTGAATCGAGAATTCTGAGAAACTCGAGAATTCCGTTGAAGACGAATCTTCGTTCCCAAAGCAGTTTTTCAAACACTTCTAACATGGTGAAATAAGATGGTAGTGGAAAGATGGTTTCCCCAAGAGCTGCTTGACAGAGTGGAGTGTATGACACTTTCCGCCAAAGCCCCCACAGGTTTGCCAACACTTCTTACTTAGAGAAACAAGATGTGAGTGGAAAGATGGTTTCCCCACAGTGTTGTTTTCACAGGGTTGAGGGTATGGCACTTTCCTTCCAGGCCCCACATGGGTTTTCCAACACTTCCACGTTAGTGGAGCCAGAGGTTAGTGGAAAGATGGTTTCCGTAGAGTGCAGATTGACTGAGTTGTGTACAAGGCACTTCACTCTCCACATAGGCCTCCCACATGGGTGTTCCAACACTTCCAACGTTGTGACACCAGACGTTAGGTGAAAGATGGTTTCTCCACAGGATTCTTTCACAGTGGCTGGTATATGTCACTTTCCACATCGTTCCCCACATAGGTTTTCAAACTCTTCTAACCTAGTGATTGATACAAGCTGTTAGTTGAATGTTGGTTTTCCCCAGAGTGAAGTCTGACAGAGTTGGGTACATGGAACTTGACGCGTAGTCCCCGCGCAGGTTTTCAAGCCCTTGGAACTGAGTGAAACTAGGTGTTAGCTAAAAGATGGTGTCCTCTGAGTGTGCCTTCACGCGGGTGACTATACGGCACCTACCTTGCCGGCCCCGCAAAGTTGTCAGACAGCTCTCTTCTAGTGCAGCAAGATATTAGGAGAAAGACCGTTTCGCCACACCATGTTTCACATGATGGAGCGTAGGGCACTTTCTACGCAAGCCACCGTAGGTTCGCAAACACTCGGACCCGAGTGAAATGAGATGCTAGCTGAAAGATGGTTTCTCCACAGGGTGGAGGGTGACTTTCCACGTCGTTCTCCGCATAGAATTTCAAACAGTGCCAACCTGGTGATACAACATGTTCCTGGAAAGATGGTTTCCCCAAATGTGCAGCCTTCACTATAGGCCTCCCATCACTGTTCCGCCTCTTCTCACTTAGGGAAAGGAGATGTTAGCTGAAAGGTGTTTCCTCCCACCCCCCCACCCCCGCCCCCCACGGTTTTGTTACACACAGTCGAGGACAGAGCACTTGCCGTGTACGTCTGCATACGCTTTCAAACTCTTGCAACTTAGTCAAACAAGGTGTCAGCTGAGAGACGGTTTCTCTGCAGGACTCTTTCAGAGTATCGAGTACTTGTCACTTTCCACATCATGCCCCGCGTAGGTTTTCAAACGCTTCTGACTTAGTGATACAAGATGTCAGTTGAAGGGCGGTTTCCCCGAAGGGCAAACATTTGACAGAGTTGAGTGGCACGCGCCGCATAAAGCCCCCACAGGCTTCACACGCTTCTTACCTGGTGAAACCCAATGTAGTTGAAAGAAGGTTTTCCCCAACAGTGTTGTTTCACAGCGCTGAGAGTCTAGGCCCCACATGGGATTGCAAACACTTCCAAGTTAGTGGAACCAGAGGTGAGTGGAAAGCGTCTCTCCAAAGTGCAGTTTGCCCGAGTCGACTATATGGCACCTTCCACGGAGGCCCCACGATACGCGTTTGTTCAAACGCAGGTCTAACTTAGCGATACAAGATGTTCCTTCACAGAGCCGAGTTTGTGGCACTGACCTTACATGTGGGCGCCGCATAGGTTTTTCGAACAGTTCTCCCCCAGTGAGCCAAGATGTTAGTTGCCAGATGGCTTCTCCACTGGACTTTCTCACACTGCCGAGTAAATGTCACTTGCCCCTTCTTTGCCCGCAGAGGATTTCCGGCAAAGCTAACCTAGTGATACGGGATGTTATTTGAAAGGTGGTTTCCCCAAAGTGCCTCTTGACAGAGTCGCGTATATGGCACCTTCATCATAGGCCCCGAATGGGTTTTCAGACACCTGTGCCCAGTGAAACGTGATGTCAGTCCACAGTATTCTCTCCCACTGTCGAGTATATGTCACTTTCCCCCTGGCTCCCCACAGAGGGTTTCAAACACTTCTATGTTAGTGATGCAAGCTGTTAGCCAGAAGAAGGCTCCTGCAATGTGCAGTGTGACCGTGCTCTGTATATATATGTATATGTATATGTATATGTATATGTATATGTATATATATGTATATGTATATGTATATGTATACACACATAGCACTTTGTGCTTAGGCCCCGACGGGTTTCTCAAACACTTCTAATTTAGTGAAACCACGTGTTAGTTGAAACGGTCTCCCCACAGTGTTGTTTCAGAGTTGAGTATGTGGCACTTTCGCTGTAGGCCCCGCACGAACGGTTTGCAACCACAGGTAACATAGTGAAGTAAGCTGTTAGTTGAAGGACGGCTTCTCTGCCCTCCCCCCTCCCCACACACACACCCCAGGTGTTGTTTGACAGAGTGGGGTGTCTCATACTTTTGGTGGGAGCTCCGCATAGCTTTTCAGACACGTCTAACAAGGGAACCCAGATGCTATTTGAAGGATGGTTTCACCACAGTGTTGTTTTACAGAGTTGAGCACATGGCGCTTTCTGCGTAGGAAGCCCCTCGTTTCCGAAACTCTTCTCAGTAAGGGAAACGAGAGGTGTGTTGAAAGGCCGCGTCTCCACGGTGTTGTTTCACAGAGTTGACTCTACAGCACTTTCGTCGCAGGCCCTGCATGGGTCTTGAAGCCCTTGTCACTTTGGGAAACGAGCTGTTATTTGAAAAGTGGTCTCCCCCCAACGTCTCACAGAGTTGAGGGTAGGGCCCTTGCCGCGTAGACCCCCAGCAGTTTCCAAACACTCTTAAGTTAGTGAAACCCGGTGTTATTTGAGTGCTCGTTTCAGCACACCATCGTTTCTCACAGTTGAGTAGACGGCACTCAACCGTTAGGCTTCTCGTAGGTTTTCAAACCCTTCTACCTTAGAGAAACCACATGGTAGTTGAAGGGCGGTTTGCCCACAGTGTTGTTCCCAAGAGTTGAGAGCATACGGTCCCGTGCGCTAGGCGCCTGCGAGCCTTTTGAAACACCTGTGGTTTAGTGAACCCAGATGTTAAGAGACAGATTGTGTCCCCACAGTGTCGTCTCACAGGGTTCATTATATGGCACTCTCGTGGTAGGCCCCGCAACGTTTGGAGCTACGTCTACTTAGCGAAGCGAGATGTCAGTGGAACGACGGCTTTCACCGTGTTATTTGCCAGAGCGCAGTGTGAGATACGTTCGGGCTAGGCTCCGCGTAGCTTTGCAAACACTTAAAAGTGTTAAAACGAGGGAACACAGATGCTGTTTGAAGGAGGGTTTCACCAGTGTTGTTTTACAGACTTGCGCACAAGGCCCTCTCTGCGTAGTACCCACGTAGGCTTTCGAACCCTTCTCACTAAGCGAAACGAGCGGCTAGGTGAAACGTGGAGACTCACAGTGTTGTCTCACAGAGTTGAGTGTATGGCATTTTCCGTCTAGGCCCTGCATAGGTTGTCAAACACTTCTCACTTTGTGAAACGAGATGTGACGGGAAAGATGGTTTCCCCCACAGCGTCTCAGAGAGTTGAGTATACGGCAGGTTCGTTGTAGTCTCCGGATGCTTCTCAAACACTTCCAACTTAGTGAAACCACTTGGTAAGTGGAAGAAGCTTTCCCCACAAGGTCGTGTCACAGAGTTGAGTGTAAGTCACTTTCTACATAAGCCTCCGCAGGTCTTCAAACACGTCTGCCTTAGTGAACTGAGATGTTAGTTGAAAGGTGTTTTCTCCACCGTGTTTTTCCCCATAGCCGAGTATATGGCACTCACCGTCCACGTCTGCATACGTTTTCAAACTCTTCTAACTTAGGCAAACAAGGTGTTAGTTGAAAGATGGTTTCTCCACAGTATGTTTTCACAGAGTCGAGAACGTGGCTCTTTCCTCATTGTTCCTAGCAACGTACGTCTAACATGGTGAAACAAGATATTAGTTGGAAGATGGTTTCCCTAAAAATTGACAGTGGAGCAGATGGCACTTTCCGCCTAAGCACCCCCCCCCCCCGCAAGTTGCGAAACACTCCTACGAAATGAACCCAGATGTTACTTGAAAGACGGTTTCACCACAGTCGTGTTGCGCAGCGTTGAGCAAATGACACTTTCTTTGTAGACCTGGCATAGGTTTTCAACCACTTCTAGGTGAAGAGCAGTTAGCTGCAACTTGGATTCACCACAGTGTTGTGTCACAGAGTTGAATGCATGCTCTACGCGCCTAGGTCCCGTGGGTCTTCTCAGACACTTGTAACCGAGTGAAACCAGAGGCTAGAAGAAAGAGTCTTTCCCCCACAGTGCTGTTTCACAGAGTTGAGTGTATGGCACTTTCGGACTAGGCCCCACATGGTTTGCATCTACATCTAACATAGTGAATTAAAATGTGAGTTGGAGGACGGCTTCCCCAGGTGTTGTTTGACAGAGTGGAGTGTATGATTCTTGCGGTGTAGGCTCTGCATAAGTTTTCAAACACTTCTAACAGGGGAGCCCAGATGGTATGTGAAGGGTGGTCCCCCACCGTGTTGCTTTAGAGAGTTGAGCACATGGCACTTTCTACGTAGAACGGCATACGTCTCTCAAACACTTCTAACTGAAACGAGAGGTTAGTTGAAGGTGGAGTCCCCACAGTGTTGTTTCACAGAGTTGACCAGGTGGCACTTTCGGCGCAGGCCCTACAAGGGTTTTCAAACGCTTGTAAGTTTGTGAAATGAGATGTGAGTTGAAAGATGGTTTCTCCACAGTGTCTCACAGAGTTGAGTCTGTGGCGCTTTCGGTGTCATCTCCGCGTGGTTTTCAAACACTGCTAACTTACCGAAACAACATGTTAGTTGGAAGAGGGTTTCCCCGACTGTGTTGTGTCTCGGAGTTGAAAATATGGCACTCTCCTCATAGACCCTGGATAGTTTTCAAACAAGCTTGAAGCAGGGAAACCAGATGTCAGCTGAAAGATCGTTTTGCCACACCATTGTCTCTCACAGTCGAGTCCATGGCACTTAACCGTTAGGCTTCCCATGGGTTTTCAAAGACTTCTACCTTAGGGAAACCAGACGGTAGTTGAACGATGGTTTCCCCATAGTGTTGTTTCACAGACTTGACTGTATGGCACTGTCCGTGTGGCCTCCACTTAGGTTTTCAAACCCTTGTAACTACGCGCACTGAGAAGCTAATGATAAGGTCGTTTCACCACAGTGTTGTTTGATTGAGTGGCGCGTATGGCGCTAGCCACATGGGCCCCGCATGTGTTTTCAAACACTTGTAACAGTGAAACCAGATAGTAGTTGAGCGATCCTTTCACCACACTGGTATTCACACAGTTGAGTATAAGGCACCTTGCGATTAGGCAATCCTACGAGAGCATAGGATTTCCACACACTGCTCACTTAGAGAAACCAGCTGGTAGTCGAAGATCGTTTTCCCACAGTGTTGTTTCACAGAGTCGAGTATATGGCACGGTCTTCATAGGCCCCTCAGGGGTTTGAAACCCTTCTAACTCTTTTTTAGTTAAAAGTTTTTAGTTAAAAGTCAGTTTGTCCTATGTTGTTTCCCAGAGTTGAGCGTACGGTGGGTGCTATGCACCTAAGCCCCCTCCCCCCGTCTTTTCAAACCCTTGTAACCTCGCGAATCCAGATGCTCGGAGAAAGACTGTGTCACCATAGTGTCTGTTCTCGGGGCTGAGTATATGGCACTTTCGTTGTGGGCCCCGCGTGGTTTTCAAACACATCAAACTTAGGGAAATAAGATGTGAGTTGGAGGACGGCTTCCACCAAGTGTTGTTCGACACAGTGCAATGTAAGATACACTCGGTGTAGCCGACGCATGGCATTTCAAACACGTCTGACAAGTGAACCCAGGTGATATTTGGAGGATGGTATCACCACACTGTTGTTTTACAGAGTTGAGCATACGGCACTCTCTGCGTAGTCCCTGCATAGGTCTTCAAACACTTCGAACTTAGTGCACCAAGATGTTAGTTGAAAGAGGGTTTCTCCACAGGATTCTCTACAGTGTCCTGTACATGTCACTCTCCACATCGTTCCCCACATAGAGCTTCACAGACTTCTACGCGACACGACACGTTAATTGACAGGCCATTTCCACAAAGTGCATTTTGACAGAGTTGAGGATGTGGCACTTTCACCATAAGCCCTGCATTGATTTTCCAACACTTCGAACCTAGCGAAACAAGATGGTAGTTGAACGATTGTTTTCATTACACTGCTGCTTCACAGAATCGAGCCTATGGCACTTTCATGTATCCCGAGCACAGTTTTCCAAACACTCGAACCTTAGTGAAACCTGATGTTAATCGAACAGTGGTCTCCTCACAGAGTTGTGTAGATGGCACCTTGCGGAGGCCATTCAAGTGTTTCTAAACACTTCAGACTTTGTGAAACCAGGTATTAGTTGAAAGACGGTTGCCCCACAGTGTTGTTTCACAGGGAGATGGGTGTTTAGCACCTTCCGCTTGGGCCCCTCATAGGTTTTCAAACACTTCCACCTTAGCGTAATGGGCTGTCACTTGAAAGATGGTTTCCCCCGTAACTTATCAGACAGGTGTGTATGTGACACTTTTGATGTCGCCCCCCGCATGGGTGTTCAAGCACACTAAGATAGCGACACCAGATGTTAACGGATAGATGTTTGCACCACACAATCGTTTCAGAGGGTTGAGTACCGGGCACTTTGGCTGTAGTCCCCGCATGAGTTTTTAGCCACTTCTAGTGTCGTGAAACAAGACATTGGTTGAAAGATGTGTTGTTTGCCAGAGTTGACTATGTGGCACCTTATGCATAAGCTTTATGCAAAGGCTTTGGAACACGCCTAGCAACGTGAAACCGTTAAGTTAGTTGAAAGATGGTTTCCCCACAGCAGTTTTTAGAGTCGAGTATATGTCACTTTCCCCATAGTCCCTAGTGTATGTTTTAAAGCAGTTCTAACAGTGAAACAAGTTGTTAATGGGAAAGTTTTTATCCCACAATATTGTTTCACAGAGTGGAGTATATGGCGCCTTCCTCTAGGGCCCTCATAAGTTTTTAAACTTTTCTGAATTTCTGACATCAGATGGTAGTTGAAAGAGGATTTCACCTCTTTCACGTGTTGTCTCACGGAGTTGAGTATACGGCACTTTCCTCATAGACCCGGCATAGGGTTTCAAGTACTTCGGTTAGTGAAACAAGATATTAGTTGAAAGACCGTTTCTCCATAATACTCTTTCACACAATCAAGAATATGCCACTTTCATCGTAATTCCCCGAAAATGTTTACAGAAACTTCTAACGGTGAAACAAGATGTTTCAACCGAAGGGCTGAGTTGAGGGCACAAAGGAGGGTGCCGGTCAGGATCCGTCTTTGGCTGCCAAGGCCACACACCTCGATCGGCCCTGGTGGAGGAGGCCTCCAGAATCCTCTCGGGCAGCTGTAGTGGGGCCTGGGAAACGACATGCTGAGCTTCCAGGTTCCATGCCGTGTCAGCCTGCACCGCTTCTGGATCCTAGACGCGTGGTGTTGTCAACCGTTGGAATTCGGTCCCCATGGCGAGAGAGCCTTAGCTAGGGTTAGGGTTCGGTCCAGGGACGTCGCCCGGGCCGAAGCGACTCCGGTCTCGTGATCTCCCTCGTGGGCTGAAGTGAGGGCACATGACAGAAGGCGGCTCAATTGCAGGGTTAGGGTTCGAGGCAGGCTTACGTTTCGGTGGAGGGTCACGGTTCGCGGAAGTGTTAGGGTTACGGTTACGTCCCAGGAGGCCCCAGGCGCCGAACGCACAGAAGGGCAGTGGTCGCCCCGAAGGGATGAGTTGAGGGCACAAGGGATGGTGCCGGTCAGCATCCGTCTTTGTCTGCCAAAGCCATAGACGTGATTGGGCCCCTGGTCGAGGAGGCCTCCGGAAACCTGTCGGGCAGCTGAGGCCGGACTTGGGAAACGACATGGTGAGCTTCCAGGTTCCATGCCGAATCAGCCTGCACAGCTTCTGGATCCCTGGGGCGTGGTGCTGTGAGACGTTGGAATTGGGTCCCCATGGCGAGAGAGCCTTAGCTAGGGTTAGGGTTCGGTCCAGGGACGTCGCCAGGGCCCAAGCGACTCAGGTCTCATGATCTCTCTCGAGGGCTGAAGTGAGGGCTCAACAACAAGGCGGCTCAAGTGCAGGGTTAGGGTTCCAGGCAGGCTTAGGTTTCGGTGGCGGGTCCCGGTTCGTGGTAGGGTTAGGGTTACGTCCCAGGAGGCTCCAGGCGCCGAACACACAGCAGGGCAATGGTCTCCCCGAAGGGCTGAGTTGATGGCACCAAGGAGGGTGCCGGTCAGGATCCGTCTTTGGCTGCCAAGACCACACACCTCGATCGGCCCCTGGTCGAGGAAGCCTCCGGAATCCTCTCGGGCAGCTGCAGCCGGATCTGGAAACGACCTGGTGAGCTTCCAGGTTCCTTTCTGAGTCAGGCTGCACCGCTTCTGGATCACCGGCGCATGGTGTTGTCAGACGTGGGGATTGGGTCCCCATGGCGACAGAGCCTTACCTAGGGTTAGGGTTCGGTCCAGGGACGTCGCCCGGGCCAACGCGACTCCAGTCTCGTGATCTCCCTCGAGGGCCGAAGTAAGGGCTCAACACCAAGGCGGCTCAAGTGCAGGGTTAGGGTTCGAGGCAGGCTTAGGTCTCGGTGGCGGGTCCCGGTTCGTGGTAGGCTTAGGGTTAGGTTTAGGTCCCATGAGGCTACAGGTGCTGAACCCACAGCAGGGCAGTGGTCTCCCTGAAGGGCTGATTTGAGGGCACAGTGGAAGGTGTCGGTCAGGATTTGTCTTTGTCTTCCAATGCCACACGCGTCGAATGGCCCATGGTTGAGGAGGCCTCCGGATTCCTCTCAGACAGCTGCAGCCGGGCCTGGGAAACGACATGGTGAGCTTCCAGTTTCCATCCTGAGTGTGCACCGCTTCTGGACCCCAGGCGCGTGGTGTTGTCAGACGTTGAAATTGGGTCCCCTTGCGGAGACAGCCTTAGCTAGAGTTAGGGTTCGGTCCAGGGACGTCGCCAGGGCCTAAGCGACTCTGGTCTCGTGATCTCCCTCTTGGGCTGAAGTGAGGGCCCATGCAACAAGGCGGCTCAAGTGTAGGGTTAGGGTTCGAGGCAGGCTTAGGTTTCAGTGGAGGGTCCCAGTTCGGGGTAGGGTTACGGTTAGGGTTAGGGCCCAGGAGGCTCCAGGCGCCAAAGGCAAAGCAGGGCAGTGGTCTCCCTGAACGGCTGAGTTGAGGGCACAAGGGTCGGTGTCAGTCAGGAACCTTCTTAGGCTGCCAAGGCCACACACGTGATTCGACCTCCGGTCGAGAAGGCCTCCGGAATCGTCTCGGGCCACTGCAGCCGGGCCTGGGAAACGACATGGTGAGCTTCCAGGTTCCATGCTGAGTGAGCGTGCACTGCTTCTCGACCCCAGGCGCGTGGTGTCGTTAGACATTTGTATTGGGTCCTCATGGGGAGAGAGCCTTAGCTAGGGTTAGGGTTCGGTCCAGGGACTTTGCCTGGGCCGAAGAGACTCCGGTCTCATGATCTCCCTCGAGGGCTGAAGTGAGGGCCCTTGCCACAGGGCGGCTCAAGTGTAGGGTTAGGGTTCAAGGCAAGCTTAGGTTTCGGCGAAGTGTCCTGGTTCAGGGTAGGGGTAGGGTTAGGGGGTTCGGGGCTCGGAGGCTCCAGGCGTCGAACCCACAACAGGGCATGGGTCTCCCCAAAGGGCTGAGTGGAGGGCACAAGAGACGGTGTCGGTCAGGGTCCGTCTTTGGCTGCCAAGGCCACACAAGTGATTGGGACCCTGGTGGAGGAGGCCTCCGGAATCCTCTCGGGAAGCTGCTGCCGGGATTAGGAAACGACACGGTGAGCTCCAGGTCCCATGCCGGGTGAGCCTGCACCGCTTATGGACCCCAGGCGCGTGGTGTTGTCTGACGTTGCAATTGGGTCCCCTTGAGGAGAGCGCCTTAGCTAGGGTTAGGTTTCGGTTCAGGGACGTCGCCAGGGCTGAATCGACTCTGGTCTCCTGATCTCCCTCGAGAGCTGAAGTGAAGGTCCATGCCACAAGGTGGCTCAAGTGCAGGGTTAGGGATCGAGGCAGGCTTAGGTGTGGGTGGAGAGTCCCGGTTCGGGGTAGGTTAGCGTTAGGTTTAGGTCCCAGGAGGCTCCAGGCGCTGAACCCACAGCAGGGCAGTGCTCTCCCCGAAGGGCTGAGTTGAGGGCACAAGGGAGGGTGTCGGTCAGGATCCGTCTTTGCCTGCCAAGGTCACACACGTGATTGGGCCCCTGATCGAGAAGGTCTCGGGAATCCTCTCGGGCAGCGGCAGCCGTGCCTGGGAAACATGGTGAGCTTCAAGTTTCCATGCTGAGTGAGCCTGCACGGCTTTGGATCTCAGGAGCGTGGTATTGTCAGATGTTGGAATTGTGTCTTTTACGGGAGAGAGCCTCAGCTAGCGTTAGGGTTCGGTCCAGGGAGGTCGCCAGGGCTGAAGCGACTCCGGTCTCGTGATCTCCCTGTAGCGCTGAAGTGAGGGCCCATGCCACAATGCGGCTCAAGTGTAAGGTTAGGGTTCGAGGCAGGCTTAGGTTTCGGTGGAAGGTCCCGGTGTGGAGTAGGGTTAAGGTTAGGGTTAGGTCCCAGGAGGCTCCAGGCGCCGAACCCACAGCAGAGCAGTGGTCTCCCCGAAGGATTGAGTTGAGAGGGCACAAGGGAAGGTGCCGGTCAGGATCCGTCTTTGCCGAGGCTACACACGTCGATTGGCCCCTGGTCGTGGAGGCCTCCGGAATCCTCTCGGGCAGCCGCAGCTGGGCCTGGGAAAGGAAATGGTGAGTTTCCAGGTTCCATGCTGAGTGAGCCTGCACGGCTTCTGGACCCCAGGCGCGTGGTGTTTTCAGACGTTGCAATTGGGTCCCCTTGCGGAGACAGCCTTAGCTAGAGTTAGGGTTCGGTCCAGGGACGTCGCCAGGGCCTAAGCGACTCTGGTCTCGTGATCTCCCTCTTGGGCTGAAGTGAGGGCCCATGCAACAATGCGGCTCAAGTGTAGGTTTAGGGTTCGAGGCAGGCGTAGGTTTCGGTGGAGGGTCCTGGTTCTTGGTAGTGTTATGGTTAGTGTTAGGTCCCAGGAGGGTCCAGGCGCCGAACCCACAGCAGGGCAGTGCTCTCCCCGAAGGGCTGAGTAGAGGGCACAAGGAAGGGTGTCGGTTAGGATGCGTCTTAGCCTGCCAAGGACACACACGTGATGCGGCCCTGGTGGAGGATGCCTCTGGAATCCTCTCGGGCAGCTGCAGCCCAGCCTGGGAAAAGACATGGTGAGCTCCAAGTTTCATGTGTGGTGCGCCTGCATCGCTTCTGGACCCCAGGCGTGTGGTGTTGTCAGACGTTGCAATTGGGTCCCCTTGGGGAGACAGCCTTAGCTAGGGTTAGTGCTCGGTCCAGGGACGTCGTCAGCGTTGAAGCGACTCAAGTCTCGTGATCTCCCTCGAGGGCTGAAGTGAGGGCCCACGGCCCAAGGCAGCTCAAGGGTAGCATTAGGTTTCGAGGCAGGCTTAGGTTTCGGTAGAGGGTCACGGTTCCGGGTAGGTTAGGGTTAGGTTTAGGTCCCAGGAGGTTCTAGGCGCCGAATCCACAGCAGGGCAGTGGTCTCCCCGAAGGGCTGAGTTGAGGGCACTTGGGAGGGGGGGTGGGGTGCTGGTCAGGATCCGTCTTGGCTGCCAAGGACACACATGTCGATGGGCCTCTGGTCGTGGAGGTTTCCGGAATCTTCTCAGGCAGCTGCAGCCCGGCCTGGGAAAAGACATGGTGAATTTCCAGGTTCCATGCCGAGTGAGACTGCACTGCTTCTGGACCCCAGGCGCGTGGCGTTGTTAGACATTTGTATTGTGTCTCCATGAGGAGAGAGCTTTAGCTAGCGTTAGGGTTCGGTCCAGGGACGTCGCCAGGGCTGAAGCGACTCCGGTCTCGTGATCTCCCATGAGGGCTGAAGTGAGGGCCCATGCCACAATGCGGCTCAAGTGTAAGGTTAGGGTTCGAGGCAGGCTTAGGTTTCGGTGGAGGGTCCCGGTGTGGAGTAGGGTTAAGGTTAGGGTTAGGTCCCAGGAGGCTCCAGGCGCCGAACCCACAGCAGAGCAGTGGTCTCCCCGAAGGGTTGAGTTGAGAGGGCACAAGGGAAGGTGCCGGTCAGGATCCGTCTTTGCCGAGGCTACACACGTCGATTGGCCCCTGGTCGTGGAGGCCTCCGGAATCCTCTCGGGCAGCCGCAGCTGGGCCTGGGAAAGGAAATGGTGAGTTTCCAGGTTCCATGCTGAGTGAGCCTGCACGGCTTCTGGACCCCAGGCGCGTGGTGTTTTCAGACGTTGCAATTGGGTCCCCTTGCGGAGACAGACTTAGCTGAGGTTAGGGTTCAGTCCACGGACGTCGCCAGCGCTGAAGACACTCTGGTCTCGTGAGTGAGACTGCACCGCTTCAGAAACCTCTAAGGGTGAAACAAGATGTTAGTTGAAGGATGGTTTCACCACACTATTGCTTCGCAGAGCTGAGTGATGGCGCTTTCCGTAGAGTTGCCCACGTGGGTTTTCTAACAGGTACAAACTAGTGACATCAAGTGGTAGTTGAGAGATGGTTTCACCACAGAGTGGAGGATATGGCGCTTCTCTCATAGTTGCTCGCGTACGTTTTCCACCCCGTCCAAATTAGTGAAACCGAATGTTTCTTGAAAGAGGGTTCCCCGAAATGTTGTTGTTTCCCATATTTGAGTATAAGGCACTTTCCCTGTAGGTGTCGCATAGGTTTTCAAACTGTTCCAACCTTGTGCAACAAGAGGTTAGTTGACTGAGGGTTTGAGCAGACTCTTGTGCAGAGTTGAGTGTATGGCACTTTCCGCATAGGCTCCGCATAGGTTTCAAAGATGTTTTTCATCGTAGGGATACCAGATGTCAGTTGAAAGATGTTTCATACAGTCGTGCATACGGCAGTTTCGGTGTTGGCCCCACATGGGTCTTCAAACACTTCTAACTTGGTGACGCCCGACGTCAGTGGATAGATAGATGGTTTCACCACACGGTTGTTTCCCAGGGTTGAGTGCATGGCACATTCGGTGTAGGCCCCACATGGGTCTTCAAACTAAGAGCGGTCTAATGTACTGAAACAGGATGCTGGTTGAAAGATGGTTTCCGCACAGTGCTTTTTGCCAGACCCGAGTATATGACACTTTATTCTTAGGCCCCACATAGGTTGTCGAATACCTCTAACGTAGTGAGACCTGATGGTAGTTGAAGGATGGTTTCTCCACGGTAATTTTTCAGCGTGGAGTGTATCTCGTTTTCCTCATAGGTTTTCAAACACTTCTCAGCGAAGCAAGATGTTAGTTGATAAATGGCTTATTTATGAAAAGTGTCACATACTTAACGCGGTGTAAAATCACTGTGCGGAAACATCTTTCAACCCACAACTTGTTCCACAAAGTTAGAAATGTTGGAATCCTAGACATAGAAGTAACAAGGAAAGTGCACTTTACTCACTTTGTCAAGGATCGTTGTAGACAAACCACTTTTCAACCAAACTCTGGTTTAACTAAGTGGGAAGTGTTCGCAAACGCTTGCGGGGCCACAAAGACACTGCCATGTACTCAGCGCTGTGAAACACCAGTGTGGTGATGCCTTTTACCAACTAACATCTGCTTTCACGGCATAGGTTTTCAAGTGTTTGAAAACCCATGTGGGGACGAAACGGAAAGGGCCATAGGCTGAAGTGTATGAAACACTGTTGGGGGAACCACCTTCCAACTAAAATGCTGTTTCAGTATGTTGGAAGCGTTTGCAAACCTCTGCGGGGCTTAGGCGGAAATGCCTACACGCAGCTCTGTGAAACAACCACGGGGAAAGAGTCTTTCACCTAACATCAGGTTTCAGTAAGCGAGAACTCTTTGAAAACCTATGCGGGGCCTACAGGGTAAGGGCCAGAGAGTCACCTCCGTGAAACAACACCGTGGGGAAACCGACTTTCAAGTAACATCTATGTGATTTCACAAAGTGAGAAGTGTTTGAAAACCCATGCAGGGCCTGGGCGGCGAGGGCCCGTACACTCAACTCCGTGAAAAAACACTGTGGGGTATCCAGCTTGCAACTAACCTCTTCTTTCGGCAAGTAGAATTGGAAAGCCTAGGTGGGTCGTACGGGGACAGTGCCATGCACTCAACTCTGTGAAACAGAAAAGGGTGAGGGAAACATCTTTCCACTAACATCTTGTTTCACCAAGTTAAAAATGTTTCAAAGCCAATGCAGCACCTACACCGAGTGTGCCTTATACCCAATACCATGAAAACACGCTAGGGAAATCTTTCTCCCATCGTCTTATTCATTAAGTTTGAAGCGTCTGGAGACCTATGCGGAGCCTAGGTGGAAAGTTCTATGTACTCAACTCTACCAGGCAGCACTTGAGGGAGACTATCTTTCAACGAACATCTTGTTTCACTAAGTCACAAGTGTTTGGAAAACACTGTAGGCCTACCCTGACCAGTGCCTTGTACCTAACTTTAGGAAGTACCGTGGGGATACCATCATTCAACTAACGGCTACGTTTCACAACGTGAGAAACGTTAGTAAATACGTGCGGGGCCTACACGGAAAGTGCCTTATACTCACCTCTGGAAAAAAGAGTGAAACATCGGGTTTCGCTACGTTACAATTGCTTGAAAACTAGGCGGGACCTAGAGGTGCCCTGGGCACCGTCACGGTCGAGAGACAATCTCCCAACATCTGGTTTCACTCGGTTACAAGTGTTTAAAACACACGCGGGGCCTCTGTGGAGAGTACCCAACACTCCACTCCGTGAAACACACACTGTGGGGAAACCACCTGTCAACCTCTATGGGGTTTCTTTGAGGTAGAAGTGTTTGAAAACCTATGAGAAGCCAACTGGTTAAGTGCCATACCTGCGCTCAACGGTGAACAACGACGGTGTGCTAAAACAATATTTCAACTAACAACATCTGGTTACACTAATTTAAAAGTGTTGGAAAACTATTCAGGGTCTGGGAGGAGAGTGCCATATGCTCAACTCTGTGACAGAACACAGTGGGGAACACCGTCTTCCGACTAACGTGTGTCAGTTTGAAAACCATGAGGAGCTACACCCGGAAGGGACTTACTCTATGAGACGCCCTAGGGAAACCGTCTTTGAAGTAACTTCTCGTTTCACAAACTTACAAGTGTTTGAAAACCCATGCATGCAAGGCCTGCGCAGAAAGTGCCTATAGTCAACCCTGTGAAACAACACTGTGGGTCTCCACGTTTCAACCAACCTCTCGTTTCACTTAGTGAGAAGGGTTTGAAAAACCTACGTGCGTTCTACGCAATGAGTGCCATATGCTCAACTCTGTAAGACAACACTGGTGAAACCATCCTTCAAATAGCATCATGGTTCACTGTTGGAAGTGTTTGAAAACCTATGCGGAGCCTACCCCGAAAGTATCTTACACTGCACTCTGGCAAAGACTTTGGGGAAGCCGTCCTTCAACTGACATTTTACTTCACTATGTTACATGTGGTTGCAAACCATGCGGCGCCTACAGCCAAAGTGCCACCCATATACTCAACTCTGTGAAACAACGTTGTGGGGAAACGGGTTCAACTAACACCTGGTTTCACTACGTAAGAAGTGTTTGAGAAACCCGTCGGGCCCTCTGTCAAACTGCACATTGCAGAAGCCCTCTTTTAGCCAACATCTTACATCTCTAGCGTATGGATGGCACGTATGCTATGTACATTGTTTGTGTCTGTGTGTTATTTGTGTGGTGAATGTGGTGTGTGTATGGTGTGTCAGTGCTTTGTAGGTGCTGAATGTGTCCTTCTGTGTTGTCCTCGAGTGTCATATATGTGTTGTGATTGTAGTATATCAGCTACGTATGCGCCGCATAGAACGTTTGTGCGTGTGTGTGTGTTTTGTATGTGGTGCACGTGGGGTTTTGTGGTGTGGCATACGGGTGGAGTTTGGGCAGTAAAAGTGTGGTGTGTGTGGTGTGCGTGGTGTCTGTATTTCATAGATGTATGGACTCTCATGGCGTGTGTATTGTGGATGTGGTGTCTGTGTAGTGTAAGTGCGTGGTGTGCGGTATAAGTTTGGCATGTATGTGGTGTATATATGGAGTGTGTTTGTGTGCTATACGTGTGTACGGTGTGTATATGTGTGGTACGTGTATTAGGTGTAGTAAGTAGTGTGTGGAAGATGTCTGTGTGATGTGTAAGTGGTTTGGTGTGTATGTGGTGACTGGGTGAGGTGTTTGTGTGGTATTCACGTGTCATGTGAGGTATGTTTGTACCCTGTTGTGTGTCCGGTGTAGGAGGGGTGTGGCTGTGTGGCATATGTGTCACCGTTGTGTCTCTATGTGCAGTGTGTGTGGTGTCCTTGTAGTCGATGCGTAGAGGAGGGAGCATCTGTCTTCCGTATAAGTGGCGTAGGTTTGGGGTGTGGGGCGTGTATGTGGAGGGTGTATGCGTGGTATACGAGCAGTGGTTTGTTTGGAAACTGTGTGCTGTATGTGTGTTGAGTGTGGTAATACTGTGCGAGGGTGATAACTGTGGGTGTGTGGGGCATGTGTGATGTGTGTTGGATATGTCTGTGGCATATGCATGGTGTGTGTGTGGTGAGCATGTGGTGTGTGTGATGTATGCATGTGTAGACGGTGTATGTGGCATGCAGGTGTGTAGGTCGTAGGAAGGTGGCCAATGCGGCGTGCCAGGTGTGTGGAATGTGCAGGGGGTGCGTGAATGTGTGTTATAAGTGTCTTGAGTGTCTTGCACGGGTGGCCGTGTGTGGTGTGTTTTCCTTAAATGTTTTGGGTGTGTGTGTTGTGTGTTTGGGTACTGTGGTATGTGTGATATATGTGTGGGTTTCCGTGTAATTCGTGTCTTGTGTAGGCTGCACGTTAGTTGAAAGTGCAGTTTGACAGAGTTGATTGAGTATATGGCACTTTCCACATGGTCCCCGCCTAGGTTTTCAAACACTTCTAACTCAGTGAAACAAGGTGTTAGCAACACGATGGGTTTTCCCCACAGTGTTATTTCACAGAGTTGAGTGTATGGCACGTTCGTCGTCGTTCCCAGCAGTGTTTCAAACGCTTCTAACTTGGAGAAACAAGATGTTAGTTGAAAGACGCTTTCCCCAAAGTGCCATTTTCACAGAGTTGAATATATGGCACTTTCTTTCTGCACAGTCCCTGAATAATTTTTCAAACCCTTCTAACAGTGAAACTGGATGTTAGTTCAAAGGACGCTTTCCCACCGTGTTGGTTCCCAGAGATGAGTATATGGCGGAGACCTTGGAGGCCCTGCATACGTTCTCAAAACTTCCAACTGGGTGAAACATGTGAGTTGAAAGATGCTTTCTCCACAGGAGTCTTTCGCGACGGCTGGTGTGTGTGACTTTCCACATCATTCCCTGCATAGGTTGTCAAACTCTTCTCACGTAGTGAAACGACAGGCTAGTTACAAGACATTCTCCCCACAGTGTTGTATCACAGGGTTGAGTATATGGCACTTACCCTCTAGGCCCCGCGTAGGTTTTCACACGGTTCTCACTGAGCGAAACCACATATCAGGTGAAAGCTGGTTTCGCTACAGTGTTGTTTGGCAGGATTGGGTATACGGCCCTTTCCGCATGGGCCCGCGTAAGTTTTTCAAACACTTCTAACTTAGAGACACCAGATGTGACTTGAAAGATGGTTTCTCCACAGTATGTTTTCTGTGAATCGAGAATTCTGAGAAACTCGAGAATTCCGTTGAAGACGAATCTTCGTTCCCAAAGCAGTTTTTCAAACACTTCTAACATGGTGAAATAAGATGGTAGTGGAAAGATGGTTTCCCCAAGAGCTGCTTGACAGAGTGGAGTGTATGACACTTTCCGCCAAAGCCCCCACAGGTTTGCCAACACTTCTTACTTAGAGAAACAAGATGTGAGTGGAAAGATGGTTTCCCCACAGTGTTGTTTTCACAGGGTTGAGGGTATGGCACTTTCCTTCCAGGCCCCACATGGGTTTTCCAACACTTCCACGTTAGTGGAGCCAGAGGTTAGTGGAAAGATGGTTTCCGTAGAGTGCAGATTGACTGAGTTGTGTACAAGGCACTTCACTCTCCACATAGGCCTCCCACATGGGTGTTCCAACACTTCCAACGTTGTGACACCAGACGTTAGGTGAAAGATGGTTTCTCCACAGGATTCTTTCACAGTGGCTGGTATATGTCACTTTCCACATCGTTCCCCACATAGGTTTTCAAACTCTTCTAACCTAGTGATTGATACAAGCTGTTAGTTGAATGTTGGTTTTCCCCAGAGTGAAGTCTGACAGAGTTGGGTACATGGAACTTGACGCGTAGTCCCCGCGCAGGTTTTCAAGCCCTTGGAACTGAGTGAAACTAGGTGTTAGCTAAAAGATGGTGTCCTCTGAGTGTGCCTTCACGCGGGTGACTATACGGCACCTACCTTGCCGGCCCCGCAAAGTTGTCAGACAGCTCTCTTCTAGTGCAGCAAGATATTAGGAGAAAGACCGTTTCGCCACACCATGTTTCACATGATGGAGCGTAGGGCACTTTCTACGCAAGCCACCGTAGGTTCGCAAACACTCGGACCCGAGTGAAATGAGATGCTAGCTGAAAGATGGTTTCTCCACAGGGTGGAGGGTGACTTTCCACGTCGTTCTCCGCATAGAATTTCAAACAGTGCCAACCTGGTGATACAACATGTTCCTGGAAAGATGGTTTCCCCAAATGTGCAGCCTTCACTATAGGCCTCCCATCACTGTTCCGCCTCTTCTCACTTAGGGAAAGGAGATGTTAGCTGAAAGGTGTTTCCTCCCACCCCCCCACCCCCGCCCCCCACGGTTTTGTTACACACAGTCGAGGACAGAGCACTTGCCGTGTACGTCTGCATACGCTTTCAAACTCTTGCAACTTAGTCAAACAAGGTGTCAGCTGAGAGACGGTTTCTCTGCAGGACTCTTTCAGAGTATCGAGTACTTGTCACTTTCCACATCATGCCCCGCGTAGGTTTTCAAACGCTTCTGACTTAGTGATACAAGATGTCAGTTGAAGGGCGGTTTCCCCGAAGGGCAAACATTTGACAGAGTTGAGTGGCACGCGCCGCATAAAGCCCCCACAGGCTTCACACGCTTCTTACCTGGTGAAACCCAATGTAGTTGAAAGAAGGTTTTCCCCAACAGTGTTGTTTCACAGCGCTGAGAGTCTAGGCCCCACATGGGATTGCAAACACTTCCAAGTTAGTGGAACCAGAGGTGAGTGGAAAGCGTCTCTCCAAAGTGCAGTTTGCCCGAGTCGACTATATGGCACCTTCCACGGAGGCCCCACGATACGCGTTTGTTCAAACGCAGGTCTAACTTAGCGATACAAGATGTTCCTTCACAGAGCCGAGTTTGTGGCACTGACCTTACATGTGGGCGCCGCATAGGTTTTTCGAACAGTTCTCCCCCAGTGAGCCAAGATGTTAGTTGCCAGATGGCTTCTCCACTGGACTTTCTCACACTGCCGAGTAAATGTCACTTGCCCCTTCTTTGCCCGCAGAGGATTTCCGGCAAAGCTAACCTAGTGATACGGGATGTTATTTGAAAGGTGGTTTCCCCAAAGTGCCTCTTGACAGAGTCGCGTATATGGCACCTTCATCATAGGCCCCGAATGGGTTTTCAGACACCTGTGCCCAGTGAAACGTGATGTCAGTCCACAGTATTCTCTCCCACTGTCGAGTATATGTCACTTTCCCCCTGGCTCCCCACAGAGGGTTTCAAACACTTCTATGTTAGTGATGCAAGCTGTTAGCCAGAAGAAGGCTCCTGCAATGTGCAGTGTGACCGTGCTCTGTATATATATATATATGTATATGTATGTGTATGTATATGTATATGTATATGTATATGTATACACACATAGCACTTTGTGCTTAGGCCCCGACGGGTTTCTCAAACACTTCTAATTTAGTGAAACCACGTGTTAGTTGAAACGGTCTCCCCACAGTGTTGTTTCAGAGTTGAGTATGTGGCACTTTCGCTGTAGGCCCCGCACGAACGGTTTGCAACCACAGGTAACATAGTGAAGTAAGCTGTTAGTTGAAGGACGGCTTCTCTGCCCTCCCCCCTCCCCACACACACACCCCAGGTGTTGTTTGACAGAGTGGGGTGTCTCATACTTTTGGTGGGAGCTCCGCATAGCTTTTCAGACACGTCTAACAAGGGAACCCAGATGCTATTTGAAGGATGGTTTCACCACAGTGTTGTTTTACAGAGTTGAGCACATGGCGCTTTCTGCGTAGGAAGCCCCTCGTTTCCGAAACTCTTCTCAGTAAGGGAAACGAGAGGTGTGTTGAAAGGCCGCGTCTCCACGGTGTTGTTTCACAGAGTTGACTCTACAGCACTTTCGTCGCAGGCCCTGCATGGGTCTTGAAGCCCTTGTCACTTTGGGAAACGAGCTGTTATTTGAAAAGTGGTCTCCCCCCAACGTCTCACAGAGTTGAGGGTAGGGCCCTTGCCGCGTAGACCCCCAGCAGTTTCCAAACACTCTTAAGTTAGTGAAACCCGGTGTTATTTGAGTGCTCGTTTCAGCACACCATCGTTTCTCACAGTTGAGTAGACGGCACTCAACCGTTAGGCTTCTCGTAGGTTTTCAAACCCTTCTACCTTAGAGAAACCACATGGTAGTTGAAGGGCGGTTTGCCCACAGTGTTGTTCCCAAGAGTTGAGAGCATACGGTCCCGTGCGCTAGGCGCCTGCGAGCCTTTTGAAACACCTGTGGTTTAGTGAACCCAGATGTTAAGAGACAGATTGTGTCCCCACAGTGTCGTCTCACAGGGTTCATTATATGGCACTCTCGTGGTAGGCCCCGCAACGTTTGGAGCTACGTCTACTTAGCGAAGCGAGATGTCAGTGGAACGACGGCTTTCACCGTGTTATTTGCCAGAGCGCAGTGTGAGATACGTTCGGGCTAGGCTCCGCGTAGCTTTGCAAACACTTAAAAGTGTTAAAACGAGGGAACACAGATGCTGTTTGAAGGAGGGTTTCACCAGTGTTGTTTTACAGACTTGCGCACAAGGCCCTCTCTGCGTAGTACCCACGTAGGCTTTCGAACCCTTCTCACTAAGCGAAACGAGCGGCTAGGTGAAACGTGGAGACTCACAGTGTTGTCTCACAGAGTTGAGTGTATGGCATTTTCCGTCTAGGCCCTGCATAGGTTGTCAAACACTTCTCACTTTGTGAAACGAGATGTGACGGGAAAGATGGTTTCCCCCACAGCGTCTCAGAGAGTTGAGTATACGGCAGGTTCGTTGTAGTCTCCGGATGCTTCTCAAACACTTCCAACTTAGTGAAACCACTTGGTAAGTGGAAGAAGCTTTCCCCACAAGGTCGTGTCACAGAGTTGAGTGTAAGTCACTTTCTACATAAGCCTCCGCAGGTCTTCAAACACGTCTGCCTTAGTGAACTGAGATGTTAGTTGAAAGGTGTTTTCTCCACCGTGTTTTTCCCCATAGCCGAGTATATGGCACTCACCGTCCACGTCTGCATACGTTTTCAAACTCTTCTAACTTAGGCAAACAAGGTGTTAGTTGAAAGATGGTTTCTCCACAGTATGTTTTCACAGAGTCGAGAACGTGGCTCTTTCCTCATTGTTCCTAGCAACGTACGTCTAACATGGTGAAACAAGATATTAGTTGGAAGATGGTTTCCCTAAAAATTGACAGTGGAGCAGATGGCACTTTCCGCCTAAGCACCCCCCCCCCCGCAAGTTGCGAAACACTCCTACGAAATGAACCCAGATGTTACTTGAAAGACGGTTTCACCACAGTCGTGTTGCGCAGCGTTGAGCAAATGACACTTTCTTTGTAGACCTGGCATAGGTTTTCAACCACTTCTAGGTGAAGAGCAGTTAGCTGCAACTTGGATTCACCACAGTGTTGTGTCACAGAGTTGAATGCATGCTCTACGCGCCTAGGTCCCGTGGGTCTTCTCAGACACTTGTAACCGAGTGAAACCAGAGGCTAGAAGAAAGAGTCTTTCCCCCACAGTGCTGTTTCACAGAGTTGAGTGTATGGCACTTTCGGACTAGGCCCCACATGGTTTGCATCTACATCTAACATAGTGAATTAAAATGTGAGTTGGAGGACGGCTTCCCCAGGTGTTGTTTGACAGAGTGGAGTGTATGATTCTTGCGGTGTAGGCTCTGCATAAGTTTTCAAACACTTCTAACAGGGGAGCCCAGATGGTATGTGAAGGGTGGTCCCCCACCGTGTTGCTTTAGAGAGTTGAGCACATGGCACTTTCTACGTAGAACGGCATACGTCTCTCAAACACTTCTAACTGAAACGAGAGGTTAGTTGAAGGTGGAGTCCCCACAGTGTTGTTTCACAGAGTTGACCAGGTGGCACTTTCGGCGCAGGCCCTACAAGGGTTTTCAAACGCTTGTAAGTTTGTGAAATGAGATGTGAGTTGAAAGATGGTTTCTCCACAGTGTCTCACAGAGTTGAGTCTGTGGCGCTTTCGGTGTCATCTCCGCGTGGTTTTCAAACACTGCTAACTTACCGAAACAACATGTTAGTTGGAAGAGGGTTTCCCCGACTGTGTTGTGTCTCGGAGTTGAAAATATGGCACTCTCCTCATAGACCCTGGATAGTTTTCAAACAAGCTTGAAGCAGGGAAACCAGATGTCAGCTGAAAGATCGTTTTGCCACACCATTGTCTCTCACAGTCGAGTCCATGGCACTTAACCGTTAGGCTTCCCATGGGTTTTCAAAGACTTCTACCTTAGGGAAACCAGACGGTAGTTGAACGATGGTTTCCCCATAGTGTTGTTTCACAGACTTGACTGTATGGCACTGTCCGTGTGGCCTCCACTTAGGTTTTCAAACCCTTGTAACTACGCGCACTGAGAAGCTAATGATAAGGTCGTTTCACCACAGTGTTGTTTGATTGAGTGGCGCGTATGGCGCTAGCCACATGGGCCCCGCATGTGTTTTCAAACACTTGTAACAGTGAAACCAGATAGTAGTTGAGCGATCCTTTCACCACACTGGTATTCACACAGTTGAGTATAAGGCACCTTGCGATTAGGCAATCCTACGAGAGCATAGGATTTCCACACACTGCTCACTTAGAGAAACCAGCTGGTAGTCGAAGATCGTTTTCCCACAGTGTTGTTTCACAGAGTCGAGTATATGGCACGGTCTTCATAGGCCCCTCAGGGGTTTGAAACCCTTCTAACTCTTTTTTAGTTAAAAGTTTTTAGTTAAAAGTCAGTTTGTCCTATGTTGTTTCCCAGAGTTGAGCGTACGGTGGGTGCTATGCACCTAAGCCCCCTCCCCCCGTCTTTTCAAACCCTTGTAACCTCGCGAATCCAGATGCTCGGAGAAAGACTGTGTCACCATAGTGTCTGTTCTCGGGGCTGAGTATATGGCACTTTCGTTGTGGGCCCCGCGTGGTTTTCAAACACATCAAACTTAGGGAAATAAGATGTGAGTTGGAGGACGGCTTCCACCAAGTGTTGTTCGACACAGTGCAATGTAAGATACACTCGGTGTAGCCGACGCATGGCATTTCAAACACGTCTGACAAGTGAACCCAGGTGATATTTGGAGGATGGTATCACCACACTGTTGTTTTACAGAGTTGAGCATACGGCACTCTCTGCGTAGTCCCTGCATAGGTCTTCAAACACTTCGAACTTAGTGCACCAAGATGTTAGTTGAAAGAGGGTTTCTCCACAGGATTCTCTACAGTGTCCTGTACATGTCACTCTCCACATCGTTCCCCACATAGAGCTTCACAGACTTCTACGCGACACGACACGTTAATTGACAGGCCATTTCCACAAAGTGCATTTTGACAGAGTTGAGGATGTGGCACTTTCACCATAAGCCCTGCATTGATTTTCCAACACTTCGAACCTAGCGAAACAAGATGGTAGTTGAACGATTGTTTTCATTACACTGCTGCTTCACAGAATCGAGCCTATGGCACTTTCATGTATCCCGAGCACAGTTTTCCAAACACTCGAACCTTAGTGAAACCTGATGTTAATCGAACAGTGGTCTCCTCACAGAGTTGTGTAGATGGCACCTTGCGGAGGCCATTCAAGTGTTTCTAAACACTTCAGACTTTGTGAAACCAGGTATTAGTTGAAAGACGGTTGCCCCACAGTGTTGTTTCACAGGGAGATGGGTGTTTAGCACCTTCCGCTTGGGCCCCTCATAGGTTTTCAAACACTTCCACCTTAGCGTAATGGGCTGTCACTTGAAAGATGGTTTCCCCCGTAACTTATCAGACAGGTGTGTATGTGACACTTTTGATGTCGCCCCCCGCATGGGTGTTCAAGCACACTAAGATAGCGACACCAGATGTTAACGGATAGATGTTTGCACCACACAATCGTTTCAGAGGGTTGAGTACCGGGCACTTTGGCTGTAGTCCCCGCATGAGTTTTTAGCCACTTCTAGTGTCGTGAAACAAGACATTGGTTGAAAGCTGTGTTGTTTGCCAGAGTTGACTATGTGGCACCTTATGCATAAGCTTTATGCAAAGGCTTTGGAACACGCCTAGCAACGTGAAACCGTTAAGTTAGTTGAAAGATGGTTTCCCCACAGCAGTTTTTAGAGTCGAGTATATGTCACTTTCCCCATAGTCCCTAGTGTATGTTTTAAAGCAGTTCTAACAGTGAAACAAGTTGTTAATGGGAAAGTTTTTATCCCACAATATTGTTTCACAGAGTGGAGTATATGGCGCCTTCCTCTAGGGCCCTCATAAGTTTTTAAACTTTTCTGAATTTCTGACATCAGATGGTAGTTGAAAGAGGATTTCACCTCTTTCACGTGTTGTCTCACGGAGTTGAGTATACGGCACTTTCCTCATAGACCCGGCATAGGGTTTCAAGTACTTCGGTTAGTGAAACAAGATATTAGTTGAAAGACCGTTTCTCCATAATACTCTTTCACACAATCAAGAATATGCCACTTTCATCGTAATTCCCCGAAAATGTTTACAGAAACTTCTAACGGTGAAACAAGATGTTTCAACCGAAGGGCTGAGTTGAGGGCACAAAGGAGGGTGCCGGTCAGGATCCGTCTTTGGCTGCCAAGGCCACACACCTCGATCGGCCCTGGTGGAGGAGGCCTCCAGAATCCTCTCGGGCAGCTGTAGTGGGGCCTGGGAAACGACATGCTGAGCTTCCAGGTTCCATGCCGTGTCAGCCTGCACCGCTTCTGGATCCTAGACGCGTGGTGTTGTCAACCGTTGGAATTCGGTCCCCATGGCGAGAGAGCCTTAGCTAGGGTTAGGGTTCGGTCCAGGGACGTCGCCCGGGCCGAAGCGACTCCGGTCTCGTGATCTCCCTCGTGGGCTGAAGTGAGGGCACATGACAGAAGGCGGCTCAATTGCAGGGTTAGGGTTCGAGGCAGGCTTACGTTTCGGTGGAGGGTCACGGTTCGCGGAAGTGTTAGGGTTACGGTTACGTCCCAGGAGGCCCCAGGCGCCGAACGCACAGAAGGGCAGTGGTCGCCCCGAAGGGATGAGTTGAGGGCACAAGGGATGGTGCCGGTCAGCATCCGTCTTTGTCTGCCAAAGCCATAGACGTGATTGGGCCCCTGGTCGAGGAGGCCTCCGGAAACCTGTCGGGCAGCTGAGGCCGGACTTGGGAAACGACATGGTGAGCTTCCAGGTTCCATGCCGAATCAGCCTGCACAGCTTCTGGATCCCTGGGGCGTGGTGCTGTGAGACGTTGGAATTGGGTCCCCATGGCGAGAGAGCCTTAGCTAGGGTTAGGGTTCGGTCCAGGGACGTCGCCAGGGCCCAAGCGACTCAGGTCTCATGATCTCTCTCGAGGGCTGAAGTGAGGGCTCAACAACAAGGCGGCTCAAGTGCAGGGTTAGGGTTCCAGGCAGGCTTAGGTTTCGGTGGCGGGTCCCGGTTCGTGGTAGGGTTAGGGTTACGTCCCAGGAGGCTCCAGGCGCCGAACACACAGCAGGGCAATGGTCTCCCCGAAGGGCTGAGTTGATGGCACCAAGGAGGGTGTCGGTCAGGATCCGTCTTTGGCTGCCAAGACCACACACCTCGATCGGCCCCTGGTCGAGGAAGCCTCCGGAATCCTCTCGGGCAGCTGCAGCCGGATCTGGAAACGACCTGGTGAGCTTCCAGGTTCCTTTCTGAGTCAGGCTGCACCGCTTCTGGATCACCGGCGCATGGTGTTGTCAGACGTGGGGATTGGGTCCCCATGGCGACAGAGCCTTACCTAGGGTTAGGGTTCGGTCCAGGGACGTCGCCCGGGCCAACGCGACTCCAGTCTCGTGATCTCCCTCGAGGGCCGAAGTAAGGGCTCAACACCAAGGCGGCTCAAGTGCAGGGTTAGGGTTCGAGGCAGCCTTAGGTACCAGTGGCGGGTCCTGGTTCGTGGTAGGCTTAGGGTTAGGTTTAGGTCCCATGAGGCTACAGGTGCCGAACCCACAGCAGGGCAGTGGTCTCCCCGAAGGTCTGAGTTGAGGACCCAAGGGACGGTGCCGGTCAGGATCCGTCTATGGCTGCCAAGGCCACAGACGTCGATCGGCCCCTGTTCGAGGAGGCCTCCCGAATCCTCTCGGTCAGCTGCAGACGGGCTGGGAAACGACATGGTGAGCTTCCTCGTTCCATGCCGAGTCAGCCTGCACCGCTTCTGTATCCCAGGTGCGTTGTATGGTCAGACGTTGGCATTGGGTCCCTATGGGGAGGGAGCTTTATCTAGGGTTAGGGTTTGGTCCAGGGACGTCGCCAGGGCTGAATCGACTCCAGTCTCGCGATCTCACTCGAGGGCTGAAGTGAGGGCCCATGCCAGAAGGCGTCTCAATTGCTGAGTTAGGGTTCGAGACAGGCTTAGGTTGCGGTGGAGGGTCCATGTTCGGGGTTTGGTTAGGGTTAGTCTTAGGTCCCTGGAGGCTCCAGGCGCCGAACACACAGCAGGGCAGTGCTCTCCCCGAAGGGCTGTGTTGAGGGCACAAGGGAGGCTGCCGGGCAGGATCTGTATTTTGATGCAAGGGCCACACACGTGATTGGGCACCTCGTCGAAGAGGCCCCCGCGATCCACTCGGCAGCTGCGGCCGGGCCTGGGAAACGACACGGTGAACTTCCAGGTTCCATGCCGAGTCAGCCTGCACCGCTTCCGGACACCCGGCGCGTGGTGTTGTCAGAAGTTTCCATTGGGTCCTCTTGGGGAGAGAGCCTCACCTAGGGTTAGGGTTCAGTCCAGGGACGTCGCCAGGGCCGAAGCGACTCCGGTCGCATGATCTCCCTCGAGGGCAGAAGTGAGGGCCCATGCAGCAAGGCGGCTCAATTGCAGGGTTAGGGTTCGAGGCCGACTTAGGTTTTGGTGGAGGTTTCCAGTTCGGTGTAGGGTTAGGGTTAGGGTCAGGTCCCAGGAGGCTCCAGGCGCCGAGCCCACAGCAGGGCAGTGGTCTCCCCGAAGGGCTGAGTTGAGGACACAAGGGACGGTGCCGGTCAGGATCCGTCTATGGCTGCCAAGGCCACAGACGTCGATCGGCCCCTGTTCGAGGAGGCCTCCCGAATCCACTCGGTCAGCTGCAGACGGGCTGGGAAACGACATGGGGAGCTTCTTGGTTCCATGCCGAGTCAGCCTGCACCGCTTCTGGATCCCAGGCGCGTGGTGTGGTCAGACGTTGGCATTCGGTCCCCATGGGGAGGGAGCATTATCTAGGGTTAGGGTTTGGTGCAGGGACGTCGCCAGGGCTGAATCGACTCCAGTCTCGCGATCTCCCTCGAGGGCTGAAGTGAGGGCCCATGCAGCAAGGTGGCTCAATTGCAGGGTTAGGGTTCGAGGCCAGCTTAGGTTTCGGTGGAGGGTCCCAGTTCGGTGTAGGGTTAGGGTTAGGTTTAGGTCCCAGGAGGCTCCAGGCGCCGAACCCACAGCAGGGCAGTGGTTTCCCCGAAGGGCTGAGTTGAGGGCACAAGGGAGGCTGCCGGGCAGGATCCGTCTTTGCTGCCAAGGCCACACACGTGATTGGACCCCTGGTCGAGGAGGCCTCCGCGATCCTCTCGGCAGCTGCGGCCGGGCATGGGAAACGACATGGTGAGCTTCCAGGTTCCATGCCGAGTCAGCCTGCACCGCTTCCGGACGCCCGGCGCGTGGTGTTGTCAGAAGTTTCCATTGGGTCCTCTTGGGGAGAGAGCCTCACCTAGGGTTAGGGTTCAGTCCAGGGACGTCGCCAGGGCCGAAGCGACTCCGGTCGCATGATCTCCCTCGAGGGCAGAAGTGAGGGCCCATGCAGCAAGGCGGCTCAATTGCAGGGTTAGGGTTCGAGGCCGACTTAGGTTTTGGTGGAGGTTTCCAGTTCGGTGTAGGGTTAGGGTTAGGGTCAGGTCCCAGGAGGCTCCAGGCGCCGAGCCCACAGCAGGGCAGTGGTCTCCCCGAAGGGCTGAGTTGAGGACACAAGGGACGGTGCCGGTCAGGATCCGTCTATGGCTGCCAAGGCCACAGACGTCGATCGGCCCCTGTTCGAGGAGGCCTCCCGAATCCTCTCGGTCAGCTGCAGACGGGCTGGGAAACGACATGGGGAGCTTCCTGGTTCCATGCCGAGTCAGCCTGCACCGCTTCTGGATCCCAGGCGCGTGGTGTGGTCAGACGTTGGCATTCGGTCCCCATGGGGAGGGAGCATTATCTAGGGTTAGGGTTTGGTGCAGGGACGTCGCCAGTGCTGAATCGACTCCAGTCTCGCGATCTCCCTCGAGGGCTGAAGTGAGGGCCCATGCAGCAAGGTGGCTCAATTGCAGGGTTAGGGTTCGAGGCCAGCTTAGGTTTCGGTGGAGGGTCCCAGTTCGGTGTAGGGTTAGGGTTAGGTTTAGGTCCCAGGAGGCTCCAGGCGCCGAACCCACAGCAGGGCAGTGGTTTCCCCGAAGGGCTGAGTTGAGGGCACAAGGGAGGCTGCCGGGCAGGATCCGTCTTTGCTGCCAAGGCCACACACGTGATTGGGCCCCTGGTCGAGGAGGCCTCCGCGATCCTCTCGGCAGCTGCGGCCGGGCATGGGAAACGACATGGTGAGCTTCCAGGTTCCATGCCGAGTCAGCCTGCACCGCTTCCGCACGCCCGGCGCGTGGTGTTGTCAGACGTTGCCATTGGGTCCTCTTGGGGAGAGAGCCTTAGCTAGGGTTAGGGTTCGGTCCAGGGACATCGCCAGGGCCGAAGCGACTCCGGTCTCGTGATCTCCCTCGAGGGCTGAAGTGAGGGCCCATGCAGCAAGGCGGCTCAAGTGCAGGGTTAGGGGTCGAGGCCGGCTTAGGTTTCGGTGGAGGGTCCCCGTTCAGTGTAGGGTTAGGGTTAGGGTTAGGGTTAGGTCCCAGGAGGCTCCAGGCGCTAAACCCACAGCAGGTCAGTGGTCTCCCCGTAGGGCTGAGTTGAGGATCCAAGGGACGGTGCCGGTCAGGATCCGTCTATGGCTGCCAAGGCCACAGACGTCGATCGGCCCCTGTTCGAGGAGGCCTCCAGAATCCTCTCGGTCAGCTGCAGACGGGCTGGGAAACGACATGGTGAGCTTCCTGGTTCCATGCCGAGTCAGCCTGCACCGCTTCTGGATCCCAGGCGCGTGGTGTGGTCAGACGTTGGCATTGGGTCCCCATGGGGAGGGAGCCTTAGTTAGGGTTAGGGTTTGGTTCAGGGACGTCGTCAGGACTGAATCGAATCTAGTCTCGTGATCTGCCTCGAGGGCTGAAGTGAGGGCCCATGCCAGAAGGCGGCTCAATTGCTGAGTTAGGGTTCGAGGCAGGCTTAGGTTGCGGTGGAGGGTCCCTGTTCGGGGTACGGTTAGGGTTAGGGGTAGGTCCCAGGAATCTCCAGGCGCCGAACACACAGCAGGGCAGTGGTTTCCCCGAAGGGCTGAGTTGAGGGCACAAGGGAGGCTGCCGGGCAGGATCCGTCTTTGCTGCCAAGGCCACACACGTGATTGGGCCCCTGGTCGAGGAGGCCTCCGCGATCCTCTCGGGCAGCTGCGGCCGGGCATGGGAAACGACCTGGTGAGCTTCCAGGTTCCATGCCGAGTCAGCCTGCACTGCTTCCGTTCGCCAGGCGCGTGGTGTGGTCAGACGTTGCCATTGGGTCCCCATGGGGAGGGAGCCTTAAGTAGGGTTAGGGTTTGGTCCAGGGACGTCGCCAGGGCTGAATCGACTCCAGTCTCGTGATCTCCCTCGAGGGCTAAAGTGAGGGCCCATGCAAGAAGGCGGCTCAATTGCTGGGTTAGGGTTCGAGGCAGGCTTAGGATGCGGTAGAGGGTCCCTGTTCGGGGTACGGTTAGGGTTAGGGGTAGGTCCCAGGAGGCTGCAGTCGACGAATCCACAGCAGGGCAGTGGTATCCCCGAAGGGCTGAGTTGAGGGCACAAGGGAGGCTGCCGGGCAGGATCCGTCTCTGGCTTCCAAGGACACACACGTGATTGGGCCCCTGGTCGATTAGGTCTCCGGGATCCACTCAGCAGCTGCGGCCTGGCCTGGGAAACGACACGGTGAGCTTCCAGGTTCCATGCCGAGTCAGCCTGCACCGCTTCCGGACGCCCGGTGCGTGGTGTTGTCAGACGTTGCCATTGGGTCCTCTTGGGGAGAGAGCCTTAGCTAGGGTTAGGGTTCGGTCCAGGGACGTCGCCAGGGCCGAAGCGACTCCGGTCGCATGATCTCCCTCGAGGGCAGAAGTGAGGGCCCATGCAGCAAGGCGGCTCAATTGCAGGGTTAGGGTTCGAGGCCGGCTTAGGTTTCGGTGGAGGGTCTCAGTTCGGTGTAGGGTTAGGGTTAGGGTCAGGTCCCAGGAGGCTCCAGGCGCCGAGCCCACAGCAGGGCAGTGGTCTTCCCGAAGGGCTGAGTTGAGGACACAAGGGACGGTGCCGGTCAGGATCCGTCTATGGCTGCCAAGGCCACAGACGTCGATCGGCCCCTGTTCGAGGAGGCCTCCAGAATCCTCTCGGTCAGCTGCAGACGGGCTGGGAAACGACATGGTGAGCTTCCTGGTTCCATGCCGAGTCAGCCTGCACCGCTTCTGGATCCCAGGCGCGTGGTGTGGTCAGACGTTGGCATTGGGTCCCTATGGGGAGGGAGCCTTATCTAGGGTTAGGGTTTGGTCCTGGGACGTCGCCAGGGCTGAATCGACTCCAGTCTCGTGATCTCCCTCGAGGGCTGAAGTGAGGGCCCATGCCAGAAGGCGTCTCAATTGCTGAGTTAGGGTTCGAGGCAGGCTTACGTTGCGGTGGAGGGTCCCTGTTCGGGGTATGGTTAGGGTTAGGCTTAGGTCCCAGGAGGCTCCAGGCGCCGAACACACAGCAGGGCAGTGCTCTCCCCGAAGGGCTGTGTTGAGGGCACAAGGGAGGCTGCCGGGCAGGATCTGTATTTTGCTGCAAGGGCCACACACGTGATTGGGCACCTCGTCGAGGAGGCCCCCGCGATCCACTCGGCAGCTGCGGCCGGGCCTGGGAAACGACATGGTGAGCTTCCAGGTTCCATGCCGAGTCAGCCTGCACCGCTTCTGGATCCAAGGCACGTGGTGTGGTCAGACGTTCGCATTGGGACCCCATGGGGAGAGAGCCTTAAGTAGGGTTAGGGTTTGGTCCAGGGACGTCGCCAGGGCTGAATCGACTCCAGTCTCGTGATCTCCCTCGAGGTCTGAAGTGAGGGCCCATGCCTGAAGGCGGATCAAATGCTGGGTTTGGGTTCGAGGCAGTCTTAGGTTGCGGTGGAGGGTCCCACTTTGGTGTATGGTTAGGGTTAAGGGTAGGTCCCAGGAGGTTCCAGGCGCTGAACCCACAGCAGGGCAGTGGTCTCCCCGAAGGGCTGAGTTGAGGGCACAAGGGAGCCTGCCGGGCAGGATCCGTCTTTGGCTGCCACGGCCACACACGTGATTGGGCTCCTGGTCGAGGAGGCCTCCGTGATACTCTCGGCAGCTGCGGCCGGGCCTGGGAAATGACACGGTGAGCTTCCCGGTTCCATGCCGAGTCAGCCTGCACCGCTTCCGTTCGCCAGGCGCGTGGTGTTGTCAGACGTTGGCATTGGGCACCCATGGGGAAGGAGCCTTAGCTATGTTTAGGGTTTGGTCCAGGGACGTCGCCAGGGCCGAAGCGAATCCAGTCGCGTGATCTCCCTCGAGGGCTGAAGTGAGGGCCCATGCAGCAAGGTGGCTCAATTGCAGGGTTAGGGTTCGAGGCCAGCTTAGGTTTCGGTGGAGGGTCCCAGTTCGGTGTAGGGTTAGGGTTAGGGTTAGGTCCCAGGAGGCTCCAGGCGCCGAACCCACAGCAGGGCAGTGGTCTCCCCGAAGGGCTGAGTTGAGGGCACAAGGGAGGCTGCCGGGCAGGATCCGTCTTTGCTGCCAAGGCCACACACGTGATTGGGCCCCTGGTCGAGGAGGCCTCCGCGATCCTCTCGGCAGCTGCGGCCGGGCATGGGAAACGACATGGTGAGCTTCCAGGTTCCATGCCGAGTCAGCCTGCACCGCTTCCGCACGCCCGGCGCGTGGTGTTGTCAGACGTTGCCATTGGGTCCTCTTGGGGAGAGAGCCTTAGCTAGGGTTAGGGTTCGGTCCAGGGACATCGCCAGGGCCGAAGCGACTCCGGTCTCGTGATCTCCCTCGAGGGCTGAAGTGAGGGCCCATGCAGCAAGGCGGCTCAAGTGCAGGGTTAGGGGTCGAGGCCGGCTTAGGTTTCGGTGGAGGGTCCCCGTTCAGTGTAGGGTTAGGGTTAGGGTTAGGGTTAGGTCCCAGGAGGCTCCAGGCGCTAAACCCACAGCAGGTCAGTGGTCTCCCCGTAGGGCTGAGTTGAGGATCCAAGGGACGGTGCCGGTCAGGATCCGTCTATGGCTGCCAAGGCCACAGACGTCGATCGGCCCCTGTTCGAGGAGGCCTCCAGAATCCTCTCGGTCAGCTGCAGACGGGCTGGGAAACGACATGGTGAGCTTCCTGGTTCCATGCCGAGTCAGCCTGCACCGCTTCTGGATCCCAGGCGCGTGGTGTGGTCAGACGTTGGCATTGGGTCCCCATGGGGAGGGAGCCTTAGTTAGGGTTAGGGTTTGGTTCAGGGACGTCGTCAGGACTGAATCGAATCTAGTCTCGTGATCTGCCTCGAGGGCTGAAGTGAGGGCCCATGCCAGAAGGCGGCTCAATTGCTGAGTTAGGGTTCGAGGCAGGCTTAGGTTGCGGTGGAGGGTCCCTGTTCGGGGTACGGTTAGGGTTAGGGGTAGGTCCCAGGAATCTCCAGGCGCCGAACACACAGCAGGGCAGTGGTTTCCCCGAAGGGCTGAGTTGAGGGCACAAGGGAGGCTGCCGGGCAGGATCCGTCTTTGCTGCCAAGGCCACACACGTGATTGGGCCCCTGGTCGAGGAGGCCTCCGCGATCCTCTCGGCAGCTGCGGCCGGGCATGGGAAACGACCTGGTGAGCTTCCAGTTTCCATGCCGAGTCAGCCTGCACTGCTTCCGTTCGCCAGGCGCGTGGTGTGGTCAGACGTTGGCATTGGGTCCCCATGGGGAGGGAGCCTTACCTAGGGTTAGGGTTTGGTCCAGGGACGTCGCCAGGGCTGAATCGACTCCAGTCTCGTGATCTCCCTCGAGGGCTGAAGTGAGGGCCCATGCAGGAAGGCGGCTCAATTGCTGGGTTAGGGTTCGAGGCAGTCTTAGGTTGCGGTGGAGGGTCCCTGTTCGGGGTACGGTTAGGGTTAGGGGTAGGTCTCAGGAGGCTCCAGGCGCCGAACCCACAGCAGGGCATTGGTCTCCCCGAAGGGCTGAGTTGTGGGCACAAGGGAGGCTGCCGTGCAGGATCCGTATCTGGCTGCCAAGGCCACAAACGTTTTTGGACCCCTGATCGATTAGGCCTCCGGGATCCACTTAACAGCTGCGGCCGGGGCTGGGAAACGACACAGTGAGCTTCCAGGTTCCATGCCGAGTCAGCCTGCACCGCTTCTGGACGCCAGGCGCGTGGTGTTGTCAGACGTTGGCATTGGGTCCTCTTGGAGAGAGAGCCTGAGCTAGGGTTAGGGTTAGGTACAGGAACTTCGCCAGGGCCGAATCGACTCCGGTCGCGTGATCTCCCTCGAGGGTTGAAGTGAGGGCCCATGCGGCAAGGCAGCTCAATTGTAGGGTTAGGGTTCGAGGTCGGCTTAGGTTTCGGTGGAGGGTCCCACTTCAGTGTAGGGTTAGGGTTAGGGTTAGGGTTAGGTCCCAGGAGGCTCCAGGCGCTGAACCCACAGCAGGTCAGTGGTCTCCCCGAAGGGCTGAGTTGAGGACACAAGGGACGGTGCCGGTCAGGATCCGTCTATGGTTGCCAAGGCCACAGACGTCGATCGGCCCCTGTTCGAGGAGGCCTCCGGAATCCTCTCAGTCAGCTGCAGACGAGCTGGGAAACGACATGGTGAGCTTCCAGGTTCCACGCCGAGTCAGCCTGCACCGTTTCTGGATCCAAGGCGCGTGGTGCGGTCAGACGTTGGCATTGGGTCCCCATGGGGAGGGAGCCTTACCTAGGGTTAGGGTTTGTTCCAGGGATGTCGCCAGGGCTGAATCGACTCCAGTCTCATGATCTCCCTCAAGGGGTGAAGTGAGGGCCCATGAAGGAAGGCGGCTCAATTGCTGGGTTTGGGTTCGAGGCAGTCTTAGGTTGCGGTGGAGGGTCCCACTTCGGTGTATGGTTAGGGTTAGGGGTAGGTCCCAGGAGGTTCCAGGCGCTGAACACACAGCAGGGCAGTGGTCTCCCCGAAGGGCTGAGTTGAGGGCACAAGGGACGGTGCCGGTCAGGATCCGTCTATGGCTGCCAAGGCCACACACGTGATTGGGCTCCTGGTCGAGGAGGCCTCCGCGATACTCTCGGCAGCTGCGGCCGGGCCTGGGAAACGACACGGTGAGCTTCCAGGTTCCATGCCGAGTCAGCCTGCACCGCTTCCGTTCGCCAGGCGCGTGGTGTTGTCAGACGTTGACATTGGGTCCCCATTGGGAGGGAGCCTTAGCTAGGTCTAGGGTTTGGTCCAGGGACGTCGCCAGGGCCGAAGCGAATCCAGTCGCGTGATCTCCCTCGAGGGCTGAAGTGAGGGCCCATGCAGCAAGGCGGCTCAATTGCAGGGTTAGGGTTCGAGGCCGGCTTAGGTTTCGGTGGAGGGTCCCAGTTCGGTGTAGGGTTAGGGTTAGGGTTAGGTCCCAGGAGGCTCCAGGCGCCGAACCCACAGCAGGACAGTGGTCTCCCCGAAGGGCTGAGTTGAGGACACAAGGGACGGTGCCGGTCAGGATCCGTCTATGGCTGCCAAGGCCACAGACGTCGATCGGCCCCTGTTGGAGGAGGCCTCCAGAATCCTCTCGGTCAGCTGCAGACGGGCTGGGAAACGACATGGTGAGGTACCTGATTCCATGCCGAGTCAGCCTGCACCGCTTCTGGATCCCAGGCTCGTTTTGTGGTCAGACGTTGGCATTGGGTCCCGATGGGGAGGGAGCCTTAGTTAGGGCTAGGGTTTGGTCCAGGGACGTCGTCAGGACTGAATCGACTCTAGTCTCGTGATCTGCCTCGAGGACTGAAGTGAGGGCCCATGCCAGAAGGCGGCTCAATTGCTGAGTTGGGGTTCGAGGCAGGCTTAGGTTGCGGTGGAGGGTCCCTGTTCGGGGTACGGTTAGGGTTAGGCGTAGGTCCCAGGAGTCTCCAGGCGCCGAACCCACAGCAGGGCAGTGGTCTCCCCGAAGGGCTGAGTTGAGGGTACAAGGGAGGCTGCCGGGCAGGATCCGTCTTTGCTGCCAAGGCCACACAAGTGATTGGGCCCCTGGTTGAGGAGGCCTCCGCGATCCTCTCGGCAGCTGCGGCCGGGCATGGGAAACGACATGGTGAGCTTCCAGGTTCCATGCCGAGTCAGCCTTCACTGCTTCCGTTCGCCAGGCGCGTGGTGTGGTCAGACGTTGCCATTGGGTCCCCATGGGGAGGGAGCCTTAAGTAGGGTTAGGGTTTGGTCCAGGGACGTCGCCAGGGCTGAATCGACTCCAGTCTCGTGATCTCCCTCGAGGGCTAAAGTGAGGGCCCATGCAAGAAGGCGGCTCAATTGCTGGGTTAGGGTTCGAGGCAGGCTTAGGATGCGGTAGAGGGTCCCTGTTCGGGGTACGGTTAGGGTTAGGGGTAGGTCCCAGGAGGCTGCAGTCGACGAATCCACAGCAGGGCAGTGGTATCCCCGAAGGGCTGAGTTGAGGGCACAAGGGAGGCTGCCGGGCAGGATCCGTCTCTGGCTTCCAAGGACACACACGTGATTGGGCCCCTGGTCGATTAGGTCTCCGGGATCCACTCAGCAGCTGCGGCCTGGCCTGGGAAACGACACGGTGAGCTTCCAGGTTCCATGCCGAGTCAGCCTGCACCGCTTCCGGACGCCCGGCGCGTGGTGTTGTCAGACGTTGCCATTGGGTCCTCTTGGGGAGAGAGCCTTAGCTAGGGTTAGGGTTCGGTCCAGGGACGTCGCCAGGGCCGAAGCGACTCCGGTCGCATGATCTCCCTCGAGGGCAGAAGTGAGGGCCCATGCAGCAAGGCGGCTCAATTGCAGGGCTAGGGTTCGAGGCCGGCTTAGGTTTCGGTGGAGGGTCTCAGTTCGGTGTAGGGTTAGGGTTAGGGTCAGGTCCCAGGAGGCTCCAGGCGCCGAGCCCACAGCAGGGCAGTGGTCTCCCCGAAGGGCTGAGTTGAGGACACAAGGGACGGTGCCGGTCAGGATCCGTCTATGGCTGCCAAGGCCACAGACGTCGATCGGCCCCTGTTCGAGGAGGCCTCCAGAATCCTCTCGGTCAGCTGCAGACGGGCTGGGAAACGACATGGTGAGCTTCCTGGTTCCATGCCGAGTCAGCCTGCACCGCTTCTGGATCCCAGGTGCGTGGTGCGGTCAGACGTTGGCATTGGGTCCCTATGGGGAGGGAGCCTTATCTAGGGTTAGGGTTTGGTCCTGGGACGTCGCCAGGGCTGAATCGACTCCAGTCTCGTGATCTCCCTCGAGGGCTGAAGTGAGGGCCCATGCAGGAAGGCGGCTCAATTGCTGAGTTAGGGTTCGAGGCAGGCTTAGGTTGCGGTGGAGGGTCCCTGTTCGGGGTACGGTTAGGGTTAGGGTTAGGTCTCAGGAGGCTCCAGGCGCCGAACCCACAGCAGGGCAGTGGTCTCCCTGAAGGGCTGAGTTGTGGGCACAAGGCAGGCTGCCGTGCATGATCCGTATCTGGCTGCCAAGGCCACAAACGTGTTTGGGCCCCTGATCGATTAGGCCTCCGGGATCCACTTAGCAGCTGCGGCCGGGCCTGGGAAACGACACGGTGAGCTTCCAGGTTCCATGCCGAGTCAGCCTGCACCGCTTCTGGACGCCAGGCGCGTGGTGTTGTCAGACGTTGGTATTGGGTCCTCTTGGAGAGAGATCCTGAGCTAGGGTTAGGGTTAGGTACAGGAACTTCGCCAGGGCCGAATCGACTCCGGTCGCGTGATCTCCCTCGAGGGTTGAAGTGAGGGCCCATGCAGCAAGGCGGCTCAATTGCAGGGTTAGGGTTCGAGGCTGGCTTAGGTTTCGGTGGAGGGTACCAGTTGAGTGTAGGGTTAGGGTTAGGGTTAGGTCCCAGGAGGCTCCAGGCGCTGAACCCACAGCAGGTCAGTGGTCTCCCCGAAGGGCTGAGTTGAGGACACAAGGGACGGTTCCGGTCAGGATCCGTCTATGGCTGCCAAGGCCACAGACGTCGATCGACCCCTGTTCGAGGAAGCCTCCGGAATCCTCTCGGTCAGCTGCAGACGGGCTGGGAAATGACATGGTGAGCTTCCAGGTTCCATGCCGAGTCAGCCTGCACCGCTTCTGGATCCCAGGCTCGTGTTGTGGTCAGACGTTGTCATTGGGTCCCGATGGGGAGGGAGCCTTAGTTAGGGTTAGGGTTTGGTCCAGGGACGTCGTCAGGACTGAATCGACTCTAGTCTCGTGATCTGCCTTGAGGGCTGAAGTGAGGGCCCATGCCAGAAGGCAGCTCAATTGCTGAGTTAGGGTTCGAGGCAGGCTTAGGTTGCGGTGGAGGGTCCCTGTTCGGGGTACGGTTAGGGTTAGGGGTAGGTCCCAGGAGGCTCCAGTCGACGAATCCACAGCAGGGCAGTGGTATCCCCGAAGGGTTGAGTTGAGGGCACAAGGGAGGCTGCCGGGCAGGATCCGTCTCTGGCTGCCAAGGACACACATGTCATTGGGCCCCTGGTTGATTAGGCCTCCGGGATCCACTCAGCAGCTGCGGCCTGGCCTGGGAAACGACATGGTGAGCTTCCAGGTTCCATGACGAGTCAGCCTGCACCGCTTCCGGACGCCCGGCGCGTGGTCTTGTCAGTTTTCGCATTGGGTCCTCTTGGGGAGAGAGCCTTACCTAAGGTTCGGGATCGTTCCAGGGACGTCGCCAGGGCCGAAGCGACTCCGGTCGCGTGATCTCTCTCGAGGGCTGGGTCCTCATGGGGAAGGATTGGTATTGGGTCCCCATGGGGAGGGAGCCTTAGGTAGGGTTAGCGTTTGGTCCAGGGACGTCGCCAGGGCTGAATCGACTCCAGTCTCGTGATCTCCCTCGAGGGCTGAAGTGAGGGCCCATGCCAGAAGGCGGCTCAATTGCTGGGTTAGGGTTCAAGGCAGGCTTAGGTTGCGGTGGAGGGTCCCTGTTCGGGGTACGGTTAGTGTTAGTAGTAGATCCCAGGAGACTCCAGGCGCCGAACCCACAGCAGGGCAGTGGTCTCCCGGAAGGGCTGAGTTGAGGGCACAAGGGAGGCTGCCGTTCAGGATCCGTCTTTGGCTGCCAAGGCCACCCACGTGATTGGACACCTGGTCGAGGAGGCCTCCGGGATCCTCTCGGCAGCTGTGGCCAGGCCTGGGAAATGACACGGTGAGCTTCCAGGTTCCATGCCCAGTCAGCCTGCACCGCTTCCGTTCGCCAGGAGCGTGGTGTTGTCAGACGTTGACATTGGGTCCCCATGGGGAGGGAGCCTTAGCTAGGTTTAGGGTTTGGTCCAGGGACGTCGCCAGGGCTGAATCGACTCCAGTCTCGTGATCTCCCTCGAGGGCTGAAGTGAGGGCCTATGCTAGAAGGCGGCTCAATTGCTGTGTTAGGGTTCGAGACAGGCTTAGGTTTCAGTGTAGGTTCCCTCTTCGGGGTACGGTCAGGGTTAGGGGTACGTCCCAGGAGGCTCCAGGCGCCGAACCCACAGCAGGGCAGTGGTCTCCCCGAAGGGCTGAGTTGAGCGCACAAGGGAGGCTGCCGGCCAGGATTGGTGTGTGGGTGCCAAGGCAACACACGTGATTGGGCCCCTGGTCGAGGAGGCCTCCGGGATCCTCTCGGCAGCTGCGGACGGGCCTGGGACACGAAACCGTGAGCTTCCAGGTTCCATGCCGAGTCAGCCTGCACCGCTTGCGGACGCCAGGCTCGTGGTGTTGTCAGACGTTGGCATTGGGTCCTCTTGGGGAGAGAGCCTTAGCTAGGGTTAGGGTTCGGTCCAGGGACATCGCCAGGGCCGAAGCGACTCCGGTCTCGTGATCTCCCTCGAGGGCAGAAGTGAGGGCCCATGCCAGAAGGCGGCTCAATAGCAGGGTTAGGGTTCGAGGCAGGCTTAGGTTGCGGCGCAGGGTCCCGTTCCGGTGTACAGTTAGTGTTAGGGTTACGTCCAAGGAGGCTCCAGGTGAAGAACCCACAGTAGGGCAGTGGTCTCCCCGAAGGGCTGAGTTGAGGGCACAAGGGATGCTGCTGATCAGGATCCGTCTTTGGCTGTCCAGCAACACATGTGATTGGGTCCTTGGTCGTGGAGGCCTCCGGAATCCTCTGTGACAGCTGCAGCCGTTCCTGGGAAACGACATGGTGAGCTTCCAGGTTCCATGCCAAGTCAGTCTGCACCGCTTCTGGACCCCAGGCGCGCGGTGTTGTCAGAAGTTGGAATTGGGTCCTCATGGGGAGAGAGCCTTAGATATGTTTAGTGTTTGGTCCAGCGACATCGCCAGGGCCTAAGCAACTCTGGTCTTGTGATCTCCCTCGATAGCTGATGTGAGGGCCCTTGGAGCAAGGCGGCTCAAGTGCGAGTAGGATTCGAGGCAGGTTTAGGTTTAGGTGGAGGGGCCCGGTTCAGTGTAGGGTTAGGGTTAGTGTTAGGTCCCAGGAGGCTCCAGGCGCCGAACCCACAGCAGGGCAGTGTTCTCCCCGAAGGGCTGAATTGAGCGTCCAAGGGAGTGTGCCGGTCAGGATCCGTCTTTGGCTGCTGAGGCCACACACGTGATTGGGTCTGTGATCGACGAGGTATCTGGAATCCTCTCGGGCAGTCTCAGCCGGGCCTGGGAAATGACATGGTGAGCTTCCAGTTTCCATTGCGAGTCAGCCTGCACCGCTTCTGGACCCCAGGCGCGTGGTGTTTTCGGACGTTGGATTTGGGTCCTCATGGGGAGAGAGCCTTAGCTAGGGTTAGCGTTCGATCCAGGGACGTGGCCAGGGCTGAAGCGACTTCGGTCTCTTGATCTCCCTCGAGGGCTGAAGTGAGGGCCCATGGCAGAAGTCGTCTCAATTGCGGGGTTAGGGTTCGAGGCAGTTTCGGTGGAAGATCCTGGTTCGGTGTAGTGTTAGGGTTAGGGTTAGGTCCCTGGAGGCTCCAGGCGTTGAACCCAAAGCAGGCCAGTTGTCTCCCTGAAGGGCTGAGTTGAGGGCACAAGGGAAGGTGCCGGTCAGGATCCGTCTTTGGCTGCCAAGGCCACACACGTGATTGGGCCTCTGGTGGAGGAGGCCTCCGGAATCCTCTCAGGTAGCTGCAGCCGTGCCTTGGAAACGATATGGTGAGCTTCCAGGTTCCATTCCAGGTGAGCCCTCACCGCTTCTGGACCCCAGGCGCCTGGTGTTGTCAGACCTTGGAATTGTGTCCCCATGGGGAGAGAGCCTTAGCTAGGTTTAGGGTTTGGTGCAGGGACGTCGCCATGGAGGTGGCCTTGGGGGATTGGTTAAATGGGTGATGGGCTAAGGATGGCACTAGTAGTGAGGGTCACTGGATGTTGTATGTAAGTTATGGATGACTACATTCTTTACCTGAAGCTATCATTACACTGTATGTTAACCAACTGGAATTTAAATAAAAACCTGAAAAAATAAATACTAAAGAAATACATAAATACATTGAAACTAAACTAAGTAAATATTTAAAAAGAAAAAGAAAACTCATGTGATGATGTCAATAGAGACAGAAAAAGCGTTCTAAGAGAATTTGGTATCCATTTGTGGTAAAAATCTTTAAAATTCTGTGTAGGGGGAACAAATCTGAACATAAGAAAGGCCATGTATGTGAATCCCACAGCTAATATCATACTCAGTAGTGAAACTGTAAAAGATTTTCCACTAAGATCAGGCACAAGACAAGGATACCCTAGATATGTGAAGGGGATTGGGTGATGTAGGCTTCTGGTTATGCAATGAATTTATCACAGATAGAAGATATAGCATAGGGGACATAGAGAATGGTACTGGATTAGTGATGCATGGTGACAGATGATAGCTACACCTGTGTTAGCGTAGCAGAATGTATACATTTGTCCAATGACTATGTCGTTCATCTGAAACTAATGTAACATAGTGTGTCAGCTATTCCCAAATAACATGTTTTTTTTTAAACAAGGTAAAGGACTGAAATAAAAAGTTTAATGTAAAAGAACCTGTTAATATCTAATCAAGAAATGCAGTGAAGTTCCAAACTAGAAAGTCACCATATCAAATTCTGTATCATTTCTATACACTAACCCAATTATCTAAGAAGAAGTAAAGAAAACAATCCCATTTACAATAGCATCAAAAACAATAAAAATTATACCAATACATTTAGCCAAGGAAATGAAAATCTCTCTACAGAAAACTATAAAACCTGTGTCAGGAATGGAAGAAATTCAATTTGGGTGAAAGAAAGGGGAGAACACACAAGTCAGTGAAAAGCCATCCCATGTCCAACTTTTGGAGGAATTAATACAGATACAATGTCCATATTACCCAAAGCCATCTAGAGATTCAGTGCAATCTCTATCAAGACTCCGATGCAATTTTTATGCAATTAGAAAATCATATCCTAAAGTTTATTTGGAACCAAAAAAGACCCCAAGTAGCCAATGCAAGAAAGAACAAAATAGGAGGCATCACACTTCTTGATTTCAAGTGTCATTCTAACACAAAGAAATCAATTATGTCACTGGCATAAGCACACCCACAAGACAATGGAACAGAAATTGAGAGCCCAAACTAAACCCATGCATCACAGTCACCTAGTATTCGACAAGGGAGTCAATAATACACAGTTGGGAAGAGTAGTCTTGAATAACTGGTGCTGGGAAAATTGGATATTCACATGTATAAGAACAAAGTTTAACACCGTATAATACACCACTCCCTAGAGAGTGAAAGGAAGAAATAAAGACAGATGTGGTTAGAGAGAAAGACAAAGAGGAAGTACAAGAAGAAAAGTAGAGACCTGGTCCGGGTATGTGGACACGGTTAGATGGGCCAGGGGAGAGGGGATGTATGAAATGGCTCTGAGTGCTGGGGCAGAAAGGGCTTCTATCATGGGCATCAGAGTTCCATGGCCCCAAGACTCCAACATCCCTGGGTCCAAGTTCTGCAGAGGCCATTGGAATTGAAAAGACGGGTAGCCCTCATTTCTTCTGGAATTGTGAGGTTCAGCCTCACGTTGTGTCATGCAGAGGGATGTCTTGAGGGAGAGTGTGCTGTTCTTTGGCAGGTAAACTCCATAGCCTGCCCTGTGGGGAGGTGTCCCAGGGCCATCTCCCTCACTGCCCCAAGCTCTGTTGGATTTCCCCCCTCCCCCACCAGCTGGCCTTCCTCAAGTTCTGAACCCAGGCATCAGGCATTGGGTTGCCCCCAGGTCCTACAGTCTGGACGTGGCAGAGGTGGACTAGTAATATTGATAAAAAAAATATTTGACAATAAGGTACACATCCTCACTCTGGGACTAGTGGTGTGCATCCAAATCATAGGTTGCTATCCTCCTCTCCACAACCAATCTGAGGAATCCAGAAGGTAGGTGGACCCTTTAAAACACCCTAGTCTTCTCTTACATGAAATTCAAAGACATTTGCTTGACCCAGCTTTTTTAGTAATTGAAGGCATAATAGTCCTATAGGAAATTGACCTATATGACTGATAGACATTATTTCATCCATCCGTATCCCTAAAGCACATTTCATTGGAAATATTAGCCAAGGATAATTCACAACAGATGTGTAGCTCCCTGTAAGTTGCATTCTGACCTTGTCACATATGTGTCATCAAAGATATTATTAGTGACTTTTCAGATAAGCTTTCAACATCAAGAAGGTGATGTTAGAGAATCTGGTATAAAAGGAAATTTGCAGATTCTTTTTTTTTTTTTTTTAAATTTTTTTTTCAACGTTTTTTATTTTATTTTTGGGACAGAGAGAGACAGAGCATGAACGGGGGAGGGGCAGAGAGAGAGGGAGACACAGAATCGGAAACAGGCTCCAGGCTCCGAGCCATCAGCCCAGAGCCTGACGCGGGGCTCGAACTCACGGACCGCGAGATCGTGACCTGGCTGAAGTCGGACGCTTAACCGACTGCGCCACCCAGGCGCCCTGGAAATTTGCAGATTCTAAATGAGGAATGATTTTTCATTTTTAATGTTTCTTTTTTTGAGAGAACCTGAGCTGGGGAGGGGGATAGAGTGGGAGACACCGAATATGAGGCAGGCTCGAGGCTCTGAGCTCTCAGAACAGAGCCTGATGCGGGGCTCAAACTCATGGACTGCAAAATCATGACTTGAGTCAAAGTCGGACGCTTAACCGACTAAGCCACCCAAGCACCCCAGGAAGGATAGTTTAGTGGCAAAGAAGAAGAAATTAAAGATAGTGTAAAGGATGTCTATTTTTAATTGAAATATTGTTCACACATTTGTTGTGTTAGTTTTAGGCATACATTGTAGTCATTCCATATGTCTATACATTATGTTGTACTCAACCACAAGTGTAGCTATCCTGTGAAAGCATGCGACAATATTGTTACAGGATTGACTCCATTCCATTGGCTGTCCCTTGTATCCCTAGGACTCATTCACTCCATAGCTGGACGCCGGTATCTCTCTCTCTCTCTCTCTCTCAAAGGTGTCCATTCTTTATCTAACCTAAGTATTTTGGTGGTAAATAAAATTACCTCTTGTTCAGCATATGTAAATCGGTGGTCTATTTTTCTGTGAATATTGCTTAAAACATTACAAATGATGTCGTTACGTTAATAAATTCGGTTTCATTCTTCACTCACAAGAAAGAGAAGGAAAAGGTTTTGTGTCCCAGGCCCTGTCACTAAAACCTTCCCAATGAGGAGAACAGGCTTAGTTGCCCAGAGCACCTTCGGTCTCTCAGCTGAGCAACCAGGGCCTTCAACATGGAAGGAATTCCCATGGCGGCCAGCAGAGAGAGCTCAAGAACCACAGACTCCCGAGGGGCGGGTTCCTCTGCTGGGCAGTGATAGCCAGCAGAGGGCGCACCATCTGCTTTTTCTGACCCAGGGCACCTCAGAGCAGGAAGGGCTTAGATTGCTCTCAGAGGACTCAGGCCTCTGCTGGTGCCTCAGTACAGAGAGCAGAGCTGCATTTCCAGCAGGTTCTGCCACCCGCCCCAGGGGAGACCTTGGGAGCTTAGCAGCAATTTGGCATCTCCTGAGTCGCCAGAGAGAGGCTGCCTTGTTGTACTGAGTGCTGAGGAGGGGGTGCCGGGTGGCTTCCCTTGTCAAGCTGGTTGCTGAGCTGCACAGGCCTTTGCATTTTCTGGGCTCTTCCCGTGTTTCATTCCACCCCTTCCCGGACAGTTTTTGAACAAGACGTATTTTACTAAAGGACTTGTGGGTTGCGGGGTCCCACGACATCACCTCATAGATGCAGTCGATGGTTTGTTCCAGATTCAGGCTTGTTTCCGGGAAGTAACCCTAACAGAAATTCAGAAGCACGGGAGCTGCATTCAATTAGGACGTGGATACATGAAATGCTCGTCTCACGACCTTCTAGAAGAATGAGCTGGGACCCATGTTCCGAGTCCTGCTGGAACCAGAGACCAAGGTAAGGGCACAAACTGTCCCACACATCATACATGCTTTTTTAAAAATTTCATGGTTATTTTTCCAACCTAGTGAAGTGATTGAAAACTACAGAAAACCTGGTAGGTAAGTCTCATTAACTTTATGTTATCTTTTAATTGAAATTCCAGTGAGTGAAGACACAGTGTAATATTAGTTTCAGGTGTGCAATATAGAGCAACACTTCCACACGTCATCCGGTGCTCATCCCAGGTGCACTTCTTAATCCCCATCAGCTGTTTCACCCATTCCCTCACCTCGCTGTGGAACTCCTCAGTTTGTTTCCTAGTTAAGAGTCCGTTTTTCTCCTCCCCACCCCCCCCGCCTTTGTTTTGTTTTCCTGCCATGTGTTAGTGACATCATTGGGTATTTGTCTTTCTCAAACAGGCTTATTTCACCCAGCATAACATTCTCTCTCTCCATCCACCTCGTGGCAAATGGCAAGATTTCATGTTTTTACGGCTAAATAATATTACATTCCATATACCACACCTCAATTTATTCATCAGTTGATGGGTGCTTGGATAGTTTCTGTAATTTGGCTTTTGTAGAAAATGCTGCTGTAAACATCACGGTGCATGTATCCCTTTGAAGATTTTGTATTCTTTGTGGAAATACCTTGTAGTGAAATTGCTGGATTGTAAGGTACTTCTATTTCCAGTTTTGTTTTGTTTTTTGACATCTCCATGTGGTTTTCCAGAGTGGCTGCACCAGTTTGCATTCCTACCCACAGTGCAAGAGGGTTATTCTTTCCCCACATCCTTGGCAACACCTGCTGTTTCATCCTTCATTGATTTTAGTCATCGTGACAGATGTGATGTGTTATCTCATTGTACTTTTGAATTGTATTTCCCTGAAGATCAGTATTGTTGAGCATTTATTCATGTGTCTCTTGGCCATGTATATGTCTTCCTTCGGGAAATGTCCATTCGTGTCTTCTGCCCATTTTTAATCAGATTTCTCATTTTTTGGGTGCTGTATAACTGTATATATTTTGGACACTAACCCTTTATCCGATGTTGTTTGCAAATATTCTGTTGATGTTTTAGTTTTGTTGATTTCCTTGGTGACGGAAGCTTTTGATTTTTATAAAGTCTCATTATTTTTGCTTGTGTTTCCCTTACCTCTAGAGATATATCTACAAACACGTTTGTACAGGCAATGTCAAGTAAGGTACTACCCGTGTTATCCTCTGGGATTTTTATGGTTTCAGGTTTCACATATAGGTCTTTGTCCATGTTGGATTTATTTTTGTGTATGTTGTAAGAAAGTGGTCCGTTGTTTTTGTTTTGTTTTGCAGATTGCTGTCCAGTTTTTCCAATTCATTTCCAATTTCCATCCATTCATAGATGACCTTTATTATGTGCAGGTAGGCTGAGTCTCAATGTACTCTGCTGAGGGTTTTTATCATGAATGGATGTGACATTTTATCAAATAGTTTTCCTGCATCTGTTGAAAGCATCATATTGTTCTTATCCTTTCTTCTATTACTGTGGTGCATCATGTTGATTGATATGTGAATGTGGAACCACGCTTGCAGCCCAGGAATATATCCCACTTGATTATGGTAAATGATTCTATTAATGTATTTTTTACTTTAATTTGAAGGTATTTTAATGAGAATTTCGGCATACATAGTCATCAGGCTATTGCTCTGCACTTTTATTTAAAATTGTTTAAACATCTTTTTAAATGCTTATGTCTTTCCTTAGATAGAGTACAGAAAAGTGAGGGAGGGGCAGAGAGACAGGGAGAGAGAGAATCCTGGCTATGCCCCACACTGTCATGGCAGGGCCCAATGTGGGACTCGAACCCACGCACCGCAAGATAATGTCCTAATCCAAAATTAAGAGTTGGACAGTAAGCCGACCGACCCACACAGGCGCCGCTGCAGTTTTCGGTTTTAGTGGAGGCTTCATCTCGTTTGGGTATCAGGGTAATGATGGCCTCATACGATGAATTTGTAAGTTTTCCTTCTTTTTTTATTTTTTGTAATAATTCGAGGAGAATACATATTATCTCTTCCTTGAATGGATGGTAGAATTCATCAATGAAGCCATCTGGCCATGAACTCTTGTGTTGGGGGAGATTTTTTAAATTACTGATGGGGTATCTTTCTGTTTTCAGATTTTAGGTATCTTCCTGTTTCAGCTTTGGTAGTTTGTGTGTTTCTAGCAATTTGTCCATTTTTCTCAGAGTGTCCAATTTGTTGCATATAGTTGTTCATAATATTATCTTCTAATTGTATTTTTGTGGTGTTGACTGTTATTTCTCCTCTCTTATTTGTGATTTTATGTATTTGAGTCCTTTCTGTCTTCTTTGTGAAGAGTCTGCCTCGGAGGTTTTCAAGTTGATTACTGCTTTCAATGAACCAGCCCCTGGTTTCATTGATTTGGTCTAGTGTCTTTTTGGTTTCTATATTCCTTATTTCTGCCCTAAACTCTATTATTTCCTTCCTTCTGTTGCTCTTTTTCTCATTCCTTTAGGTGTAAGTTAGGATTCTTTGAGATTTTTCTTGCTCTTTAAGGTAGGCTTGTATTGCTATATATTTCCATCATAGACTGCTTTTGCCGCATTCCAAAGGGTTTTACCAGTGTATTTTCATTTTCATTTGTTTCAGTGTATTTTCTCATTGATTTCCTGTTTGACCCATTCATTTAGTAGCATGTTATTTAACCTCCCTTTATTTTTGGCCTCCCCCCCCCCCCGCCCTTTTTTTGTGGTTGACTTCAAGTTTCCTAGCTTTCTGGTTAGAAAAGATGCTTGGTCTGATCTCTGTCGTTGGGTACCTCTTGAGGCCTGATTTGTGACCTAGAATGTGATCAATTCTGGAGAACGCCCCAGGTATGCTTGAAAAGAATGTGTACTCTGCCATTTTAGTATGGAGTGTTCTGAATATATCTGTTAAACCCTTCTGGTCCAGTGTGTGATTCAAAGCCATTGTTTCCTTGTTGACTTTCTGCTTATAGGTTCTGTCCATTGATGGGAGTGATGTGTTAAAGTCCTCTACTATCATCATATTATTATAAATGAGTTCCTTTATGGTTGTTGCTAAATGTTTTATATACTTGGTGATCGCATGTTGGGTGCATCAAAATTTACAATCATTGGATCTTCTTGTTTGGCTGTCCCCTTTAGTATGAGATCGTGTCTGTCTTCATCTCTTGTTATAGCTTTATGTATGTATGTATGTATGTATGTATGTATGTATTTTAATTTAAGTCTTAGTTGACATGCAGTGCATTCTCGGATTTAGGAGTAGAATTCGGTGATTCATCCTTTACATACAACACCCAGTGCTCATCACAACAAGTGCTCTCCTTAATACTCGTCCTCCATCTAGCCCAGCGCTGACCCATCTCCCTCCATCAACTTTCACTTTTTTTTCCTCTAACATTAAGAGACTCATGTGGTTTGTTACCACACTTCTCTTTTCCTGGCTCCTTCCCTAGTTTTCATGTGTTTTGTTTCTTAACTTCCACATGAGTGAAATCATATATGTGTCTTTCTCTGATTGACAGATTTCACGTAGCATAATACATTTGAGCTCCATCCACATCGTTGCAAATGGCAAGATTTCATTCTTCTTGAAGCTGAGTTATATTTCATTGTATATACGTATGTATGTATATATGAACATACACATATGTACATATGCATATACATACGTATACATACACACACACACCACAACTTCTTTACACCTTCATCAGTTGATGGATACTTGGGCTTTCTCCATAGTTGGGCTATTGTTGATAATTCTGCTATAAATATTGGGTGCATGCAATGTCACTATTAGGTATTTACCCAAAGGGTACCAAAATAGAGTCTCGGTTTTAAAGTTCATTTTGCCTGATATAAGTATTGTTACTGGCTTTCTCTTGACATTATTGGCATGATAAATATTTCTTCATTCCCTCACTTCAAATCTGCAGGAGACTTGGGGCGCCTGGGTGGCTCAGTCGGTTAAGGGGACGACTTCAGCTCAGGTCATGATCTCGCGGTCCGTGAGTTCGAGCCCCGCTTCGGGCTCTGTGCTGACAGCTCAGAGCCTGGGGCCTGTTTCAGATTCTGTGTCTCCCTCTCTCTGACCCTCCCCCGTCATGCTCTGTCTCTCTCTGTCTCAAAAATAAACAAACATTTAAAAAGAAATTAAAAAAAATAACAAATCTGCAGGAGACTTAAGTCCAAATAAGGCTTTGTAGGCAGCATCTAGATAGACATTGTTTTTTGTTTGTTTGTTTGTTTGTTTGTTTGTTTTGTCCATTCTGACGCCCTATCCAACGTCTTTGGATTGGAGCATTTAGTCCATTTATATTCAGAGTGATTATTGATAGGTATATATTTATTCCCATTCTACTAGTTGTTTTGTCATTATTTCTTCATGTTTTCTCTGATCCTTTCGTGTCTGTAACACTTTTAGTCTTTCCTTTCCACTCAAGAGCCCGATTTAAATATTCTTTTCTTTTGACTGGTGGTACATTTCTTTACTTATTTTTAATATTTCTTCTTTTTAAAATTTAAGCCCAAGTTAGTTACCTTATAGAGGAATACAGTTTCAGCAGTAGAATTTAGTGATCCATCAAGTACAAAATATACCCAATACTCATCCCAAGGTCCACCCCTAATGCCCATCACCCATTTAGCCCATACCCCTATTCAGTAACCCTCCAGGAACCCTGAGATTCTTCCCTCTATTTAACAGTCTCTTATCATTTGATTCCCTCTCTGTTTGTATCTTATTTTTGCTTTCCTTGCACTATGTTCATCAGTTTTATTAAATTCGACAGATGAGAGAAATCATAGGATGCGTGTCGTTCTCTGACATATTTTGCTTAGCTTAATAAAGTCCGGTTCCATCCACGTTGTTGCAAATAGTGAGATTTCATTCTTTTTGATCACCGAGTAATAGTCCATTATATGAATATACCATATCTTCTTTATCCATTCATCTGTCAGTGGTCATCTAGGCTCTTTGCATAACGTAGCTATTGTTGATAATGCTGCTATAAATATTGGAGTACACGTGCCACTTCAAGTCAGCGTTAGTGTATCTTTTGGATAAATACCTAGTAGTGCAATTGCTGGGTCCTAGTATAGTTCTATTTTTTGTTTTTGTGACGAATCTTCATACTATTGTCCAGAATGGCTACACCACTTTGCATTCCCACCAGCATTGCAAAAGGGTTCCCTTTCCCTGCATCCTTGCCAACATCTGTCGTTTCCGGAGATGTTAATTTTAGCCATTCTGATAGGTGTGAGGGGATATCTCATTGTGGGTTTGATTTGTATTTCAGTGATGACGAGTGAGATTGAGCATCTTTTCATGTGTGACCAATCTGGATGTCATCTTTCTTAAAGTGTCTCTTCATGTCTTTTGCCCATTTCTTCACTGGATTATTTGGTTTCTGGGTGTTGAGTGTGATAAGTTTTTTATAGATTTTGGATACTAACCCTTTATCTGATATGTCACCTGCAAATATCTTCTCCCATTTCATTCAGTTGCCTTTTAGTTTGGCTGACTTTGTCCCCTGCTGCGCAGAAGCTTTTTATCTTCAGGACCCAATAGTTCATTGTGGTTTTTATTGCCCTTGCTTCTGGAGACATGACAAGCGAGAAGTTGCTGCGGCCAGGATCAAGGAGGTACATTGCCTGTTATCTCCTCTAGGATTTTGATGGTTCCTGACTTACATTTAGATCATTCATCCATTTTGAGGTGTGTGTGTGTGTGTGTGTGTGTGTGTGTGGTTTAAGAACAGTGTCCAGGTTCATCATTCTCACTGTCCAGTATTCCTAGTACCATTTGCTGAAGAGACTCTTATTCCATTGGACATTCTTTCTGTGTTAACAAAGATTAGTCACCATATGTTTGAGGGTATATTTCTGGATTCCATATTCTGTTCCATTGACGTCTGTCTCCGTTTCTGTGCCTGTACATACTGTCTTGATGAATGCAGCTTTCTAATGCACCATAAATCCAAAATAGTCATGTTTCCACCTTTGTTTGCTTTTTCAACATGACTTTGGCTTTTGGTATTTTTTCTGGATCCTTACACATTTTAGGGTTGTTTGTTCTAGCTCTGTGGAGAAAGCTCGTGTTATTTTGATAGGGATTGCATTGAGTGTGTCGATTGCTTTGGTAGTATTGACATCTTAACAATGTTTGTTCTTCTAATACGTGAGCATGGAATGTTTTCCATTTCTTTGGGTTTCTTCAATTATTCTCATAGACGATTTATGGGTTGTTGCTTACATCCCCATTGGGAGAGAGTCTGAGCTAGGGTTAGGGTTCGGTCCAGGACGTTGCCAGGGCCAAAGCAACTCCAGTCTCGTAATCTCCTTAGAGGAATGAAGTAAGGGACCAGGAGACAGCGGGGGTCAAGTGTTTGATTAGGTTTCAAGATCGGGTTAGGATTCGGTTGAGGTGTCAGGTTAGGGGTAGGATTTGGGTTAGGACCCAAGAGGCTGCAGGTACTGAACCCACAGCAGGGCAGTGGTCACCCGAATGGGCTAAGTTGAGGGCACAGGGGAGAGGGCCGGTAAGGTTCAGTCTTTGGCTTCCTGGCCACGCAAATCTATGGTCGGGTAGGCCTCAGGAATTCTCTCAGACAACTGCAGCCGGGCCTGCAGAATGACACTGTGAAGTTCCAGGCACCATGCCGAGGGACACTGCCCCGCTTCTGGAACCCCAGGCGCGTGGTGTTGCCAGACCTTGGGATTGGTCCCCAAGGGAAGAGGGCCAAGGCTACGGTTAGTGTTTGGACCAGGGACGTAGCCAGGATCGACGCAACTCCAGTCTCGAGATCTCCCTCGAGAGATGAAGTGAGGAACCATGCGAAGGTGAGGTTAAAATGAAGGGATAGGGTTCAAGGCCGGTTTAGGATTCGGTGGAGGGTCCGGTTAAGGGTAGGGTTGGGGTTACATCCCAGGAGGCCACGGGTGCTGAAGTCAGAACACTGCAGTGGTCTCCCCGAAGGACTGAGTTCAGGGCACAAGGGAGAGTGCCAGGCAGGATCAGACTCTGTTCTTCCAAGGCCACACAACTCTATGAGTGCCTGCTCGGGGAAGACTCAGGAATCCTCTCTGGCTGCTGCAACAGGCATGGGAAACGATATGGTGAGCTTCCAGATACCATACAAAGTGACCATGCAACCCTTCAGGACCCAAGGCGATTGGTGTTGTCAGACGTAGGGATTGGGTCCCCATGGGGAGAGAGCCTTAGCTAGGATTAGGTTTTGGTCCAGGGATGTCGCCAGGGCCGAAGCCACACTGGTCCCGTAATCTCTCTCAAGGCCTGAAATGAGGGCCCATGCGACGGGGCGGCTCAAGTGGAAGATTAGGTTTCGAGGACGGCTGAGATTTTGGTGGAGGGTTCTGACACAGGGTAGGTTTAGGGTGAAGTTTAGATGCCAGGAGGCTCCAGATGATGAACCCACGGAAAGGCAGTGGTCTCCTAGAAGGGCTAGGTTGAGGACACAAGGGAGGGTGCCGGTCAGGATCCGTCTTTGTCTGCTAAGGACACGCACGTGATTGGGCCCCCGGTCGAGGAGGCCTCTGGAATCCTCTCGGGCAGCTGCAGCCGGGCCTGTGAAACAACATGGTGAGCTTCCAGGTTCCATGCCGAGTCAGCCTGCACCGATTCTGGATGCGAGGCACGTGGTGTTGTCAGACGTTGGAATTGGGTCCTCTTGGGGAGAGAGCCTTAGCTAGGTTTAGGGTTCGGTCCAGGGACTTCACCAGGGCCAAAGCGACGCCGGTCTCGTGATCACCGTGGAGGGCTGAAATGAGGGTCCATGCTACAAGCGGCAAAATTACAGGATTAGGGTTCAAGGCAGGCTTAGGATACAGTGGAGGGTCCCGGTTCGGGGTACTCTTAGGGGTAGGTTTAGGTCGCAGGAGGCTCCAGGCGCTGAACCCACAGGAGAGCATTGGTCTCCAAGAAGGGCTGAGTTGAGGGCACAAGGGCCGCTGCCGGTCAGGATCCGTCTTTGGCTGCCAAGGCCACACACATGATTAGGCCCCTGGTCCAGGAGGCCTCCGGAATCCTCTCGGGCAGCTGCAGCCGGGCCTAGGAAATGAAATGGTGAGCTTCCAGGTTCCATGCCGAATCAGCCTGCACAGCTTCTGGACCCCAGGCGTGTGGTGTTCTCAGACGTTGGAATTGGGTCCTCTTGGGGAGAGAGCCTTATCCAGGGTTAGGGTTCGGTCCAGGGACGTCGCCAGGGCCGAAGCGACTCCAGTCTTGTGATCTCCCTCGAGGGCTGAAGTGAGGGCCCATGCAGCAAGGCGGCTCAGGTGCAGGGTTAGGTTTCGAGGCAGGGTTAGGTTTCGGTGGAGGGTCCCGGTTCTGGGTAGGGTTAGGCATAGGGTTAGGCCCCAGGAGGCACTAGGCGCCGAAACCACAGCAGGGCAGTGGTCTACCCGAAGGGTTGAGTTGAGGGCACAGTGGACGGTGACGGTCAGGACCCGTCTTTGGCTGCCAAGGCCAAACACGTCAATCGGTCCCTGTTCAAAGAGGCCTCCGGAATCCCCTCGGGCAGCTGCAGCCGGGCTTGGGAAACGACATGGTGAGCTTCCAGATTCCATGCCGACTCAGCCTGCACCGCTTCTGGACCCCAGGCGCCTGGTGTTCTCAGACGTTAGAATTGGGTCCCCATGGCAAGGGATCCTTAGCTAGGTTTAGGGTTCGGTCCAGGGACTTCACCAAGGCCAAAGCGACTCCGGTATCGTGATCTACCTCAAGGGCTGAAGTGAGGGCCGATGCAGCAAGGTGGCTCAATTACAAGGTTAGGATTTGAGGCAGGCTTAGGATGCAGTGGAGGGTCCCGGTTCAGGGTACGGTTAGGGTTAGGTTTAGGTCCCAGGAGGCTCCAGGCGCTGAACTCATAGCAGGTCAGTGGTCTCCCCGAAGGGCTGGGTTGAGGGCACAAAGGATGGTGCCGATCAGGTTCTGTCTTTGGCTGCCAAGGCCACACACGTGATTGGGCCCATGGTCCAGGAGACCTCCGGAATTCTCTCGGACACCTGCAGCCGGGCCTGGGAAAGGACATGGTGAGCTTCCAGGTTCCATGCCGAGTCAGCCTGCACTGGTTCGTGATCCCAGGCCCCTGGTGTTCTCAGACGTTGGAATTGGGTCCCTATGGGGAGGGAGCCGTAATTAGGGTTAGGGTTCAGTCCAGGGACGTCGCCAGGGCCGAAGTGACTCCAGTCTCGTGATCTCCCTCGAGGGCTGAATTGAGGGTCCATGCCAGAAGGCGACTCAAGTGCAGGGTTAGGGTTTGAGGCAGGCTTAGGTTTCCATGGAGGGTCCCGGTTCGGGGTAGGATTAGGGTTAAGCCCCAGGAAGCTGTAGGCGCTGAACACACAGCACGGCATTGGTCTCCCCGAAGGGTTGAGATGAGGGCACACGGGACGGGGCCGGTTAAGATCTGTCGTTGGCAGCCAAGGTCAAACACGTCGATCGGCCCCTGTTCGAGTAGGCCTCCGGAATCCCCTCGGGCAGCTGCAGCCGGGCTTGGGAAATGACATGGTGAGCTTCCAGGTTCCATGCCGAGTCAGCCTGCACCACATTTGGAGCCCAGGCGACTGTTGTTCTCAGACATCAGAATTGGGTCCCCATGGGGAGGGAGCCTTAGCTAGGGTTAGGGTTCGGTCCAGGGAGCTCGCCAGGGTCGAAGCAACTCCAGTATCGTGATCTCCCTCCAGGGGTGAAAAGGGCCCATGCAGCAATGCGGCTCAATTGCAGGGTTAGGGATCGAGGCAGGCTTATGATTCGGTGGAGGGTCCAGGTTCGGGGTAGGATTAGGGTTAGGGTTAGGTCCCAGGAGGCTCCAGGCGCCAAACCCACAGCAGGGCAGTGGTCTCCCCAAAGGGCTGAGTTGAGGGGACAAGGGACGGTGCCGATCAGGATCCGACTTTGGCTACTAAGTCCACATAGGTCGCTTGGCCCCTGTTCGAGGAGGCCTCCGGAATCCTCTCAGGCAGCTGCAGCCGGGCCTGGGAAACGACATGGTGAGCTTCCAGGTCCATGCCGAGTCTGCCAATACGGCTTCTGGACCCCAGGCGCCTCGTTTTCTCAGATGTTGGAATTGGATCCCCATGGGAAGGAAGCCTTAGCCAGGTTTAGGGTTCGTTCCAGGGACTTCAGCAGGGCTGAAGCGACTCTGGTTTTGTGATCTCCCTCCAGGGCTGAAGTGAGGGCCCATGCCAGAAGGTGACTCAATTGCAGGGTTAGGGTTCGAGGCAAGGTTAGGTTGCAGTGGAGGGTCCCTCTTCACGGTAAGGTTAGTGTTAGATCCCAGGAGTTTCCAGGCGCCGAACCTATAGCAGGGCAGTGGTCTCCCCGAAGGCCTGAGTTGAGGGCACAAGGGAGGCTGCCAGTCAGGATCCGTATTTGGCTGCCAAGGCGACACACGTCGATCGGCCGCTGTTCGAGGAGGCCTCCGGAATCCTCTTGGGCAGTGGCGGCCCGGCCTGGGAAACGATATATTGAGCTTCCAGGTTCCATGCTGAGTCAGCCGGCACCACTTCTGGACCCCAGGCGCCTGGTGTTCTCAGAGTTTGGAATTGGGTCCACATGGGGAGGGAGCCTTAGCTAGGGTTAGGGTTTGGTCCAGGGACGCCACCAGGACTGAAGAGACCCCGGTCTCGTGATCTCCCTCCGGGGCTGAAGTGAGGGCCCATGCCGTAGGCAGCTCAATTACAGGGTTAGGGTTTGAGGCAGGCTTACTTTGCGGTGGAGGGTCCCGGTTCGAGGTACGGTTAGGTTTAGGGTTAGATCCCAGGAGGCTCCAGGCACTGAACCCAGAGCAGGGCAGTGGTCTCCCCGAAGGGCTGAGTTGAGGGAACAAGGGAGGTTGCCGGTCAGGATCCGTCTTTGGCTGCCAAGGCCACACACGTGATTGGGCCCCTGGTCCAGGAGGCCTCCAGAATCCTCTCGGGCAGCTGCAGCCGGGCCTGGGAAATGACATGGTGAGCTTCCAGGTTCCATGCCGAGTCAGCCTGCACCGCTTGTGGACCCCAGGCGCCTAGTGTTCTCACACGTTGGAATTGGGTCCCCAATGCGAGGGGAGGGAATAAGGGAGGTTGCCGGTCAGGATCCGTCTTTGGCTGCCAAGGCCACATACGTGATTAGGCCCCTGGTCGAGGAAGCCTCCGGAATCCTCTCAGGCAGCAACAGCCGGGCCTGGGAAACGACATGGTGAGCTTCCAGGTTCCATGCCGAGTCAGCCTGCACCGCTTCTGGACCCCAGGCGTTTGGTGTTGTCAGACGTTGGAATTGGCGCTTCTTGGGGAGAGAGCCTTAGCTAGGGTTAGGGTTCGGTCCAGGGACGTCGCCAGGGCCGAAGCAACTCCAGTCTCGTGATCTCCCTCGAGGGCTAAAGTGAGTGCCCATGCAGCAAGGCGGCTCAAGTGCAGGGTTAGGTTTTGAGGCAGGCTTAGGTTGTGGTGGAGGGTCCTGTTTCTGTGTAGGGTTAGGGTTAGGGTTAGGTTGCAGGAGGCTCCAGGCGCCAAACCCACAGCAGGGCAGTGGTCTCCCCGAAGGGCTGATTTGTGGGCACCAGGGAGGTTGCAGGTCAGGATCCGTCTTTGGCTGCCAAGGACACACACGTGATTGGGCCCTGGTCCAGTAGGCCTCGGAATCATCTCGGGCAGCTGCAGCCGGGCCTGGGTAACGACCTGGTGAGCCTCCAGGTTCCATGCCGAGTCAGTCTGCTCCGCTTCTGGACCCCAGGCGCGTGGTGTTGTCAGATGTTGGAATTGGGTCCCCATGGGGAAAGAGCCGTAGCTAGAGTTAGGGTTCAGTCCAGGGACTTCGCCAGAGCTGATGCAACTCCTGTCTCGTGATCTCCCTTGAGGGCTGAAGTGAGGGCCCATGCAGCAAGGCGGCTCAAGTGCAGGCTAAGGGTTCGTGGCAGGCTTAGGTTGCGGTGGAGGGTCATGGTTCGGGGTAGGGTTAGGGTTAGGGTTAGGTCCCAGGAGGCTTCCAGGTGCCCAACACACAGCAGGGCAGTGGTCTCCACGAAGGGCTGAGTTGAGGGTAAATGGGACGGTGCCATTCAGGATCCGTCTTTGGCTGCCAACGTGACACACGTCGATCGGCCCCTGTTTGAGGAGGCCTCCGGAACCCTCTCGGGCAGCTGCAGCCGGGCCTGGGAAATGACATGGAGAGCTTCCAGTTTCCATGCCGTGTCAGCCTCCACCGCCTCTGGACCTCAGTGCCTGGTGTTCTCAGACGTTCGAATTGGGTCCCCATGGGGAGGGAGGCTTAGTTAGGGCTAGGGTTTGGTCCAGGGATGTCGCCAGGGCCGAAGTGACTCCGGTCTCGTGATCTCCCTCGAGGGGTGAAGTGAGGGCCTATGCCAGAAGGAGGCTCAATTGCAGGGTATCGGTTCGAGGCAGGCTTAGGTTGCGGTGGTGTGTCCCGGATCAGGGTACGGTTAGGGTTAGGGTTAGGTCCCAGGAGGCTCCAGGCGCTGAACCCACAGCAGGGCAGTGGTCTCCCCGAAGGGCTGAATTGAGGGCACAAGGGAGGCTGCCGGTCAGGATCCGTCTTTGGCTGCCAAGGCCACACACGTGATTGGGCCCCTGGTCCAGGAGGCCTCCGGAATCCTCTTGGGCAGCTGTAGCCGGGCCGGGGAAATGACATGGTGAGCTTCCATGTTCTGAGAGGCTTGAGAAAATTTAAACTTAAAAGCTTAAGTTATGGGAAACTGCAACCTAACCAAGCTTAACCAGCTTGTTCCGCTTCTGTACAGTTGCTTGGTGCGCCCATGTATTCCTGAGCAATCATTGTTGCCTGGCACATCCGTACATTCCTGATCAACCATTGTTACTTGGCACATCCGTGTACTCCTGATCAATCATTGTTGCCTGGCACTTCCGTGTATTCCTGATCAATCATTGTGATACCCGTACCCCCGGGTGTGGTCTGACCTAAAGACAGGAACCAATCGAATACTGTTAAGTGTCCAACTTTAAACACCAACCAATCGCAGCTCTGTAACTGTGGAAAATTCCTGATTTCCCCATGACTTGTTTGTACCTGTCTATAAAAGGGGTGTAAAAACCTCTCTCAGGGCCTCTTGGCGTCACCGGCAATGGGGGCGCAGAGGTCCAGGTTTGAACCTGCAATAAATGACCCTTGCTGCTTAGCTTTGACTCTGGACTCTGGTGGTTCGTTTTTGGGGGTCTCTTAGACTCTGGGCGTTTCATTTGGTGCGTTGGCTGGGAAGGCTCACCCCCAAACCCACCAGACCCCAAGTCAATGGGTCATTTCTGAGACCGATCGGTGAGTGAGCCGGCTCTGTCTGTGTCTGTGTCTGTGTCTATGTCAGTTGTCTGTCCGTTTCTGGCTCTCCCGCGCGGGATCTGTATCAGTGATTGACCTAGCCCTGGCGGACGCGCTATAGGGAAGTCAGTCGGGACCAGTAGGAGAGGTCGTCTGGCTCCCGTCTGAGGCACTATTTTGGCCCATCAGAACTCTTTGTTCGAGTTACGGACACCCGTTCTGTATCTGGTCTCTTCTCCAAGGCACTTTCTGTTTGCCACCGCGCTTGTGATTTAACTTGTCTCCTCTCCCCTGCAGGTATATCCAACTCGCTTCCGGAACATAAACTAACTTGGCCCATTTATTTTTTCCTATACAGGCTATGGGACAGAACCAGAGTACACCTCTCTCCCTTCTTCTAGCTAATTTCAAGGATGTCCAGGCTGGAAGAAGGGAGAGAGGCCATAACCTAAGCCTGGACATCCGCCAGTCGAGACTCATCACTTTCTGCCGGTCTGAGTGGCCCAATTTCAGGGTAGGCTGGCCTACTGAGGGCACTTTTTGTTTGCCTATAGTTGCCAAGGTCAGGGCCACCCAGACCAGGTTCCCTACATCCTCGTCTGGCAAGATCTTGTTAAAAACCCTCCACCCTATCTTCCCCCTCCCCTTGCACCCCAGGCCCTGCCCGAAGCAGCCACCCCACCCGTTGCCCTGCTGGTTGCCCCTCAAGGGGAACGGGGGGGGGGGCGGGAAGCAGCAGCTGTCCCAGAACCAGGGAGGCTACAGGCAGCAGCCGTGCCAAGCCCTATTGAAAATGTAACCAACCATAAAGGGCCAGCCGGCCAAACTCGCGGGCGCACCCAGTATGAGCCAAGCTCTCGCCTCCCCGACTCCACTGTAGCCCTACCCCTGCGGGAAATAGGACCCCCCGATGAAACGGGCAATCCCCGACTCCAGTATTGGCCCTTCTCCACCAGTGACCTATATAATTGAAAAACCCAAAATGCTCGGTTTTCTGATAACCCTAGAGATCTTATAGCCCTCCTAGAGAGCATAATGTTCACCTACCAGCCTACCTGGGATGACTGCCAACAGCTTTTGCGAATCCTGTTCACCACGGAAGAAAGGGAGAGAATTCAACTTGAAGCGCCGAGGAAGCTGGTCCCCGGGGAAGATGGTCGACCCACTGTTAACCCTGACCTCATTAATGCTGCATTTCCCCTGACTCAGCCTAATTGGGACTACAATGCGGCAGAAGGTAGGGGACAACTGCTCATTTATCGCCAGACTCTAATGGCGGGTCTCCGGGCTGCAGCACGCAAGCCCACCAATTTGGCCAAGGTGTACTCGGTAATACAAGGTAAGACAGAGAGCCCTGCCAACTTTTTAGAAAGATTAATGGAAGCCTTTAGGCAGTACACTCCCATGGACTCTGAGGCCCCTGAAAATCTGTCTTTTGTAAACAAGGCTGCCCCTGACATCAAAAAGAAACTCCAAAAAGTAGAGGATTTAGAAGGAAAACAGATCCAGGATTTACTCCGCATTGCTCAGCGGGTATATAATAATCGGGACGCTCCAGAGGATAAGCAGAAAACTCGCCCCCCTAGGCGCCCCCTAGACAAAGACCAATGCACCTACTGTAAAGAAAAAGGACATTGGATTCGTGACTGTCCCAAAAAGAAGCAACTGCGCTCGGGGTCAGAGCCATGGCAAACCAAAGCGGCCCCCATCCTATTTACCCAGAACTCAGGAATTCCTGGGGTCTGCGGGATTCTGCCGGTTGTGGATCCCAGGTTTTGCTGAAATGGCCAAACCCCTTTACACAGTCTCTAAAAACCAACCATCATTTGAATGGTCTGCGGAAGCTGAGCAGGCATTCCAACAGATAAAGAGAGCTCTCCTATCGGCCCCAGCTCTAGGACTGCCCGATATCTCTAAGCCCTTCCACTTATATGTGGATGAGCATAAAGGCATAGCCAAGGCAGTGCTAACCCAGCATCTAGGTCCATGGCCCAGACCAGTGGCCTATCTCTCAAAAAAACTGGACCCTGTAGCTGCAGGATGGCCCCCTTGTCTCCAGATAATAGCGGCTACAGCCCTAATGGTTAAAGACGCCGATAAGCTGTCCCTGGGTCAAGAGTTACATGTCACCACACCCCACGCCATCGAAGGAGTACTCAAGCAGCCCCCCGATAGGTGTATGAGCGATGCTCGGATGGTCCACTATCAGGGACTCCTGTTAAATCCCTTGCGGACCACATACACCTCTCCCCAAACTCTAAACCCGGCCTCGCTGCTACCCGACCCTGACCTGGACTCCCCGCTCCATGACGGTGCCGACATCCTAGCATAGATCCATGGAACAAGGAAAGACCTACAGGACCGGCCGTTACCTGATGCTGAGGTCACCTTGTTTACTGACGGAAGCAGCTTCGTCCATCAAGGACAGAGGTATGCAGGGGCAGCAGTGACATCTGAGACTGAAGTGATATGGGCAAAGGCTCTGCCCCCAGGGACTTCTGCCCAAAGGGCAGAACTAATTGCATTAACCCAAGCATTAAGAATGGGGCAGGACTGCAAAGTGACTATATATACGGACAGCCGGTATGCCTTTGCTACGGCCCACATACATGGGGCAATATACCGTGAGAGGGGACTACTCACTGCTGAAGGCAAAGACATCAAAAATAAAGATAAAATTCTGGCCCTATTGGCCGCTATTTGGGCCCCTAAAAAATTGGCCATAGTAAATTGCCCGGGTCACCAAAAAATAACTGATCCAGTCTCTTGAGGGAATAACCTCGCTGACCAGACTGCACGCCAGGTAGCACAAAACCCCATTCAAGTACTCCCTGCGCAGCTACCAGACCCAGGGCCCGAGATTTACCCCCACAGCCTGAATACTCAGAAGATGATCTTATTTGGATGCGCAAGCTCCCCATGACCCAAGTTACAGATGGATGGTGGAGGGACTCTAGAGACCGCCTTATCCTTCCCGAAAAATTGGGCCACGCAATCCTGACAAAAATACACCACTCTACCCATTTGGGGCCCCGAAGACTTCAGGATCTCCTCAGACAATCTCAACTGGTATTAAGAAACATCTCTGACCAGACGGAAAGGGTTGTGACAGCCTGTTCCACATGTCAACTCCAAAACGCGCACCCACACACCACAGCCCAAGGCCACCAAAAAAGAGGAACCATACCAGGAGCCCACTGGGAAATGGACTTCACCGAGGTAAAGGCCGGCAAATACGGTTATAAATACTTACTAGTGTTCATAGACACTTTTTCAGGATGGACTGAAGCCTTTCCAACCAAGAAGGAAACGGCGCAGATAGTAGTCAAAAAGATCCTAGAGGAAATCCTGCCCAGGTATGGTTTTCCAGTCATGATAGGGTCAGACAATGGACCTGCATTCGTCTCTAAGGTAAGTCAGGGATTGGCTTCCGTACTTGGGGCAGATTGGAAATTACATTGTGCCTACCGGCCCCAAAGCTCAGGACAAGTAGAAAAAATAAATAGAACATTAAAAGAGACCCTTACTAAATTGACTATGGAGACTGGCGCTAATTGGGTAAAGTTACTCCCCTACGCTCTGTACAGGGTTCACAACTCCCCATACAAGTTGGGCTTTACACCCTATAAAATCCTGTTTGGCCGACCCACACCTATCATACCTACCTCATCATACCTACCTCATTCAATTAGACCAAGATAACAGCCTCTTGTCTTCTCTCAGGGCTCTACAGCGGGTTCATGAGGCCGTGTGGCCTAAACTAAAAGAACTGTATGAGACGGGGCCCCCACCCACTCCTCATCAGTATCGTCCTGGAGACTGGGTCCTCGTCAAGCGACACCGGCAGGAGAACCTTGAACCCAGGTGAAAAGGACGTTACCAAATCATCCTGACGACTCCCACCACCATCAAGGTAGATAACCTCCCCACCTGGATTCACCACACCCACATGAAGCCTGTCGACACGCTGTCTGACCTCGTGGGACACACTGATAAAAATACTACTTGGACTGTAGACCGGAGTAAAAAAAAAAAAAAAAAACCCTCAAACTAACCTTGCGCCGTGCCTCCCCTAGACATGTTCAGGATACTAACACTTGTCCTACTAGCCCTCAACCTCAACCTCCTGGAGGGAGGACTAAATGCCCCCATTGACAAACAGAAATTGTACGGAGCTCTGTATGGAAGGCCCTGTGATTGCAGAGGTGGCGTAGTTAGAACCCTTACCCTGCCACATGGTAACAGACTAGTAGCCGGCTCTGTAGGAAGGGGTGGTCACTATCAGCGAAGATACACTCAAACCCAAGACTGTGGGACCACAATTGCTCACTTAACCCAGACCTATGACATCACAGGACCCCAAAAACAGCAGTGGTTATGTGTTGACAAACCTAAGCCCCTGCCACCCACAGCAGAATACCCTTGCTCTACTTTCCAGGAGTCGATGCATAGCTCTTGTTATGACTCCTATCAGCAATGTATAGGGCCAGACAACTCCACTACCTACTTTACAGCTATCCTACAGATTAACAGGGCAGCAAAAGCTAGTGATAATAATATGCAACTTCAAGCTGGCTGCCGTGGCTCAGTTGGAGAAGCCGTCCGCTGGAACCCCCATGCCCATCCCTAGTTTAAACTTTACAACTGGCAGATCCAAACGAGCTGTGGTTGTTATCCCCCTCCTGGCAAGCCTAGGAATCACAGGTGCATTAACTACCGGGACAGCGGGATTAGGAGTCTCCATACACTCCTATCTGGGACTCTCTTGGCAACTAATTAACGATGTCGAGGCCTTGTCAGGGACAATCCAGGATCTGCAAGATCAGCTAGATTCCCTAGCAGAAGTGGTGTTACAAAATAGAAGAGGGTTAGATCTGCTAACCGCAGAACAAGGCGGCATCTACTTAGCCCTACGAGAAAAATGTTGCTTTTATGCCAATAAATCAGGAATAGTTCGGACCAAAATTAAATAGCTCCAAGAGGACCTCGCACGCCAAACAAAATAATAAACTTTATCAGGGACAGACTAAACACCATTCAGGTTATGGTCCTTAGACCATAGTATCAGCTCCTAGACATGGAAAGCGAGCTTGATTAGGTAACACTGTAGGACCCAAGATTGGGTCTTCAGGTACTTGAGAAAGGGGGGAATGAGAGGCATGAGAAAATTGAAACTTAAAAGCTTAAGTTACGGGAAACTGAAACCTAACCAAGCTTAACCAGCTTGTTCCACTTCTGTACAATTGCTTGGTGCGCCCATGTATTCCTGAGCAATCATTGTTGCCTGGCACATCCGTATATTCCTGATCAACCATTGTTACTTGGCACATCCGTGTACTCCTGATCAATCATTGTTGCCTGGCACATCCGTGTATTCCTGATCAATCATTGTGATACCCGTACCCCCGGTTGTGGTCTGACCTAAAGGCAGGAAACAATCGAATACTGTTAAGTGTCCAACTTTAAACACCAACCAATCGCAGCTCTGTAACTGTGGAAAATTCCTGATTTCCCCATGACTTGTTTGTACCTGTCTATAAAAGGGGTGTAAACACCTCTCTCAGGGCCTCTTGGCGTCACCGGGAACGGGGGCGCAGAGGTCCAGGTTCGAACCTGCAATAAATGACCCTTGCTGCTTAACTTTGATTCTGGGCTCTGGTGGTTCCTTTTTGGGGGTCTCTTAGACTCTGGACGTTTCAGTTCCAAGCCGAGTCAGCTTGCACCGCTTCTGGACCCCAGGCGCCTGGTGTTCTCAGACGTTGGAATTGGGTCCCCATGGGGAGGGATTCTTAGCTAGGGTTAGGGTTCAGTCCAGGGACGTGGCCAGGGCCAAAGCGACTCTGGTCTCGTGATCTCCCTCGAGGGCTGAAGTGAGGGCCCATGCCAGAAGGCGGCTCAATTGCAGAGTTAGGGTTCGAGGCAGGCTAAGGTTACGGTGGAAGGTCCCGATTCAGGGTATGGTTAGGGTTAGGGTTAGGTCCCAGGAGGCTCCAGGCGCGGAACCCACAGCAGGGCAGTGGTCTCCCCTTAGGGCTGTGTTGAGGGCAAAGGAGGCTGCTGGTCAGGATCCATCTTTGTCTGCCAAGGCCACACACGTGATTGGGCCCCTGCTCGAGGAGGCCTCCGGAATCCTCCCGGGCAGCTGCAGCCGGGCCGGGGAAATGACATGGTGAGCTTCCAGGTCCCATACCGAGTCAGTCTGCACTGCTTCTGGACCCCAGGCGCCTGGTGTTCTCAGACGTTGAAATTGGGTCACCATGGGGAGGGAGCCTTAGCTAGGGTTAAGGTTTGGTCCAGGACATCGCCAGGGCCGAAGCGACTCCGGTCTCATGATCTCCCTCGAGGGCTGAAGTGAGGGCCCATGCCAGAAGGCGGCTCAATTGCAGGGTTAAGGTTCGAGGCAGGCTTAGGTTTTGGTGAAGGGTCGCGGATCAGGTTATGGTGAGGGTTAGGGTTAGGTCCGAGGAGGCTCCAGGTGCCGAACCCACAGCAGGGCAGTGGTCTCCCCGAAGGGCTAAGTTGAGGGCACAAGGTACGGTGCAGGTCAGGGTCCATCTTTGTCTGCCAAAGCCACACACGTGATTGGGCCCCTGGTCGAAGAGGACTCCGGAATCCTCTTGGGCAGCTGTAGCTGGGCCTAGGAAACGACATGGTGAGCTTCCAGGGTCCATTTCGAGTCAGCCTGCACCGCTTCTGGACCCCAGGTGCGTGGTGTTGTCAGATGTTGGAATTGGGTCCCCATGGGGTGAAAGCCTTAGCTACGGTTAGGGTTGGGTCTAGGGACTTCTTCAGGGTTGAAGCGACTCCGGTCTCGTGATCTCCCTTATGGGCTGAAGTGAGGGCCCATGCAGCAAGAGGCTCAAGTGCAGGGTTAGGGTTCGAGGCAGGCTTAGGTTGCGGTGGAGGGTCCCTGTTCGGGGTACAGTTAGGGTTAGGGTTAGGTCCCAGGAGGCTCTAGGCACTGAACCCACAGCAGGACAATGGTCTCCCCGAAGGGCTGAGTTGAGGGCACAAGGGAGGGTGCTGGTCAGGATCAGTCTTTGGCTGCCAAGGCCACACACGTCGATGGGCACCTGGTCCAGGAGGCCTCAGGAATCCTCCAGGGCAGCTGAAGCTGTGCCTGGGAAACACCATGGTCATCTTCCAGGTTAATGCCAGTGAGCCTGCACCGCTTGTGAACCCCAGGCGTGTGGTGATGTCCGAATTTGGTGTAGTGTCACCATCAGAGAGTGACTTAGCTAGGGTTAGGGTTCGGTCCAGGGAAGTCTACAGAGCCAAAGCGACTCCGGTCTCGTAATCTCCCTCGATGGCTGAAGTGAGGGCTCATGAGACTGGGCGGCTCAAGTGTAGGGTTAGGGTACGAGACCGGCTTAGGTTTCTGTGGAGGGTACGGCTCGGGGTAGTGTTAGGGTTAGGGTTAGGTCCCAGGAGGCTCCAGGCGCTTACCCCACACCAGGGCAGTGGTCTCCCCAAAGGACTGAGTGGAGGGCACAAAGTAGTGTGCCGGTCAGAACAAGACTTTGGCTGCCAAGGCCACACACGTCGATGGCCCTGGACGAGGTGGCCTCGGGAATCCTCACGGGCAGGTGCAGTCAGGCCTGGGAAACGACATGGTGTGCCTCCAGGTTCCATGCCGAGTGAGCCTGCACTGCCTCTGGACCCCAGGCACGTGGTGTTGTCAGACGTTGGAATTGGGTCCCCATGGGGAGAGAACTTTAGCTAGCGTTAGGGTTCAGTCCATGGACGTCACCAGGGCCGAAGCCACTCCGGTCTCATGATCTACCTCAAGGGCTGAAGTGACGGCCCATTCCACAAGGTGGCTCAAGTACAAGGTTAGGGTTCGAGGCATGCTTAGGTTTCAGTGGAGGGTCCGGTTTGGGGTAGGGTTAGGGTTAGGTCCCAGGAGGCTCTAGGCGCTGAACCCACAGCAGGGCAGTGGTCTCCCTGAAGGGCTGAGTTGAGGGCACAAGGTAGGGTGCCGGTCAGGATCAGTCTTTGTCTGCCAGGCCACACACGTCGATGGGCCCCTGCTGGAGGAGGCCTCCAGAATCCTCTCGGGCAGCTGTAGCCGGGCCTGGGAATCGACATTGTAATCTTCCAGGTTCCATGCAGAGTGAGCCTGCACCGCTTCTGGACCCCAGACGTGTGGTGTTGTCAGATTTGGAATTGAGTCACAATAGGGAGAGAGTTTCAGCTAGGGTTAGGGTTCGGTCCATGGATGTCGCCAGGACGACGAGACTCTGGTCTCGTGATCTGCCTCAAGGGGGGAAGTGAGGGCCTATGCCACCAGGCGGCTCAAGTGCAGGGTTAGGTTTCGAGGCAAGCTTAGGTTTCAGTGGAGGGTCCCGGTTCGGGGTAGCATTAGGGTTACGGTTAGGGTTACGAATAGGTCCCAAGAGGCTCCAGGTGCCGAACCCACAGTAGGGCAGTGATCTTCCCGAAGGGTTGAGTTGAGGCACAAGGGAAGGTGCCGGTCAGGATCAGTCTTTGTCTATCACGGCCACACTGGTCGATGGGCTCCTGGTCGAGGAGGCCTCCGGAATCCTCTCAGGCAGCTGCAGCCGGGCCTGGGAAACGACATTGTAAGCTTCCAGGTTCCATGCAGAGTGAGCCTGCACCGCTTCTGGACCCCAGGCCTGTGGTGTTGTCAGACGTTCGAATTGGGTCCCCATGGAGAGAAAGCCTTAGCTAGTTCTAGGGATTGGTCCATGGACGTCGCCATGGCCGAAGCGACTCCGGTCTCGTGATCTCCCTCAAGGGCGGAAGTGAGGGCCCATGCCACCAGGTGGCTCAAGTGCATGGTTAGGGTTCGAGGCATGCTTAGGTTTCGGTGGAGGGTCTCGGTTCGGGGTAGGGTTAGGGTTAGGGTTAGGTCCCAGGAGGCTCCAGTTGCTGAACCCACAGCAGGGCAGTGGTCTCCCCGAAGGACTGAGTTGAGGGCACAAAGGAGGGTGTCGGTCAGGTTCAGTCTTTGGCTTCCAAGGCCACACACGTCGATGAGACCCTGGTCGAGGAGGCGTCCGGAATCCTCTCGGGCAGCTGCAGCCGGGCATGGGAAACGACATGGTGAGCTTCCAGGTTCCATGCCGAGTCAGCCTGCGCTTCTTCTAGACCGCAGTCGCGTGGTGTTGTAAGACGTTGGAATTGGGTCCCCATGGCGAGAGAGCCTTAGCTAGGGTTAGGGTTCGGTCCATGGACGGCGCCAGGGCAAAGCGACTCCAGAGTCATGATCTCCCTCGAGGGCTGAAGTGAGGGCCCATGCCACAAGGCAGCTCAAGTACAGGGTTAGGGTTCGAGGCCGGCTTCGGTTTCGGGAAGGGTCCCAGTTCGAGGTAGGGTTAGGGTTAGGGTTAGGTCCCAGGTGGCTCCAGGCGCCGAACCCACAGCAGGGCAATGGTCTCTCCGAAGGGCTGAGTTGAGCGCACAAGGGAGGGTGCCGGTCAGGATCACTATTTGGCTGCCAAGGCCACACACATCGATGGGCCCCTGGTCGAGAGGCCTCCGGAATCCTCTCAGGCAGCTGTAGCCGGGCCTGGGAAATGACACTCTAAGCCTCGAGCTTCCATGCCGAGTGAGCCTGCCCGGCTTCTGGACCCCAAGCACGGGGTGTAGTCAGACGTTGGATTTGGGTCCCCATGGGGAGAGAGCCTCAGCTAGGGTTAGGGTTTGGTGCATGGACGTCGCCAGGGCCAAAGCGACACTGGTCTCTTGATCTCCCTCCAGGGCTGAATTGAGGGCCAATGCCACAAGGCGGCTCAAGTGCACGGTTAGGGTTCGTGGCAAGCTTAAGTTTCGGTGGAGGTTTTCGGTTCGGGGTAGGGTTAGTGTTGGGTCCCAGGGGGCTCCAGGCACCGAACCCACAGCAGGGCAGTGGTCTCCCCTAAGGGCTGAGTTGAGGGCACAAAGGCGGGTACCGGTCAAGATCAGTCTTTGTCTGCCAAGGCCACACACGCCGATGGGTCCCTGGTCGAGAGGCCTACGGGATCCTCTAGGGCAACTGCAGCCGGCCCTGGGAAACAACATTGTAGGCTTCCAGGTTCGATGCCGAGTGAGCCTGCATCGCTTCTGGACCCTAGGCGCATGGTGTTGTCACACATTGCAGTTGGGTCCCCATGGTGAGAAAGCCTTAGCTAGGTTTAGGGTTCGGTCAGTGAACTTCGCCAGGGACGAAGCGACTCTGGTCTCGTGATCTACCTGGAGGGCTGAAGTGAGGGCCAATGACACCAGGTGGATCAAGTGAAGGGTTAGCGTTAGGGTTAGGTCCCAGGGGGCTCCAGGCGCCGAACCCACAGCAGGGCTGTGGTCTCCCCAAAGGGCTGAGTTGAGGGCACAAGGGAGGCTGCCGGTCAGGATCAGTCTTTGGCTGCCCAGGCCGATGGGCCCCTGGTCGATGAGGCGTCCGGAATCCTCTCGGGCAGTTGTAGCACGTCCTGGAAATGACATTGTATGCTTCCAGGTTCCATGCCGAGTGAGCATGCACTGCCTCTGGACCCCAGGCTCGTGGTGTTGTCAGACGTTGGAATTTGGTCCCATGGTGAGAAAGCCTTAGCTAGGGTTAGGGTTGCTTCCATGGACGTCACCAGGGGGGAATCGACTCCGGTCTCTTGATCTCCCTCGAGGGCTGAAGTTAGGGCCCATGCCACAAGACGGCTAAAGTGCAGGGTTAGGGTTTGAGGCAGGCTTATGTTTCGGTGGAGGGTCTCGGTTCGGGGTAGGGTTAGGGTTAGGGTTAGGTCCCAGGAGGCTCCAGTTGCTGAACCCACAGCAGGGCAGTGGTCTCCCCGAAGGACTGAGTTGAGGGCACAAAGGAGGGTGTCGGTCAGGTTCAGTCTTTGGCTTCCAAGGCCACACACGTCGATGAGACCCTGGTCGAGGAGGCGTCCGGAATCCTCTCGGGCAGCTGCAGCCGGGCATGGGAAACGACATGGTGAGCTTCCAGGTTCCATGCCGAGTCAGCCTGTGCCGCTTCTGGACCACAGGCGTGTGGTGTTGTAAGACGTTGGAATTGGGTCCCATGGGGAGAGAGCCTTAGCTAGGGTTAGGTTTCAGTCCATTGACGGCACCAGGGCGAAACGACTCCAGTCTCGTGATCTCCCTCGAGGGCTGAAGTGAGGGCCCATGCCACAAGGTGGCTCAAGTGCAGGGTTAGGGTTCGAGGCAGGCTTCGGTTTCAGGGAAGGGTCCCAGTTCGAGGTAGGGTTAGGGTTAGGGTTAGGTCCCAGGAGGCTCCAGATGCCGAACCCACAGCAGGGCAGTGGTCTCTCCGAAGGGCTGAGTTGAGGGCAGAAGAGAGGGTGCTGGTGAGGATCAGTCTTTGGCTTCCAAGTCCAAACACGTCGATTGTCTCCTGGTCGAGGAGGCCTCCGGAATCCTCTCGGGAAGCTGCAGCCCGGCCTGGAAAACGACATTGTAAGCTTCCCATTCGATGCCCAGTGATCCTGCTCCGCTTCTGGACCCCAGATGCGTGGTGTTGTCAGACGTTGGAATTGGGTCCCAATGGTGAGAAAGCCTTAGCTAGTGTTAGGGATCGGTCCAGAAAAATTGCCAGGGACGAAGCCACTCCGGTCTCGTCATCTCCCTCGAGGGCTGAAGTGAAGTCCCATGCGACGGGGCAGCTCAAGTGGAGCTTTAGGTTTTGAGGCATGCTTAGGTGTCGATGCAGGTTCCCAGTTCGGTGTAGGGTTAGGGTTAGGTCCCTGGCGGCTCCAGGTGCCGAACCCACAGCAGGGCTGTGGTCTCCCCAAAGGGCTATGTTGAGGGCACAAGGGAGGGTGCCGTTCAGGATCAATCTTTGGCTTCCAAGTCCACACACATCAAAGGGCCCCTGGTAGAGGAGGCCTCCGGAATCCTCTCAGGCGTCTGCAGCCAGGCCTGGGAAATGACATTGTAATTTTCCAGGTTCCACCGAGTGAGCCTGCTCCGCTTCTGGACCCCAGGTGCGTGGTGTTGTTAGACATTGGAATTAGGTCACAATAGGGAGAGAGCTTTAGCTAGGTTTAGGGTTAGGTCCATGGACGTTGCCAGGACGACGTGACTCCAGTCTCGTGATCTGCCTCAAGGGCGGAAGTGAGGGCCCATGCCACCAGGTGGCTCAAGTGCAGAGTTAGGTTTCGAGGCAAGCTTTGGTTTCAGTGGTGGGAGTGGGTTCGGTGTAGCGTTAGGGTTAGGGTTAGGGTTAGGTCCCAGGAGGCTCCAGGCACTGAACCCGCAGTAGGGCAGTGATCTCCCTGAAGGGCTGAGTTGAGGCACAAGGGAGGGTGCCGGTCAGGATCAGTCTTTGACTTTCAAGGCCACACACGTCGATGTGCCCCTGGCCGAGGAGGCATCCAGAATCCTCTCAGGCTATTGCAGACGGGCCTGGGAAACGACATTGTAAGCCACCAGGTTCCATGCCGAGTGAGCCTGCACGGCCTCTGGTCCCCAGGCGCATGGTGTTGTCAGACGTTGGAATTGGGTCCCCAAGGGGAGAGAGCCATAGCTAGGGTTACGGTTCAGTCCAGGGATGTTGCCAATGCCGAAGCCACTCCAGTCTCGTGGTCTCCTTCGAGGCCTGATGAGTGGGACCATGCGATGGTGCAGCTCAAGTGGAGCTTTAGAATTCGAGACAGTCTTAGGTTTTGGTGGAGGGTCCCGGTTCGTGGTAGTGTTAGGTTTAGGTCCCAGGAGGCTCCAGGCGCTGAACCCACAGCAGGGAAGTGGTCTCCCCGAAGGGCTGAGTTGAGGGCACGAGGGAATCTGCCAGTCAGGATCAGTCTTTGGTTGGCAAGGCCACAGACTTCGATGGGCCCCTGTTCGAGGAGGACTCCTGAAACCTCTCGGCAGATGCAGCCGAGCCTTCAATACGACATGGTGAGCTTCCAGATTCCATGCCGAGTGAGCCTGCACCGCTTCTGGATCCCAGGCGCATGGTGTTGTCAGACGTTGTAATTGGGTCCCCATGGTTAGAGCCCCTTAGCTAGGGTTAGGGTTCGGTCCATGGACATCACCAGGGACGAAGCGACTCCGGTCTCGTGATCTACCTCAAGGGCGGAAGTGAGGGCCCATGCCACAAGGCGGCTCAATTGCATGGTTAGGTTTCGAGGCACACTTAGCTTTCAGTGGAGGGTCCCGGTTCGGGGTTGGTTTAGGGTTAGGGTTAAGTCCCAGGAGGCAACCGGCGCCGAACCCACAGCAGGACAGTGGTATCCCCGAAGTGCTGAGTTGAGGGCACAAAGGAGGATGCTGGTCAGGATCAGTCTTTGGCTGCCAAGTCCACACACGTCGATGGGCCCCTGTTCGAGGAAGCCTCTGGAATCCTCTCGGGCAGCTGCAGCCGGGCCTGGGAAACGATATGGTGAGCTTCCACTTTCCATGCCAAGTGAGCCTGCACCGCTACTGGACCCCATGCGCGTGGTGTTGTGAGACGTTGGAATAGGGTCCATGTGGGGAGAGAGCCTTAGCTAGGGTTAGGGTTTGGTCCAGGGACCTCGCCAGTGCCAAAGCCACTCTGGTCTCATGAACTCCCTCGAAGGCTGAAATGAGGGCCCATGCCACAATGTGGCTTAAGTGCAGGGTTAGGGTTCGAGGCAGGCTTAGTTTTTGGTGGAGGGTCTCGGTTCGGGGTAGGGTTAGGATTAGGTCCCAGGGGTCTCCAGGCGCCGAACCCACAGCAGGTCAGTGGTCTCCCTGAAGGTCTGAGTTGAGGGCACTAGGGAGGCTGCCGGTCAGGATCAGTCTTTGGCTGCCCAGGCCACACACGTCGATGTGCCCTTGGTCCAGGAGGCCTCCGGAATCCACTCGGGCAGATGCAGCCGGGCCTGGGAAGTGACATGTTGAGCTACCAGGTTCCATGCTGAGTGTGTCTGCGCCGCTTCTGGACCTGAGGCGCATGGTGTTGTCAGACTTTGGAATTGGGTTCCCATGGTGATAGAGCCTTAGCTAGGTTTAGGGTTTGGTCCATGGTCGTCGCCAGTGACGACGCGACTCCGGTCTCGTGATCTACCTCAAGGGTGGAAATGAGGGCCCATGCCACAAGACTGCTCGAGTGCAGGGTTAGGGTTTGAGGCAGTCTTTGGTTTTGTTGGAGGGTCCCGGTTCGGGGTAGGGTTAGGGTTAGGTTTAGGGCCCAGGAGGCTCAAGGCGCCGAACCCACAGCAGGGCAGTTGTCTCCCTGACAGGCCGTGTTGAGTGCAGAAAGGAGGGTCCCGGTCAGGATCACTCGTTGGCTACCAAGGCCACACACGTCCATGGGCCCCTCGTCGAGGGGGCGTCCGGAACCCTCTTGGGCAGCTGCAGCCTGGCCTGGGAAAAGACATGGTGATCTTCCACGTTCCATGCCGAGTGATCCTGCACCGCTTCTGGACTCCAGGCGCATGGTGTTGTCAGACTTTGGGATTGGGTCCCCGTGGGGAGAGAGACTTATCTAGGGTTAGGGTTCGGTCCAGGGACGTCACCAGGGCCGAAGCAACTCGGGTCTCGTGATATCCCTCGAGGGCTGAAGTGAGGGCCCATGCGATGGGGTGGCTCAGGTGGAGCTTTAGGTTTCAAGGCCAGCTTAGTTTTCGGTGGAGAGTTCTGGCTTGGGGTCAGGTTAGGGTTAGGTCCCAAGAGGCTCCAGGGGCCGAACCCACAGCTGGGCAGTGGTCTCCCCGAAGGGCTGAGTTGAGGGCACAACAGAGGGTGCTGATCAGGATCAGCCTATGGCTGCCACGGAGACATAATTCGATCGGCCCCTGGTAAGGGAGGCCTCAGGAATCCTCTTGGCAGCTACAGCTGGGCCTGGGCAACGACATGCTGAGTTTCCAGTTTCCATGCCAAGTGACCTGCACCGCTTCTGGAACCCAGGCCCGTGGTGTTGTCAGACTTTTGGATTTGGTCCCCATGGGGACAGAGCCTTAGCTAGGGTTAGGGTTCGGTCCAGGGAGGTCGCCAGGGCCGAATCGACTCTGGTCTCGTGATATGCCTCGAGGGCTGAAGTGAGGGCCCATGCGACAGGGTGGTGGCTCAATTGGAGGGTTTGGGTTTGAGGCCGGCTTAGGTTTCGGTGGAGGGTTCCTGCACGGGGTAAGGTTAGGTTTAGGGTTAGGTCCCAAGAGGCTCCAGGGGCTGAACCGACAGCAGGGCAGTGGTCTCCCCGAAGACTTAGTTGAGGGTACAAGGGAGGGGGCCGCTCAGGATCAATCCTTGTCCGCCAATGACACACAAGTAGAGGGGCTCCTGGTCGGGGAGGCCCCAGGAATCCCCTCGGCACCTGCAGCCGGGCCTGGGAAACGACATGCTGAGCTTCCAAGTTACCTGCCGATTGAGCCTGCACAGTGCCTGGACCCCAGGCGTGTGCTGTTGTCAGACTTTGGGAATGGGTCCCCATGGGAGAGAGCCTTAGTTAGGGTTAGGGTTCGTTTCGGGGAAGTCGCCAGGGCCGGAGCGACTCCGGGTTCGTGATCTCCCTCGAGAGCTGAAGTGAGGGCCAATGCGACAGTTCGCCTCAATTAGAGGGCTGGGTTTCAGGCCGGCATAGGTTTCGGTGGAGTGTTCCGGTTACGGTTAGGTTTAGGGTTAGGGTAAAGTCCCTGGAGGCTCCAGGGGTCGAACCCACAGCAGGTAGTAGTCTCCCTTAAGGGCTGAGTTGAGGGCACATGGGAGGAGGCCAGTCAGGATCAGTCTTTAGCTGCCAAGGAAAACAAATCGATGGGACTCTCGTCAGGGAGACCTCAGGAATCCTCCCGGCAGTTGCACTGGGCCTAGGAAACGACATGCTGAGCTTGTAGGTTCCATGCCACGTGAGTCTGCACAGCTTCTGGACCCCAGGCGCATGGTGTTGTCAGGCTTTGGGATTGGGTCCCCATGGGGAGAGAGCCTTAGCTACGGTTAGGGTACGGTCCAAGGACGTCGCCAGGGCCGAAGTGACTCAAGTCTCTCGATCTCCCTCGAGGGCTCAAGTGAGGGCTTTTGCGATGGGGCGGCTCAATTGGAGGGTTTGGGTCGAGGCCGGCTTAGGTTTCAGTGGAGGGTTCTGGCACAGGGTAAGTTTAGGGTTAGGGTTAGGTTCCAGGAGACTCCAGGGGCTGAACCCACAGCAGGCCAGTTATCTCCCCGAAGGGCTTAGTTGAGGTCACAAGGGAGGGTTCTGTTCAGGATCAGTCCTTGGCTGCCAAGGACACACAAGTTGATGGGCCCCTGGTCAGGGAAGCCTCAGGAATCCTCTAGGGCAGCTGCAGCCGGGCCTGGGAAACGACATGGTGAGCTTCCTGGTTACATGCTGAGTGAGTTTGCACCATGTCTCACCCCAGGTGCGTGCTATTTTCAGACTTCGGGAAAGCGTCCCCATGGGAGAGAGCCATAGCTAGGGTTAGGGTTCGTTCCAGGGAAGTCGCCAGGGCCAAAGCGACTCTGGTGTCATGATCTCCCTCGGAGGGTTCCAGTTAGGGCTAGGTTTAGGGTTGGAGTTAAGTCCCAGGAAGCTCTAGGTGCCGAACCCACAGCAGGGCAGTAGTCTCCCTGAAGGGCTGAGTTGAGGGCACATGGGAGGCGCCCGGTCATGATCAGTCTTTGTCTGCCAAGGACAAAGAAATCGATGGGCCCCTGGTCGGGGAGACCTCAGGACTCCTCCCGGCAGTTGCAGCCGAGCCTGGGAAACGACATGCTGAGCTTCCAGGTTCCATGTCGAGTGAGACTGCACTGCTTCTGGACCCCAGGCGCGTGGTGTTGTCAGACTTTGGGATTGGGTCCCCATGGCTAGAGAGCCTTAGCTTCGGTTAGGGTTACGTCCAGGGACGTTGCCAGGGCCAAAGCGACTCTGGTCTCGTGATCTCCCTCGAGGGATGAAGTGAGGGCCCATGTGACTGGGTGGCTCAAGTGGAGGTTTAGTGTTCGAGGCCGGCCTAGGTTTCAGTAGAGGGTTCCAGTTCGGGATAGGGTTAGGGTTAGGTCCCAGGAGGCTCCAGGGGCTGAACCCTCAGCAGGGCAGTGGACTCCCTGAAGGGCTTAGTTGAGGGCACAAGGGAGTGGGCCACTCAGAATCAGTCCTTGGTCACCAAGGACACACAAGTTGATGGGCCCCTGGCCGGGGAGGCCTCAGGAATCCTCTTGGGCAGCTGCACCTGGGTTGCAGATTGATTCCATTCCCAATGGAAATGTAGAACATTGGCCCTCACTGGGGCCATTACTTCCTGTCACTATTTTTTTCTAAGGAGATCTTTGTTCACACATAGGAGCCATGGAGATCTCACACACTCAGACAGCACCCAGGAAGAGGCAGGGAGTTGCCACTTTGGTCCTGTGTTCAATGAGAAAGACATGTGTCAAATATCCAAAGGAAAGATACATGAGCACTTGGCCAGTTGTGCTCTGGAGGGTAAGGTGAGCCAATTTGCCTCATTTCTGTTGCTGGTTGAGATGCCCTCATTTTCACTAGCAGAAAGTTCACATATGGGCATTTTGCTCCAGGAACTGGTGAGTGCAAGAAGAGCCCTTTCTAGGAAGACAATGCCAGGTTCTTGTTCCAGACCCTGAGTCACAGGTAGGAGTACCCAACAACTACAACTCAACCAGTGCTGTTTCTATCCACTGATGACAAAAGGGAAAAAGACAGACAAAGCCAGGGATTTCAGGCTCCTGCTGCAGGAAGAATGCAGGCCTCTTTTGACAGGGTTTCCCAGGTGTAGTTTATAGAGGGCTCCCTTTGCTTAAACTCTCAGGATTTTAGTATTGGTGAGACAGCCATACCACTAGGAGATTGTGCTGTATACTTCATTCTCAACATTCTCCCATTAACATCTCTAGGAAAGAACTCTGGCCATCCCTGGTTTCCCTTTACACACCATTGTCTTCTCTTGGGAAACAACGTTCTGCATGGAATCCAAATAGAGACAGTGTCTCAGACTAATATTCCCTGCTTTTAATTTGGGAGTCTGGTGGTATCCCTGTGACTGCAATATGGGTTTGGCATTGGGCCTTTCTCAATTTGGTTTCAAAAGTATGTGGATATACAGACGTCTAGGTCATTTGAAAGTGCCCAAAAGAGAATGTTTGTATGTAGGCTAGTTCAGAGGTCTGGGGAGGGAACCAGGATCCTGCTTGGGGTAAGAAGAGGTGAAGAGTATATGGACATCTAGAGGCATGTCATTGGAAGAGGATCAGTGGAGAATGATTCTATGCTGGACTAGAGTTTGCTAGAGAGAGCTGATCTCCTTTATGGGCTGAGAGGAAATGAAGTGAGACATCCCCTTTCCAGATCAATCCTTTTCCCATTTGGAATGTTGAGCTTTGGTCCTCATCCTCCTAGATATTTCCACCCCATTGTTGTGTACCTAAGTATATTTTTGTTCACATATAGGAACCATAGAATTGTCACTGATTCAGGTGGCACCCTAGGGTAGGCCACATACTCCCATTCTGTTTCTATGCAGAGTCTGATGTCACAGGAGACAACCAGCCCTCCTGACCCTGAGTTCTCAGTGCTTAGCAGGGTAGAGTATCATGGGAGTAGCTACCTGGAGCTCCTGCCCCTAATTGATGGAGACACCCTCTTATGGAAGAACAGACAGTCTGTGCATATGCAGCATGCTCCATGACTTAATCAGTTCACAAAAAGCCTTTTGAATAAACAGTGCACCTGGGCCTCATTCTAACCTCGATGATGGAAGCAAATTCTTCATATTTCAGAACCACTGCTGCCTTCTAAAGGGAGAATGTGGGTCTTTTGCTCAACATGGCTTCAAAGGGCATCCATTGGAGTACTCCTGTAGCCAAAGCCCACAAATGTTCTTGTGATTCAGAGCAAGCCAGCTAGTGAATACATTGTGTTAGTCAGGTTCTTCTAAACATGATCCAAACTCATCCTTCATGAAGGACTCTGGCCCTCAGTATATCAAGATACATTCCATTGCTTTATTATCCATCATGGTTGGTCATGGTCTATGGTCTATGGCCCATAGTTACTCTGTCCTTCAGGTTACAACCTCTGGCTTGCAAGTGACAAATGTGGAGCAGCACTTGTGACTGTGGGACAGGTGAAACCAAAGGAGCCCTGGAATTTTGGTTTCAGGAAGACATAGACATACAGAACCCTAGGGCACTGGAAGGGTTCCAGGCGAGAGCTGTTTGTGTGGAGGCTGGGCCAGACGTAGAAGAAAGGAGCGGACCTCCTTGCTGGGCCTAGAAGAAATGAAGTTATACATCTCCTTCCACATTGATCACATTCTCATTAGATGGAAATATTGAACACACTTTGATCCTGACTACAGCCATTCCCTCTCCCTTTCTGTGTTTCTATCTCCTCATTCACACATAGGAAACATGGAGCCATCTAGCACTCAGCTGACACCTCAGGGTAGGCCACAAACTCCCACTCTGCTCCTGTACTCAGTGAAAGCTATCAGGCTCTGCTCTACAAAAGGAAAGCGTGCTTGGTGCTTGGCCTGCTGTGCTATGGAGGATGAAGGGGAGCCAGCTTGCCTCCCTGACCTGGATGATTGAGTGGCCTTCATTCTGAGAAGCATACAGTTTGGCCAATGGCAGTGCAAACAGGGAGAGGGTCAGCACTGGAAGAGGCCTTGCCAGGAATTAGGGAACCAAGTCCTTGTTGCAGATTCCTTTAACAAGACCCATCAGAACCCAATAGGTCCAGCTGAAAAACTGCCTCCCTCAACTGATAGGAAAAGAGGCAGGGATAGACAAATCCAGAAATCACTGGCTCCTCAAGAAAGAATTCAGGCTTCTTGCTGACTGGGCTCCCAGGTATAGTCCTGAATAGGTTTCCCTTGGCTTAAGCCCACAGGACTTTCTTATTCTGTATACAACCTGCTTGACAGGAGATTGACCTAGGTAATTCATTCTCAGTTTTCTCCAAATCTCATGTGTGACATGAGATTGTGTGACAGTGGAGACAGTCACCCTTTAGTCCTTTTGATGAAAGTTGGTTTGCACGGAAACTATTTCGAGACAGTATCTCAGAGTAGTATCCTCTTGTTTCAGCTTGGGGTTTTGGTGGTGTCCTTTTGATGGTGATTGAGGTGCTGCATTGGACACTTCTGAATTTGTTTCAGAATGATGTGGTCCTCCCCAAACCCAGGGTGTGTTCAGGTGCCCAAGGAGAATACTTGTGGGTAGGCTAGACCAGAGGTTGGTGGTGGATCCTGCCGGTTGTGTGGGACAAGTGGAAGGGAAGGTTGTGCTCTCCTTCCTCGGTTTCCCCTGTGCCCATTTGAATGCACAGCTTTGACTCACTTTGTTGTCATTCCTCTCCCATTTCTGCCTTCTTAACGTTGTCTCAGTGCACACAAGGAGACCCTGTGTCTGTCCCCTACACCACACAAGGTCCCAGTGTGGAGGTGAGTTTTGAAGCCTTTCTGAGAAAACACAGGGCTCTCAGATTCTGATATCCCAGAGGACAGGATATCCCTCTTCTTCCTGATCCCTTGGTGTTCGTTAGGCTACCATATCGTGGAAATGGGTAGCCACATGATCCCCACCCTTAATGGGTGGAGCTACCCTCATTCAAAAGAACAGTCTGTGCATGTGCAGCATATTCCAAAACCTGATCGGCACATGAAATGCCTTTTGAATAAATAGTGCACCAAGGCCCCATTCCCGTCTCTTGATTGTCACATGGAAGCACATTCTTCATATCTCAAAGACTCTGCTGTCCCTCTCAATGTATACGATGGGCAGAAGTACACCAGAAACCAACATTCCCCTCTACTTCTTGAGGGAGAATGTGGGCCTCTTGTTCACAGGGCTCCAGTGGGCATCTTTTTGAGCACTCCTGTAGCCAAAGCCCCCAAAAGGTTTCTGTGATTCCTGAGCTAGCCAGCTTGCGAATACATTGAGATACTCAGGTTCTTCTAAACAAGATCCATTCTCATCCTTCATGAAAAACTGTGGCTGTCGATGTATCCAGTTTCATGGCATTGCTTTATTATCCATCAAGGTTCATCTCAGGGTCCAACCAAATTAGTGTTTCAGAGTACTATCTGCAAATTGCAGATAAGGTTCAAAGGGGAGCAGTCCTTGTGACTGTGGGACACGAGGAGCCAAAACAGCTCTGGCCTTTTGCTTTTAGGACTAGATGGACATCCAGAACCCTCGGGCATCAGAATTGGTCCATCTGAGATCTGTTTGTGAGGAGGCTGGGTGTGATGTATTAGCAGGGAGCTGGCTTCCTTGCTTGGCCCAGGGAAATGAAGATAAACATCTCCATTCCACATTGATTGCATTTCCTTTGGGTGGAAATATTGAACACCCTTTGGTCCTGGCTATAGCCATTCCCTCTCCCTTCCTGTATTTCTCACTGCATCTTCATTCACCCTTAGGTGGCATGGAGCTGGCACTCACTCAGCAGGCACCCAGGAATGGGCACTGGGTTACCACTCAGTCTGATGCTCAGTGACAGCCATCCCCATCAGATATCCCAAAGGAGAATAGCCCTCCTATCTCTGAGCTTGGTGTGTGGCTGTTTGTAGCAAGGGGGAGGGGGAGGGGAGCCAGCTCACCTACTTGCTCTGCCTGATTGAGATGCCTTCCTTCTGAAAAGCAGACATTTCACACTGGAGCAGTAGCCTACAAAAGTTGGTCAGCAGAGAAAGAACCTTTTACAGGAAGAGTGCACCAATGCCCCTCTCCACACTTTGGAGCCAGAGCTGGGGGCACTTCCCATCTACAGCACTATCACTGCTCACTCCATTCAATGATGGGAAAAGCAAGAGAAACAGACCAAGTCCTAGGGCCCTTAAGATCCTTCTGAAGGAAGAAGGCAGGCCTGCAGCTGACAGGGATCCCAGATGGAGACTCTAGAGGGCACTTTTCCCTAAGCCATCTGTTGTTTCTTATTCTTCCCATGGCCAGCCCAGTGCAGAGAACTAGTTCTGGGCACTCCCTTCTCCATAGAAATCACCTTCCAAGCTCTGCAGAGCTTTATCCCTCGTTATCCACCTTGACACATCTCTGCTGTCTTGTGGAAACAAGGTTCTTCCTGCGATCCATTCAGAGTCAGTGTCTCAAGAGTTATTTCCTGTGTCTTCCACCTGGGATTCTGTTCCAGTCCTTCTGACTGAAAGAGAAGTTTTGCCATAGGGCTCCTTCTTCATTAATTCACTGGGTTTCAGAAGTATGCAGCCATTCAGAGGCTATGTTCCACCCTGGGCTCTTCCAATGACCTAGGCCTCTGAATGCCTGCATGGTTACGACATAAACTGGCCAGGGTCCTCTGGCCAAACGTATCACATAGTCAAAGGATGAGATGACGGTGTCCAGCTGAACACCAACGATATTTCTCTGTGAGACTACATGGAATGGACCTCAGAGAGGTTTGAGTGCCAAATAGAGAAAAAGGGTGAAAATGGACCCACAGAAGGCCAGAGTTATTCACTAGGAATGAGAATGGGATCATGTGGAGAATAAAGTGACTAGTGTCATCCTCTTGCAAGTTGGCTCTCTCAGGAATAAGCAGGACATGTCGACTTTGGTGAAAGGAGCTCCCTACAGGCTACAGCCAGAATCCCTGTCTACAAAGGGTCTGCATTCTTCCTTCAGAAAAAGAGGTAAAGCCCTGGCTTTTGGTCTTTTTCTTGCCCTTTCCCATTAGCGGCTGGGCTGCAGTGATAAAGATGTGGCTGTTTGGGGCTCTTGGCTGATGGTCAAGTGGTTAGAACCCAGCCTAGAATCAATATTCACTTCAAAGTCCCATTGGGCACTAACCACAGCTTCAATAAAAGTGCACATGCATGATCAATATACTTTGCAGGATGAAGGCATCTTTGTCATCCAGGGGATTGAGGCCAGCTGGCTACACATCCCTGCAATGACTCTAGCTGACTAAGCACCAAGCCCCCAAGGACAGAGGGGCCTGCTTTCCTCTGGGATACCAGACACTGTCAATTGGCTCAGGAACAGACTGCGAACTCCACGCCAATGTTTGGACCTGGACTGTGTACCTGACACAGATCTATGGATCCTGGAAAGTTCTAATGTAAACAGGGTATATTTTTCTGAGGCTCTTACTCTGTAAGGCTCTCAGGTAAAAACTAGTTTGAAAAAAAAGAGCAATACAATGCAAATAGGCAACCTGAGGACCAAAGGTCTTCAGCACAGAAGGGAATGGGCTTAGAATTCAGTGCCTACTCCTATCTCCTAGCAGGCTGGCTGTCTGGGGAGTAAGAAAGACCCGAGGGTCAGTGTAAAAGGAAAACTCCATTGGCTACACCCAAGAGGGAAATTCTGCAGGAGGTCTCTATTGTTCATTAACAAACAGGAAAAGCTGGATTTGATGGTATTTCCTGTCCTTCCCATCAAGAAACAGAATCACCACTGGTTTGGAGGTAAGGAGATCCTGCACCTAGCTGGAGATCAAGTGTTTGGAGCCTGGACGTGATGCAGTAGTTCTTGAAAGGGCCTTTTTGGTTCTGACTTAGTCCTGAAACCTAGTGTGCATGTTTGACTCAGAAGGAAGGCATGTCTATCCTTCAATGCACTTTACAGGAGCTGGCCAAGCACCAAGAACTCAGGAACAAGAAGGCTATGCTTTCTTTGATTTGAAGTTACTGTTTGCTCTCACATAGCAAAGGACCAGAGTGGGAATTTAGCACCAATCTTTGGGCTCTGCTTGTGTGAAGTGAGTGGAAGTCCAATTGTCCCTGAATGTGACCAGCGATTTAGAAAATAGCAAATTGGTAGGAATGGCTGCAAGGAGGGAGGGTCTACATTACAGATGGATATGGGGTAATGCTGGGCATGTATATGTAACTTCATTTCTCTTTGCTGCCTGTGTAAGGCCAGTGCCTCCCCAAATCTCTGGTAGCTCCTACACACATCCATCCTTACCCAACTTGGCACCTTCATATGCCCTAGGCTTCTCATTGTGAACAGAGTTCTCATGGTAAATTATAAGACTTCCTGTTTCCAGTCTATGCCAAAGTCACCAGGACTCAGCCAGAGTCCCCAGTTGAAAGTGGGTGATATTGCTCTGAAACTGATTCTGAGTCAACTCCACCAAAATCCTTGTTTGAAAAACAAAAAAGCAAGAGGGAAATAGAGGGCCAAAATCCTTCCTTACAAAGGAGAGCAAAATGAAGCTGACAAGGACGTGCATAACACAATCTCCTGAGAAGCTGTTGTCTCTAGTAAGAAACACCTGTGGTCAGGGGCAAAGGGAAACAACCATTGCCTACACCTGGGTGACCATTTGTCAAAATACCTGTTCTTTTCTTTCAGAAAGAGAAGGAAGGGGTACCTGGGTGGCTCAGTTAAGCATCTGACTTCAGTTTAGGTCATGATCTCACAGTACGTGAGTTAGAGCCCCACGTCGGGCTCTGTGCTGACAGCTCAGAGCCTTGAGCCTGCTTCCAATTCTGTGTCTCCCTCTCTCCCTCTCTCTCTGTTTCTGTTAGCAAATAGCAAAGGGATGGTAATTGCTCTATAACAGCCAAAGTTTCATTTTAGATAAGAATGGAAGAAAGCTGAGAGGGAAATGTGTCCCTTAATTTGCCCCTGCCCCAGAAGTGAGGTCAACTGCCTCCCAACACCTTTGGCCTTAGTTCCACTCAAATATTCTGTGCTGGGTACTTTCCACTGACCTACATCTAATGTGAATATTGATCTGGAAGGGTTGTTGCAGGGCTCTGATGGTCCAACCTATTCTACTGTCACAAGAACTCATTCAGAATCCCCAATAAAAGCAGAGGGAATTGCTATGAACCTGGGGGCAGATTTGCCCATGTCAGATTCTAGTTTTAATAAGAGTAAAAGTGGGCACCTGGATGACTCAGTCACTTAAGCCTCTGACTCCTGGTTTGGGCTCAGGTCATGATCTCGCAGTTCATGAGTTCGAGTCCCATGCCGGGCTTTGTTCTGACAGCTCGGCGCTTGGAGCCTGCTAGATTCTCTCTCTCTCTCTCTCTCTCTCTCTCTCTCTCTCAATCTCTCTCTCTCAGCCCTTCCACCTGCTTGCACATTGTCTCACTCTCAAAATTAAATAATTTTTTTAATTTTTTTTAACATTTTTAAAATTATTTTTGAGACAGAGACAGAGCATGAACAGGGGAGGGGCAGAGAGAGAGGGAGACACAGAATCTGAAACAGGCTCCAGGTTCTGAGCTGTCAGCACAGAGCCCGACATGGGGCTCGAACTCACGGACCACGAGATCATGACCTGAGCCGAAGTCGGACGCCTAACCGACTGAGCCACCCAGGCGCCCCTAAATAATTTTTTTAAAATAAATTAAATAAATTTATTTTTAAAAAATTAAAATAGAAAAAGGAGGGGGCTCCTGGGTGGCTCAGTTCTTAAGCATCGGATTATCACAAAGGTCATGATATCATGGTTTGCAAGTTTGACCCCCACATCAGGTTCTCTCCTGTGAGCACAGAGACTGCTTGGGATCATCTGTCCCTCTCTTTCTACCCCTCCCCTCCTGTACTCTGTCTCTCTCTCTTTCCCTTTCTCTCTAAATCTCTCTCTCTCAAATATAATAATAATAAACACACAAAAAAGAATACAAGGGTGGAAATAAATACAGAGGGACAGTGTTCCTATGAGAGTTGAGAATGGGATAAGTCTGAGGATGAAATGACAAATATAATCTCCTGGCAAGCTGACTCTCTCAGGAATAAGAAACACATGGGCTGGGGCAAAGGAAAACCACCACTGTATGCAGTGGGAGCCCTCATGGCAAGATGCTTGTGTTGTTACTTGTGAAAGAGAAGGAAAGCTTTGGGAGTTCACTGTTTTCCCTTCCCATACTATCAGTGGATAGAGGTAGCCATGATTAAAGGATAGTGGGTTTGTGCTGAAGTGTTTAGAACTGGGCTCTGGTGCAGTAGGTCTTGAATGTCTCTTTCAGTGCTAAGCAGGTTCTCGAGAATACTTGAGAGTTAAGCATCTTTAGCAGCCAGAGAGTGAGACAAGTTGCCTAAGAATCATTTCTTTGATCACCCAGCCAAACACCAAGTACTCCCAGGAAGGCAATCTTTCATTTGGAATATAAGAAACTGATTCCTCTTGGTTAGCACAGACCAGAGTCAGAGCTCATTAGGACTGGCTGGGGACTCCCTATGTGGGGGACAGTTTCATTAGCCTTGCCTGGGACCCAAGACATAGTTATCAATACAGCCATGGAATTGGAATGGCTACACATAGGGCCCAAGCTTTTCATTTCAAATGAGAACGGGATAGAGCTGAGAATGAATTGTCTAGCTCCATGTTCCTCTTGTCCAAGAAGTTAGAATAGCTCCTTCCTGATGCCTCGGACCCTCACCTCACAGAAGCATTCCTGCTGGGAATCTTGAAATGCCCTGGGCTTGTCTTTGTAAACAGAGTACTGAGAGGCCATTTTTGAGGGACCCTGTGGCCCAGTGTATCTCAGAGTGACAAGAACATGGCCAGACTCCCTAGTTAAATGTATAGGAAATGGTCTAAGACAGTGTGCCTAAATGGACAACAGGGAGAATTGAGCATGAAAAAGAGCAACAGCGTGGAGGAGAATACACAGAAGGCCAAAGTTCTTTATAAACAGAAGACAAGGGGATATAGCAAAAAAAAATAAGTGACTAACACAATCTCCTGTGAAGATGGTTGTCTGTGGAGTTAGAATCCTGTTGGGGCGCCTGGGTGGCGCAGTCGGTTAAGCGTCCGACTTCAGCCAGGTCACGATCTCGCACTCCGTGAGTTCGAGCCCCGCGTCGGGCTCTGGGCTGATGGCTCGGAGCCTGGAGCCTGTTTCCGATTCTGTGTCTCCCTCTCTCTGCACCTCCCCCGTTCATGCTCTGTCTGTCTCTCTCTGTCCCAAAAAAAAAAAAAAAAAAAAAAAAAACGTTGGAAAAAAAAAAAAAAGAATCCTGTGTGAACTAGGACAAAGAGAAACTTCCTGCACTGTCCCTTCAGAAGGAGAGGGAAAGTTTATGGCATTGGATTTTTTTTTTTTTGGTCATGTTCTTTGAGGCAGTCATACTACACTGTTGGCAGTTTCTGGATTGTGGCTGACCCTCAAGTATTTGGAAAGTGGTTCTGTTGCCCTGATCCTTGAATGGGCTGTTTCTTCACATTCTGAAGGTCCTAAAGAATACTGAAAATGGGTTAACTGTCTGTTCTTCAGAATTAAGGTATAAGTAGCAGCCAGTGTTTAGAGTTATGCTATCTAACTATTGCCATGCCAACTCCAGGCTTTCAAACACCACGTCATCAGTGACAGGGGGTCATTAGATCCTTTTGTGTATCAGAAAGTGAATGCATACAGTTAGCATGGGAAGAACATGGGAACTTTCCAACAATCCCTTTCACTGAGTTATTGTCAGGCCCACTATGCCTGGTGGGAACCAAGATATAATAAGACAAGCACAAGGGATGAGGCACATTGGTGGCTGATTCGATTAAGTGGCTGACTCTTGATTTCAGCTCAGGTCATGATCTCATGGTTGTGAGGTCAAGCTCCGCATCAGGCTTTGTGCTCACAACTTGGAGACTGCCTCCTGCCTCTCCTGTCTCCCCCTTTCTGCCCCTACCACACTCATGCTCTCTCTCTCTCTCTCTCTCTCACTCAAAAATGAGAAATGTCTAAAAACAGGTTTAAAAAAAGAGAGAGAAAAAGAAAACTCGTGGTGGAATGAGAATGGACACATGAGAGCCAAAGTTCTTCCTTCCCTATGAGAAAGGGATCAAGCAGAGAATAAAGTGACTAGTATAACCTATCTGAAGCTGGCTGTCTTCAGAATTGGAAGCAAGTGTGCACTAAGGAACGGGGAAAACACCACTGGGTTTACCTGGAAGCCCAGTCCAGAGGAAACCTTCATCTGCATTTCAAATCAGAATGGGATAAAACTGAAAATATACTATATGGCTCAGGGTTTTCTTGTTGCAGAAGGACTCCTCCTAACTCCTTCTCCTAATACCTCTGGGCCTGCCTATAGGCAAATGTTCCACGCTGGGCCCCTCAAATGAACTAGGTCTCCTGATGTATGCATGGTTCTATAACACACGTTGTGTGAGGTCCCATAGCCCAAAGTATCCCAGAGTCCAGAGAACTTGGCCCTCAAATTAGCCTGCATTGGTCTGGCCCCAGATGCCTACCAGAGGAAACCTAGTTTGACAAAGAGACCAAAAATGGACATGGATACACAGAGGCCCAAAGTTCTTTCTTACAGAGGAGAATAGGATAAAGCAAAGAATAAAGTGACCAGCATAATCTCAAGTGTAAAACACACCAATGGTTTGGACCCAGGGAAGTGTTCATTGGCTACACCTGACACCCCACTGCAATAAATGTTAATCCATAAGGTGGGTAAGCCAGAAATTCTTCTGTCTATTGCCTTTTCTCCTGCCCTTTCCGTCAAGTATAGATGCAATATTCCTTCAGTGACTCAAGGTCGGTCTCCCTGTGGACCTTCAAGTGTTTAGAACCAGGCAGGAGACTTTGCCTGGGCTCTTTCTGCACTGACCAGTATCTGGGAGCAACATGCCCATCTGGGGGCCTTCTGTTTTTTCAGCATGAAGGCAGCTCAATAAGCCCAGTGTCGGACATAATCAGGGTAAACATCCCCATGCCACCTTCAGCCTATCAAGCACCACATGTTCAGTCAAAGGAGAGCATGTTTTTCTTTGGGATGTCAGAAACTGATTGATCTTGGTTAGCTCAGGCAGTGACAGGGAACTCTCCATTAATCCCCGAGTGCTTCTAATGTGAGTGACAACCCCATTGCTCCTGAGTGTGACCTCCTTAGATAATCCGAAAGGAGATGGGAACATATGGAAAGCCAGAGTTTTTATTTTAAGAGATATGTAGGATATAACTTATATTATCCAATAATTTGGTGCCTAGCTTCATTTCCCCTTTCTGCAGAGCTGAGACTGTCTCCATCCCACTCCTCTGTCCCTGCCTACATGCAAACATTCTGTGCCAGCCTCCTTCCAAAGCTTTATGTCTTTTGTGGCCAACTGGAAGGCTGAAAGGCAAGCCCTGTGGGTGGGCCCATGTTGCCTAACTTTTCTGCAAGTTGGGAGGACGTGACCTGACTCCCCACATGACAAGAGAGGACATGGCTCTTACACTCTGGCCTTGAATCCCCACAGTAATTGCCTAGTAGAAAAAGTGCCAGGGGATGGCAATGGAGGCAATGCCCAAGTTTTTCGCTGCAGAAGAGGATGGCATAATGCTGAGAGAGAAATGAGTAGCTAAGCTCCTTCTGGTTCCATAAGGGAGGCCAGATCCATCCCAGCTCCTCTGGACTTAGCCTATGGGAAGAAATTCTGTTCTGGGCACCTTGCAGTGCTTTAGGCCTCCCTTTGTCAATAGAGTTAGGAAATTCAGGTCCCAAGGGGCCCTGTTGCTCAACCTATCCCTGAGGAAATTGAGGCCAATGCGACTGTCCAGTTAAAAGCAGAGGAGACACCTCTTGGACACTGGCTGTGAATGTCTCACAGGGAAGACCTAGTTTGAAAAAGGGCAAAAGTGCCTAAGTTCTCCATTTAAATTGAGAATGGAATAAATCTGAGAATGAAATGACCAGCACACTCTTTTGACAAGCTGGCTGACTTGGGCATGAGAAACACCTCTTGGCTGGGGTAAAGGAATCCTCTATTGGCTACCCTGGTAACCAGTTTTGCAAGAATTCTTCCTTTGGGACTTCATAAAGGGATGAGAATCTTTTGTCACTGAGTGGATTTCTTACCCTAACCTACAGTGGATAGTCACTAGTGGTTTTAGTATAATGGATTTTCACACTTATATCTTTGGAATCAGGCACTTTGGAAGTGTTCCTTGAAAAGGCAATGCCCTGGGCACTTCTGGAGGCTGAATGCTTATATGGGAACCATTTGCTTTTCATGTGAAGGCATCCCAAGTAGGCAGGGGAGAGAGGCAACCTGGGTAACCATCAATGCCAAGCCCCACAAGGTCAGTCAAGGTAGTTAATCCTTATTTGGAGATATCAGAAACTGATTGCTCTAGGCTAGCATAGGAATGGAGTGGGAGCCGGCTAACAATCCCTGGGCATTTGCTGTGTGACTGAAAGCCCTACCACATTTTAATGTGACTCTAAGCCTCCTAAAAACACAGCTCGGGGATCAGAATGGATACATTATGGGTGTGTTGGAGAAGTGAATAAAGTACTGCACCAAAAATGGCGGTTGGGGCTAAAACAAGCTCTGGTCTCTAGATTAGAGACCCCTCCTCTGGGTTCTTCTTCCTTTGTTTGCTGTGAGCATGAAAAACACCACAGATCTATAAGCTGACGACTATAAATTACCCTCCCCCTTGCATTCCAGGCTCAGACCTTTGGAGAAACAATCTCCTCTGAGCCTGCCAGTGTTAAATAAATCTCTGATCCACCAAGATCTCCGAGTGCCGCTTCGTTTTTCCTCCAGCATACCAGCCTTGTTCTGTAAAAAAAAAAAAAAATTGGTTCCCTGAATGGGAAACTCAACCGTACTGGCCCATTGTTGCTGCTGATTTGGGAGAACGATGAGGCAGTGAGGGAATGAAGGTCTCGAGAGAGAGTGCATGCTCTGCCTGCATTTCGGCAGTCTCCCTCTCTGTCGCCTCAGTCCAGCCCCCTTCTGCCATTCCCGCCCAACTCAAGGAGACTTGGCAGGTGAGAACCTGGACCCAACATCAGAACTGGTAATCTAGTCAGTCCGACTCACAAGAGTGGAAGGGGGACCTGATCATTCCCCAAGACTTCATAAGTCTCACAGGAGGGAATTCTATGGGAGGGAATGTAATAACCTCTGGTGTGTATGTGAGTATGAACATGCGACTCAGTCTAGCTTGCCTGCTGAGTTTGATTGTGTGGCTCCATGGGCAGGCACCCTTGGGTCCCCAGGGACCCATGGAGTTGGAGTGGACCCGTCTGTGATTCCACGATGGATGGTGCTTGGTCTGTGGTGATATCAGAGTGCTTTCTGATTGTGGGCCCCAGGGCTGGGATCTGTGGGGTGAGCATCACCTGAGTTCCTTTGGGACATGGCCAGCCGGGCATCTGGCAGGTCTCCTCATTGGAGGGGGTGCCCCTGTCCCTCTGTCTGTCTTTGTGACTCTGCTTCACGGTAGCATTGTGGGGTCGGGAAAAGCAAGGAGAGACAGGCAAAGGATTAGCCACTTTATCCTGAGACTCACCCAGGGAGCCAAAGAAGCCACCCACCACTCCCCTAGTGTTGAGCCTCCTCATGATTCAGTAGGCTCCCTCCCCTCCCCTGAGGTTGAAACTCTTCCCCCCATGTGTCTTTCCGCTGCTGCCACCATTGCACTGTCACTGCCACTGCCACTGCTGCCCATCTCTCCTCCACTTCTGGGCCAGAGAACGCTCCCCCACAAGGACCTGCAGCCAGATTGCACCCTCGGCCAGATCCAGGCACTCTCCAGATGCTGGTCCACATCTGTTGGTATCAAGAGTCTCTCCAGGGGATTAGAGCAGGGGCTGAGAAGGCCATAAATATGAACCTACTGCAAGGGGAAAGAACATTAAAAAGAATAAGAGTCCCAACCAAGAAAGTCCCAAAAACCCAGCAGATATCAGAAGGAACCTCGAGAAGAGGACCTTATTGGTCTAGCCTAGATGGAACCAGACTAAAAGGGGACGCTGACTTTCTCTCCCTGTTCCTCTGCTTAATAGGTGTGAGAGATTCTCCCTCATTTCCCAGGTTAACAGCTATAATTGGAGCCAACTGCGGTTAGTCTACCTCAGGACAGGGACTTTAAGGAATATTCCCAAGCAGTTGCTGCTTCTGCCTTCCCATTCCCCTCATTTTTCTGTACCAACTTGGGTGTGGTCCTATAACATCCTTAGTGTCTCAGGCACCACTGGTTCATCCTTCCATTCTCCAAGTCAAGGAGCTAAGTGCACCCCCCTTGGACTACCCATTTCAGATACCACCACTGGTGCCCCAAATGAAAATTGACAATGGGGAAAAATTGACTTTTAGGTGGATGCAGGTGAAACATATTCGGTGTATAAACTAACTTAATTTATTGGACGTGTCTTTAAAGTTATGAGCAAAGGTCAAATAAGCTCATGTTATCTCTGTTGCAATTTGTTAATGACAATTAATTTTGTCTGTCTCAAAGGTTTTTTTAATTTAACTTTATTTTTTATTTTTTAAAATTTACAGCCAAATTAGTTATAGTGAAGCAATGATTTCAGTAGATTCCTTAATGCCCCTTACCCATTTAGCCCATCCCCCTCCCACAATCCCTCCAACAACCCTCAGTTTGTTCTTCATATTTATTATTCTCTTTTGTTTTGTCCCCCTCCCTTTTATATTATTTTTGTTTCCCTTCCCTTATGTTCATCTGTTTTGTCTCTTAAAGTCCTCATATGAGTGGAGTCATATGATTTTTGTCTTTCTCTTACTAATTTCACTTAGCATAATACCCTCCAGTTCCATCCACGCAGTTGCAAATGGCATGATTTCATTCTTTTTGATTGCTGAATAATACTCCAGTGTGTGTGTATGTGTGTGCGTGTGTGTGTGTGTATACCAAATTTTCTTTATCCATTCATCCATCTATGGACATTGGGGCTCTTTCCATACTTTGGCTATTGTTGATATTGCTGCTATAAACATGGGGGTGCATGTGTCCCTTTGAAACAGCACACCTGTATCCCTTGGATAAATGCCTAATAGGGCAATTCCTGGGTCGTAGGATAGTTCTATTTTTAGTTTTTTGAGAAACCTCCATACTGTTTTCCAGAGTGACTGCACCAGCTTGCATTCCCACCAACAATGCAAAAGAGATCCTCTTTCTCTGCATCCTCGCCAACATCTGTTGTTGCCTGAGTTGTCAATGTTAGCCATTCTGACAGGTGTCAGGTAGTATCACATTGTGGTTTTGATTTGTGTTTCCCTGATGATGAACGATGTTGAGTATTTTTTCATGTATTGGTTGGCCATCTGGGTGTCTTCTCTGGAGAGGTGTCTATTCATGTCTTTTGCCCATTTCTTACCTGGATTATTTGTTTTGGGTGTTGAGTTTGATAAGTTCTTTGTAGATTTTGGATACTAAATCTTTATCTGATCTCATTTGCAAATATCTTCTCCCGTTCTGCCGGTTGCCTTTTAGTTTTGCTGATTGTTTCCTTCGCTGTGCAGAAGCTTTGTATTTTGATGAGGTCCCAGTAGTTCATTTTTGCTCTTGTTTCCTTTGCCTCCAGAGACGTGTTGAGTAAGAAATTGCTGCAGGCAAGATCAGAGGTTTTTGCCTGCTTTCTCCTCGAGGATTTTTATGGCTTCCTGTCTTACATTCAGGTCTTTCATCCACTTTGAGTTTTTTGTGTGTGTATGGTGTAAGAAAGTGGTCCAGGTTCATTCTGCATATCGCTGTCCAGTTTTCCAGCACCACTTGCTGAAGAGACTGTCTTTATTCCATTGGATATTCTCTCCTGCTTTGTCAAAGATTATTTGTCCATACGCTTGTGGGTCCATTTCTGGGTTCTCTATTCTATTCCATGATTTGAGTGTCTGTTTTGCTGCCAGTACCATACTGGCTTGATGATTACAGCTTTGTGGTGTAGCTTGAAGTCTGGGATTGTGATGCCTCCTGCTTTGGTTTTCTTTTTCAAGATCGCTTTGGCTATTTGGGGTCTTTTCTGGTTCCATACAAATTTTAGGATTATTTTTTCTAGCTCTGTGAAGAATGCTGGTGTTACTTTGATTTGGATCGCGTTGAATATGTAGATTGCTTTGGGTAGTATCAACATTTTAACAATATTTGTTCTTCCTATCCAGGAGCATGGAATCTTTTTCCATTTCTTTGTGTCTTCTTCAATTTCTTTCATCATCTTTCTATAGCTTTCAGTGTATAGATTTTTCACCTCTTTGGTTATATTTATTCCTAGGTATTTTACAGGTTTTGGTGCAAATGTAAATGGCATCGATTCCCTGATTTTTCTTTCTGTAGCTTCATTGTTGGTGTATAGGAATGCAACCGATTTCTGTGCATTGATTTTAAATCCTGTAACTTTGCTGAATTCATGAATCAGTTATAGCAGTTTTTGGTGGAATCTTTTGGGTTTTCCATATAGAGTATCATGTCGTCTGCCAAGAGTGACAGTTTGACCTCCTCCTGGCCGATTTGGATGGCTTTTATTTCTTTATGTTGTCTGATTGCAGAGGCTGAGACTTCCAATACTTTGCTAAATAACAGTGGCAAGAGTGGACATCCCTGTCTTGTTCCTGACCTTAGGGGGAAAGCTCTCAGTTTTTCCCCATTGAGGATGATATTAGCATTGGGTCACATGTATATGGCTTTTATCATCTCGAGGTATGATCCTCTATCCTTACTTTCTTGAGGGTTTTTATCAAGAAAGGAAGCTGTATTTTGTCAAATGCTTTCTCTGCATCTATTGAGAGGATCATATGATTCTTGTCCTTTCTTTTATTGATGTGATGAATCACGTTAATTGTTTTGCGGATATTGAACCAGCCCTGCATCTCAAGTATACATCCCACTTGGTTGTGGTGAGTAATTTTTTTAATGTATTGTTGGATCCAGTTGGCTAACATCTTGAAGATTTTTGCATTCATGTTCATCAGGGAATTTGGTCTATAGTTCTCCTTTTAAGTGGGGTCTCTCTCTGGTTTTGGAATCAGGGTAATGCTGGCTTCATAGAAAGAGTTTGGAAGTTTTCCTTCCATTTCTATTTTTTGGAAGAGTTTCAAGAGAATAGGTGTTAACTCTTCCTTAAATGTTTGGTAGAATTCCCCTGGAAAGCCATCTGGCCCTGGACTCTTGTTTTTTGGCAGCTTTTGATTACTCATTCGATTTCCTTACCGGTTATAGGTCTGTTCAAATTTTCTATTTCTTCCTGTTTCAGTTTTGGTAGTGTATAGATTTCTAGGAATTTGTCCATTTCTTCCAGATTTCCCATTTTATTGGCACATAATTGCTCATAATATTCTCTTATTATTGTTTTTATTTCTGCTGTGTTGGTTGTGATTTCTTCTCTTTCATTCTTGATTTTACTTATTTTGGTCCTTTCCTTTTTCTTCTTGATCAAAGTGGCTAGTGGTTTATCAATTTTGTTAATTCTTTCAAAGAACAAGCTTCTGGTTTCATTGATCTGTTCTACTGTTTTTTTTTGGTTTCGATAGGATTAATTTCTGCTCTAATCTTTATTATTTCCTGTCTTCTGCTGGTTTAGGGTTTTATTTGCTGTTCTTTTTCCAGCTCCTTAAGGTGTAAGGTTAGGTTGTGTATCTGAGATCTTTCTTCCTTCTTTAGGAAGGCCAGTATTGCTACATACTTTCCTCTTATGACTGCCTTTACTGCGTCCCAGAGGCTTTGGGTTGTGGTGCTATCATTTTCATTGACTTCCATATGCTTTTAATTTCTTCTTTAACTGCTTGGTTAGCTCACTCATTCTTTAGTAGGATGTTCTTCAGTCTCCAAGTATTTGTTACCTTTCCAAGTTTTTTCTCGTGGTTGATTTCCAGTTTCATAGCATTGTGGTCTGAAAATATGCACGGTATGATCTCGATCTTTTTGTACTTACTTAGGGCTGATTTATGTTCCAGTATATGGTCTATTCTGGAGAACGTTCCATGTGCACTGGAGAAGAATGTATACCTTGCTCCTTTAGGATGAAATGTTCTGAATATATCTGTTAAGTCCATCTGGTCTAATGTGTCATTCAAAGCCATTGTTTCCTTATTGATTGTTTGATTAGATGATCTGTCCATTGCTGTGAGTAGGTTGTTGAAGTCTCCTACTATTATGGTATTAGTGATCGATGAGTTTCTTGATGTTTCTGATTAATTGATTTACATATTTGGGTGCTGCCACATTTGGCGCATAAATGTTTACAATTGTTAGGTCTTCTTGGTCTATAGACCCCTTGATTATGATATGATGCCCTTCTGCATCTCTTGATACAGTCTTTATTTTGAAGTCTAGATTGTCTGATATAAGGATGGCTACTCTGGCTTTCTTTTGTTGACCATTAGCATGATAGATGGTTCTCCATCCCTTTATTTTCAATCTGTAGGTGTCTTTAGGTATAAATTAGGTCTCTTGTAAACAGCATATAGATGGGTCTTGTTTTCTTATCCATTCTGTTATCCTATGTATTTTGATTGGAGCATTGAGTCCACTGATGTTTAGAGTGAGTACTGAAAGAAATGAATTTATTGCCATTATCATGTTTGTAGAGTTGGAGTTTCTGGTGGTGTTCTCTGGTCCTTTCTAATCTTTTTTTTTTTTTTTTTTGCTGTTGATATATATATATATATATATATATATATATATATATATATATATCATCTTTTTCCCCTCAGAGAGTCCCCCTTAATATTTCTTGTAGGGCTGGTTTAGTGGTCACAAACTCCTTTAACTTTTGTTTGTCTGGGAAACTTTTTATCTCTCCTTCTATTTTGAATGACAGCATTGTTGGATAAAGAATTCTTGGCTGCATATTTTTCTGATTCAGCACACTGAATATATCCCGCCACTCCTTTATGGCCTGCCAAGTTTCTGTGGATAGGTCTTCTGCAAACCTGATCTCTCTTCCCTTGTAGTTTAGGGACTTTTTTTTCCCTTCCTGCTTTCATGATTCTCTCCTTCCCTGAGTATTTTGTGAATTTGACTATATATGCCTTGTTGATAGTCGGTTTTTGTTGAATCTTATGGGAGTCCTCTGTGCTTCCTGGATTTTGATGTCTGTGTCTTTCCCCAGGTTAGGAAAGTTTTACACTATGATTTGCTCACAAAACCCTTCTACTCCTAGTTTTCTCTCTTCCTCCTCTGGGACCCCTATGATTCTGATGTTCCTTTTTAATGAGTCACTGATTCTTAAATCGTACTCTTTTGCCTTAATCTCCCTCTTTTTCTCTGCTTCATTATTCTCTATAAGTTTGTTCTCTATATCGCTGATTCTCTGTTCTGTCTTGTCCATCCTTGCCGCCACTGCATCCATCTGTGATTGCAGCTCAGTTATAGCATTTTTAATTTCATTCTGGCTATTTGTTACTTCTTTTATCTCTGCAGAAAGGGATTCTAATCTATTTTTGACTCCAGCTAGTCTTCCTATTATCGTGATTCTAAATTCTGATTCAGACATCTTGCTTATGTCTGTGTTGGTTAAATCCCTGGCTGTCATTTCTTCGTGCTCTTTCTTTTGGGGTGAATTCCTTCGTTTTGTCATTTTGAAGGGAGAAAAGGAATTAATGAGGTAGAAAATTGAAATTTAAAAATACTAAAATTAAAACCACACCCACACAAAAATCGAACAGATTTAGGTGTATTTTGGTCTGGGTGTAGAAAGTGGTTTGACAGATTAGAGAAACAAACAAAAAAAAAGGTGGGGGGAGAGAAAAAAAGGAAATTGAGAATTTGAAAAAATGAATACACTAAAGTAGACTAAAATACACAAACGTAGAGAATATAGTAGGAAAAATTATAGAAAAATATTTTTAATAAAAATTAAAAAGAAATATGATTTTTTTCATTTTCTGTATTTAAGAAAAAAGAAAAGAAATGAAAAAGACAAAATAAACAATAAAAAAAGGAAAAGACCAAAAAAGAAATCATTTGAAAATTTGAAAAAGTGAATACACTGTAGTAAACTGAAATGAAATGATGGGAGTAACATAGAATTTGAAAAAAATTGACATAAAAGCAAAAAATATAGTAATAAGAATTAAATAAAAATATTTTAAAAATAAATTGAAAGTAAAAATGAAATTTTTCTCTTTCTGCATCAAGAAAAAGAAAAGAAATGAAAAAGAGAAAAAAGAAGAAAAAAAGAAATTGAAAATTTGAAAAGGTGTGTACACTGAAATAGACTAAAATAAAATGATGGAAGTAAAGTAGAATTTGGAAAAAAAAATACACAAAAGTAAAAAATATAGTAATAAAAATTAAAGACAGATATTTTTAATAAAAATTGAAAATAAAAATGAGTTTTTTCTCTTTCTGTATTCAAGAAAAAGAAAAGAATCGTAAAAGACAAAAAGGAGAAAGAGAGAAAAAAAATTGAATAGATGAACCTGCTAATAGATTGAAGTAGGACTGAAATTGCTTTGTTTTCCCCTAGAGGTCAGTCCATGTAGCTCTTTATAGTCCATAGATTAAGCCGGCAGTGAGGTTTGTGTTCTTGAAAAGTCAAGTTGTCCCAGTTGGGCTGGGCTTGGTGTAACAGCTCCGCTCCCCCCAGATGGTGCTGCTAGCCAACTGGGGTGGATTGTTATGGTGCTCATGGGTACGCATGCCCATGTGCGGGAGCAGTGAAAAAATGGCACCACCCAGCCACCCAGTCTGTTCTCCTGGATCAGGAGTCATGCACGGTCCTCTGTCTTCAGGTCTCATCCACTCCCCACTTTTCCACTGTCTGTGACCAGGCCCCAGGCAGTACCTCTCTCCTAAGTTTTGTCTCAGATGTGGCTGTTTTCCCCGGCCCCTTACTTCCAAAGGACTGCGGCTTTGACCCACTCTGCCCCTCTGCAGGAGGGTCTTACAGAGCGATGGCCAAATGAGCAATGGCAAAATGTCAGATGCACCCAGGAACGCCCACTGGATGCTGCTGTTGCCGGTGCCCAAGACTGCAGCCAGGTGCCAGCCCGCCTCCACAAAAAAATCACGAGAGAGTGTAGCCTCAGCATTTCAGGAACCATGGAAAATCACAACACACATCTGACACCAGGCTTCACCCTCAACAACCTTGCCCCAGCACCAGTGAATGTGGCTGTCTTCTGGGGTCTGCTGAGACCAGGTAGCTTCAACAGTCTCTACCAAATGTCCTTCCAACAGTGGAACCGCTTTTCTCCATGTGGCTCGAGAACCTCCCAGACCCCACTCTGTTCCTGGGGATTCACCTTTCCCACCAGAGCACCGGCAGGTATCGAACTGCACGGAGTTGCAGACTTTGCGCTCCCCTTGTTTACAGTCTTCATGGAATTTAAACCCTCTCCTTTCTCCTTTCTCCCTTTTTAGTTTAGTCCCTGTGGCTCTTTCTAATTTTTCACTTTCTCTCCAGCTGCTTTTGGGGAGGGGTGCTTTTCCTGTATGCTCCCCCACTCCCCATTCTCCATCTTCTCTCCGCCCGCAAAAGCAGTTCCCTACCTTTCGGGGCTTCTTGGTCCCCAAGTTCAGCTCTTCAGATGTCATGTACCTGCTGAGTTCTGTGGTTCAGGTTGTGCAGATTCTTGTGTTAATCTTCCAATTGGTTTTCTAGGTGTGTAGGATAGTTTAGTGTTGGTCTGGCTGTATTTCACGGATGGGAGACACACAAAAAGCTTCCATGCTGTTCTGCCATCTTGGCTCCTGTCCTGTCTGTCTCAAAGTTTTAATGGGTAATGTTTTAGATAACTTTCAAGGTCCTTGGTAACCTGAAACTTTCCAAATAGGATAGGATGATAAAGCTTTGATTATTGAACATTTGTGTTTTTAACTTCTTATTGCTGTGAAATCAAGGCTATAAGGACCTATTGAAAAACATGCTTTGTACTTAATTTGTTCATGAATTTACCATCTAAATGGTTCTGGTGTAAATACCTCTCAATTGGTTACTAAGTCCTCAATTGGAGACTAAGGTTTCCTAAGAGTTAAATTTCTGCTCAGTGTACTTAAGACTGATGAATATAAAAAAAAAAAGCTACCCTGTATGTAGGAAAGTAGGAAGTATATAAGAAAGATATAAGGAATGGAAATACAGTTTTGTTGAGGGTAGAATAAAGTAATTTTGTGCTAAATGAGACTGGTTATTTGGAAAGAAATGGCTTTGGGACAAAATTTAGAAGCAAAAGAAAGTTGCAGAAGGTTGAGATGAATGGAACTTTTAAAGTACACTGGTATAAGTTTGAAATTCTGCTTTTCTCTCTGCTCAAATGATAAAGTTTTCTTGAACTGTTGATCTACTCTTGATAATACAATGCAAACAAAGGTTTATCCTCCAGGAAAATCAAAGTTTTAGCTTTCATCTTTATCAGGTCTTTGATTACTTAATTAAAACTTCTCAATGTTAAAGGAGCTACGTTTTGATAACAACTGTATAATGCTATACCATTCACCTTTAGGATCTTTTATTGCAACTTTGGTTGAATAAATAAAATTTTAAGATTTGTAATAATCTGTAATCCTATTTAAGATTCACTTATGACTTCTGAGGTTTTAACAAACTTCTCAGGATTTAAATGGTAAATGAAGTCTTCTTGACCAATTAGGCCCTTTTATTTGGGGTGCAAAGTTACTTGGAATAGCACTGTCATACAATGATAAACCTGCCCAAATATATGCAATTCCTAAAATTTTAATGTTTTGATATAAGGTCATCACTTAATAGTCTGATTACTTGAGATGTTATGTGTCACAGAAATAACCGAATTTCTTTGCCAATTGCATCATAATGAACTCTCATCAGATCTTTAACAATGTCTATTTCTGAGAATTTGCCATTTATAATTGTTCTTATTCTCTCAAAAAACGTGTTTCTTCTTCAAGGAGATTTATAAAAAGGACTTTGGGGACAAATACAGTATCTGACATCTTTAAGATTAATACTAAAATGGGTAAGATTTTCCAGAACTAAAACGATGCATTCAAATTAAACAAGAATTAGGAACATTTTGTGATTCTTGTTGAAAATATTGCTGCTTCTCTAATGTTTCTTCTTCCAGATTAAGGAAACTTTCTCTTAAGATATCTATAATATACAAAAATGTCATAAAATATTCGCTTGTAAACTAAAGCATTTATCTTTTCTCTGTACATAATTCCCCTGAAACTCAAAACTCTCAATGAGTATTCTTTCTTTCATGGCAATTACAATTGTTTGCATAAGTTCAATAAGAATCTGTTCATCTTATAACAGGTCACTATTGAAAATACTGTTTGTTTTACCAAGGCTTTGACTGGAATGTCATATTTGAGGATGACATTCATAGACTCAGATATGACCAGACAGCTTTAAGGAACTAGGATTGGCATTATAAAACATGGACCCATAAAGCCCCTTGGAAATGTTGGTCTGGTGCCTTGCTTACAGTTCTCCCAGCAGCCTCACCAGGTAAGTAAAGAAGGTCACTTCCTGGCAGGTTCAGGAACCTCAGGATATCTTGAGGACCTCATGAAGAGGAATTCGCTCAATTCTACAGGTATTGAAGGCCTGTCTGATGGCAAGTATTTGGCTTGGCTTCTGGCCTGGAGAGGCTACTAAAAGTTCAACCCAGAGATTCCTTATAAAAGGTTCCAACAAAGCAAGCTTTAAAAGATCCTCATGATCAATCGCTACTCTTGCTGAGCTTATGTAAATAATTAGGCCAGATTTGTTAAGACTGGATTTGTTCTGCAAATGCATTGGTCTCAATTTGGCTATCTCTGGAGAGGGAAATTTTAGAGACAACAACTATGTTTCAACAATGCACCGTTATGGATGTTAAATTCTAGTTATGATTGCCTTTAAATGTTTTTTGTTTGCCTAAACTAGACAATTTGAGGTAAACTTATAAAAATTGTCATAGTATTTCATGTATAGACAATCTTCTGTGTTTGTTATTCTCTGGGGATAATAAGACCCCTTGGGTGTATGATTATTTAAACAACTGGAATGGATCTGTAAATATGCAAACCATATCTTCCCCAAGCCTGATCTGACAGTTACCAGAACCCCGCCCCTTTCAAAGACTTAGAGATGGAATTTATAGACATACAACCAAATAGAGGATTCAGTTTCAGGTATCACCCCATGGGTCAATCACTCCAGAGCTAAGAAGGCCACCTCCGAGGAAACCTCAACCTGAAGAAGCCATCCAGATCCAGTCAACCTACTTAAACTGACCCTCAAAAAGACACTGGCCCCTGAGATCTCCAGCCCTGCTCTAGCCACACCCGGAAGCTGGCTGGCCTGCACACGGAAGAAGCTTGAGGAATCAACATGGGGACCAAGCCCAGGGGTTTGGATGCAACTCTGCCAGCCCTTTCCCCTCACTGGTATCATAGCCCTGATCTTACTTCTTACTGTTGGGCTGATAGAGACTGCACCAACAAGGTGGACATGGGACAAAATATGCATGCTGGATCTCACATACCTCTTATGGTTGGGAGCATTATTAAGTATTGCCTGTATATTATGATAACCTCTCTCACCCTCACAACTGCCACTTAACCACTTTGCCCCCAGGGTTGTTATATGACAATAAAGGGGTCAAGGGCATTCAGTCCCTTCACCTCCCTCCACAAAGATTGTTACAAGGGAGAAACACCCACTCTGTCAGTCACCCACTGCCCCAAGGACTAAGTATTGGACCATAGAGATAACCCAAAATTTCAGGAAGACATGTCACAACGAGGGCCTCCAGAGAGGGAAGCGAGCTCGCTACACTTTCCTTCCTAAATGGGAGATCTCAGACAGGGGAGGTGTGCAAGACAGGGCCTTTCAAAAAGTTATAGGATACCCAGGATAGGGTAATACAAGCCACAAAGGCAACCACTCCGCTGGCAGCCTACCAGGGATTGAACCTTTCATCCCTCAATCAAATACCAATTCCCCCACTCCAGCATTGGGCCAACTCTACAAGTCCTCCATAAAATAGATAATCACACCCAAACCTGCTGGATGTTATGGCCCTCAGCCGAAGAGCTTACCTAGCCACTCCTATCCCTTTGACATGGGAAGCTCCTGAAAATCTAAAAACCAACACCTCTGTCTTAATTGGACTCCTGGCCACTGGGATCCTTCTCACAAATGACAACAATCTAATCTGTACAGTTCCTGGTGTATGAACGGTACCTCTCTGTGTGAAAGAAATATAACTTTACAGAGGAATACAACCCTATGTTCAACCCCTGGGGTGTTCTATCTGTGTTTTAATTTGGCCTACTGATGCTTAGAGGCCAAGTGGACTCAGATATGTTTTTCCATCCTCCTAACCCCAGAGATATCCGTGTACACTGAAGATCAATTCCTAACAGCGTTTAGCCCCAAGTCCCAGGCTAAACGGGCAATCTGCTACCTGTTCTTATAGGAGCAGGAATTGTGACAGGAACTGGAACCAAAATAGGGGACATAGGTTCATCTGTAGGACTATACCATAGACTATCTCAAGTGACAAATGAAAACATGGAATAGGTGGCAGATTCTGTGGTAACCTTACAAAGCCAAATAAACTCCCTGGTGGCAGTGTTCCTCCAAAATAGGTGGGCCCTCAACGTCCTCACTTCAGAAAAAGGAGGGACTTGTATCTTTCTGGAGGAGGAATTTTGCTATTTTGTAAACCTGTCAGAAATAGTTACAACTAAGGTTAAGGGACTCAAGGAAAGAATTCAATGTAGACAACAGGAAAATACTGAATCGAGAGAATGGGATCTCACAGACTGGGCATCCTGGCTCCCTACCCTGGCAGGGCCCCTCTTTTCCATAATTTTACTTGTGACCATTGGCCCCTGTATACTAAATACCCTGGTAAGTTTTATTGGAAACACTGTTTCTCGCCAAACTGCAGCACATATTTTAACCCTCCGAGGGTACCAATCATTAGAACTAAAAAGTGATGCCTAATAAAAGATTTTTTTAAAGGCATCAAAGGGGGGAATTTTGGGAAAATGAATAAAGTTTACACAAGATGGCTGATGGGACTACAACAAGCTCTGGTCTCTGGCTTAGAAACCCCTCTTGCAGGTTCTTCTTGCCCTGTTTTCCCTATGAGTGAAACCACCCTCCCCCACAAATATGGAGGCTGACAACTATAAATTACACTTCCCGCTTGCATTCGGCACTCAGAACTTTGGAGAAATGGTCTCCTCTGAGCCCGCCAGTGTGAAATAAATCTCTGATCCACCAAGATCTCTGAGTGCCACTTGGTTTTTCCGCCTGCATTCCAGCCTGATTCAATAACATCAGGACTACACAATGAAAACCCTAGAGACTTCCAGGCTAGGACTCTCAGTCCGTCACAGGAAAACCTGCTTAGAAAAAGAACAAGGGAATTGGAAGGGATGAATTTGGTCCAAATTCATTGTCTCAGATGACAATGGAATAAAACTCTGAATGAAGTGACTGGCACACCTCCCAGAGAAGGTTGAAATCCTGGGACTAGGGAAAACCTGGGAACCATAGAGAAGTGGAACATATTTTACTTCCCCCTGGGAGTCCTAAAGTAGCATAAAAGCCCTACATTTGAATTCAAACAGTGTAGGAAAGCTAGGACACCTGCCAGCTTTGCAGCTTTTCATGCCAGAGGGTAAAAGCAGTATGATTTTGGGGGCAGAGTCTCAATATGGGCTGATGCCAAGGCTGTGGGACTGGGTTCTGAGTTTTAGGGTTTTGAGTAGTTTCTTTCATGTTTACCTGCTTTAAAATGGAATGGGCACATGGGAACACTTAGAGGCTCAGAAAGCAGGATATTCAGGTAGTCTATGGCAGGGACACAGAGCACAGCAATAAACACTGAGCAAACCGATACTGAACAAACAAAACTCCCCAAGTTTTTAGGAGGGAAATATTTTCCTCTTGATATCAGAAATTAGTTGTTCTGGGAGTAGAAAGACAATATTCATATATGCTCGCTGCGAGTTAATCAGCTCAATCTGTGTGATTTTTTCCTCTGAATGTGGCCCTGAAGGCCACATCTCCATCAGCTTTTCTCACAGAAGTGAGGCCAACTGTTTCCCAACAAAATATCACCTGCCCTTACCCACAAGCAATCCTCCTGTGATTAACACAATCAAGTGCCCAATACCTCCTGTTCCCAAGGTAGATCTGGAAGATACCCAAGGGGCACCTGTTCCTAAAGCTATTCCAAACTTATGGGAACTTGGCATGACTCCACAATTAAAATTGGAGAAAACTGCTGCCAGACTCTGGCACTAAAAGTCTCCCAGTGAACACACGTCTAGGATAAGTGTAAGAGAATTGAAAAGGATACACTGAGACCTAGAGTTCATCATCTCATGTGAGAGCAGAATGAAGCTCTAGATAATGTTACAGGCACAATTCCCTGGGCAAGCTTGGTATCGAAGGAGTAAGAAAGACCTGTGGCCTGCCTGAAGAGAAGTGGAACATCTGCTAGCTATACCAGAGAATTATGGAAGCAAAAATCATGCACCCCAACCAACTTCAAGAAGGTCTGGAATGTGTCAAGCGATCTCCAGCTTTCAAGCACTGCCTTTCTGTGGACAGATACCATTGTGAGTCACAAGCTAGGTTCTTGCTCCTGGCAAGTCTGCAGATTCGGGTTTGGTATTTCGGTCCTTGAGTATTTTTGTGCCCTAAGCTGCTCGGTGAATGGACTTGACATGCATGAACCCCAAGGGTCTCAGGAGGTCAGTAGTTCAGGCTTCCCTGAAAGGAATGGACAGAGAGCAAGAAAATGGTCCTATGCCAACAGAACCCTGCCAAAAACAGAGTTTTCGTGGCAGAAGGTCAATCTTTACTTTTTGATAGCATAAATTAACTGCTATGTGATGACACATGGTGTGAGTACAGGCTCCCCAGGAATTACTGGGCACTGTCTGAGGACAGCCCTGTAGCTGCTGAATTTGACCCTAGGCCCTTGCTCCAGAAAGCATATAAGACCCTTCCCAACATCATCCGCCCCTGTGCACATGCAAACCTCTTCTGCTGACCACATTCAAAGCCCCTGTGCCTCTTTTGGTTAAGGCTTGTCTTGCATAAGTGTTCCATGGACTCCCATTGCCCAGCCTATTCCAGGTTACTGGGAACTAGTCACAACTCTATGATTAAAATCAGAAAATATTCCCCGATTATATCTGTCAATGTCCCCTAATGCAATCTTCATTAATGTAAGAGCAAGGGAATCTGAAGGGAGGCACCGAGGGCCAAATGTCTTCATCTCAGAGGAAAATGGTAGAAACTTCACATGAGGGCACTAGCACTTTTCCCGAGGCAAGGTTGGTGTCATATCGCCAACATAAGTGGGCCACATCTAAGGAGAACATCCTTGAGCTAAACTTAGGGGCCCTGTGTGCAAAAGGGCTGTCACTCTTTTCCATTCCCTTCCTTCAGTGATATAACAGTGGTGGTTTGGAGGCTCTTGTCTGGCTCCTGACTCATATCCACGTCTGTGGAAATAAGTTCTGGTGTTTTAGTTACTGTTTACTTTTTCTATCCTTACCTCTCCAAGTATAGACTTTGCATGGGCAAACCATTAGAGTCTCAGAATGAAGTATGTTCAGGCATTCCAGGAGGTGGTGAGAGCAGGGAGTGACCATCTGGGCCAACACAATCCTGCTAAGCACTGAGTTCTCAGCAACAGAACAACCTTTCTTCCCCAACATCAACAACTAATATCTATGTGTCAGGACACCACTAGAGTGGGAACTTGACTAGTTTCTTGTCACTGTCTGAAGGAACACCAGTCTCTGCTGACTCTAACCCCTAATCTCAGTCTTTTTTTGCCCCTGAAGTGAGGTGGGCTCTTTCCAGCACCACCTGCATCGAAGTGCACTTGGTTTTATATTCTGTACTCTATTTCACATCTAACCTGATTGTTTTGCAGCATGGTATCTTTCTTTGGATTGCATTAAACACACAGTGACACATCACTCTTTGTTTTATGTCTTCAGCTATTTATACAATAATATAACATTGGACTAAAGTGGGAAGCCTTCTGGAGGTTGAGCTTTGAGTCATTCTGTGTGATCTCCAAACAGGTAACTGATATCTGACACAAGTATAGAAATACCTAAACTCACGTGAAAGGCATTCTGTCATTTGTGGTTGTTGAATTCTGTCAAATTCTACTATCACATGGGAATAGTGAGTTTGAATATTTTGAAACACTTCTGATTAGAAAATGTAAAGAACCACTGAAGTTTCATGATATCACATTCTTCTCCCATTTTTTCTTAATGCATTCTAAATATTTGAGTAGCAAACAGTTGATTTTATGATATTACTGATGAACTGTAAGTATAAAGACAAAATAAAAACAAGCGTACTTGGAATATGTAAGTTGATCACTGTAAATCATTAGGCTTTTGTTTTTGTTTTTGTTTTTGTTTTTGTTTTTGTTTTTTTGTGTGTGTGCTCTTTGGAATATGTCCCGCAATGAAGCCTCCAGCTTTGCTTTTCTTTTTCCGGATTAATTTGGCTATTCAGGCTCTTCTGTGATTCCATGCAAATTTTGGGATTGTTTGTTGTACCTGTGTGAAAGATGCTGGTGGTACTTTGATAAGGATTGCATTAACTCTGTAGATTGCTTTGGGTGTAAGAGATATTTTAACGTTTCCACTTCCAAACCATGAGCATGGAATTTTTTCTCATTTCTTTGTATCTTCTATTTCCTTCATAAGTTTTCAGAGTGCATATCTTATACCTCTTTGGTCAGGTTGATTTCTAAGTATCTTACAAAGTATCTTTGGTGAAATTGTCAGTGAGATTGATTCAGTGATTTCTTTTTCTGGGTGGGTGGGGTATGGGATAGATGGGTGATGGGTATTGAGGTGGGCACTTGTTATCATGAGCACTGGGTGTTGCCTGTTCGAGGTGAATCACTTAATTCTAATCCTGAAACCAATATTGCATGCTAACTATGTTAATGAATGAGAATTAAATAAAAATTTGGCATACATCCGGAAAAAAATGAGCAGATTATTTTATCTTGCTATTTGTACACTCCCATTTTGACCCTTCTATCCTGACTCAGAATTTTATCTTGGAGAATTTAACTCCTGCACACAATTTTGTTTTGGTATTGTGCTTAATAAACATGAAAATCAGACATACATGAACATAGGATGCCTTGGGATAAAGTGTTTTCAGGGAAAAAATAACAAAACACTTCAAATCCTTGATCAATTTAAAAAAGTGTAGCTCAACATACCAGTTCTAGTTTATATGAATTTATTTCATAATGAATGATTTTTCTTCAGGACCAATTAATTGTTATGTAAATGATTGGATGTTCTAGCTCCACCATAATGCATTAAGTATAGATTTTGCCTTTTTAAATTAAAAAAAAAAGGAAATTATATCCTGACATGTTAGAGCAGGGAGATCAATGATATGTGATCTCCAATGGTGGGCAAGCCATAATCAGCCACATCTGGGGATCATTTATATGAAGAAGAAATATATCTGTAGTCTGTTTGTGTCACTGTTACTTTGACATCTACTGCAGGTGCCCAAACCTCACCTAAGCAAAGCAAGAACTTTGACACTGGAGCACTGTGTCACTTTGGAAAGGATCTGTGTCCTTCTGAAGGACAGATCTCTGTATGCCTAGCAGCAGAGGCAGGTGTAGAAGTAGGCTCTATGATTCTGAGATATAGTGCTTCTGCTTGGTTGATATCTAGGCCTTCTCTTCTGGGAAATGTATGTGGTAGTGTGGTGGGTGGTTGCTCAAGACCCACTTCTTGAGTGGAGACTTTGCTGCATTACCATGCCTCTTAAAACAGGGAGCACATTCATGCACTGTTGTGTTAGTGCTGGACATAGACCTGATTTTTCCTCCAAATTTTGGCCCCAAACGTTTGCCTGTTTTATGCAGGTTTTTAGGCACACAGGGACACTTAGTGTACAGTTGTGGCTGAACACTCCCCACCTGACACCCTATGCAGTGTTAAGGGAAGCTGACATCCCATCTTCTAGAGAACTGGCTTTTGTAGTTCTCTATGCAAGCTCTCATTGTACCGTAGAGTGACTGATCTGATCAAGAGACTAGGACTGGCCCAGGTCACAGGAGGTGGGAAGAGTCCAGAGGATAAGGCTGGGCTCTGCCTTTTTAGGCCATGGCTCAAATCCCTCCCATCAGGTTTGCTTTAGAAATGAGAGAGTCTAATGTTCTGGGAGGAATTGTGCCCACTTGCTCTTCATGTATGGTCATTTTACCATCCAGTCCCCACATGTGCACTGGCACACACATATTGATGGTGCGTTCAAGAAAAATCAGACCTGGGTAAGTGACAAGAGAGAAAGAAGAAAGAAGATAGAGTTCTGCCATGAGGCTGCAGCATCCATTTTCTTAGCTGTGTGCTCAAAGGCCCAAACATGGTCAAGGAATTCCTGAAATTGGTAGGTTTCTGCTGGACACAGGGTCATCCTTAGCCAACCTCCAGAGGAAAGGACTAGGGTAGTGCTGTGTAACTCTGTGGTCATCTGGAATTATGATGAGCTAACTCCCCATAGGGTATACAATAAGTACAGAAGAAAAGGCTTCCATGTTCTCCTGTAGTGTGTTGTGTTATCAGTGGGTTTCTCCAGGGTTCCATGTAATCGGAATGGGTCAATTGGTCTTGGTTCTCCATCAATGGATGTCTGTGTTCTAATTTACTAGATAAATGCTTTATACTTGCTAGAAGCCTTTGAGAGCCAAGAGAAGCTTGGAGCCTTGGGTTGGTGAAGACTTGGGATAGGGAAGGACATGTCAGAACACTTTACACTGAGTCTACAGTTCAAGCACAATAGCAGTCCTTTTTGGGCCACCAGGGTTTCCATTTGGAAATATGGGGCTCATTGTCCTGGTGACATGAGGATGCCTCATAAGTAAATAGTATACACTGGGGATGGACAGAGAAAAAGGAATGGCAGAAGACTGAGATCTCTTGCACAGCCCGGGTGCCTGTAGATCCTGAGCTTTATCCTGGAACCTTAAAGGGTCACTTCCTTCATGTCAGCCACATAAAGATGCTGAGTTTTTGGGGGGTTTCATTCCTGTGGATCCAGTGTTAGTGCTAGACATCAGAGAACAGGCAGAATCCTGTGTCAGTGGTGCTTTCTTCTCCTCCTCCTTCTCCTCTTCCTCCTCCTCCTCTCCCTCCCACTCCCCTTCTTCTCCTCCTTTTTCTTCTTTTCTTCTTTCTCTTCTTTTCTTCCCCTTCTCGTCCTCCTCCTCCTTCTTCCTCTTCTTCTTTTCCTGACTGACACATTAATTATTTAGTAGCATGGTATTTAACCTCCATGTATCTATGGTTTTTGCAGATGTTTTCTTGTGGTTGACTTTCAGTTTCATAGTGCTGTTGTCAGAAAAGGTGCATGGAATGACTTCAGTCTTTTTGTATTTGTGAAGGTCCATTTTACAGCCTAACATGGGATATGTTCTGAGAATGTTTCATGTGCACTTGTAAAGAATATGTATTCTGCTGTTTTAGGATGGAATGATCTCAATATATCCGTTAAGTCCATCTGGTCATTCGTTAATATTCCGTTAAGTCCATAGGTCATTCAAAGCCATGTTTCCTTGTTTATTTTCTATTTAGATGGTCTGTCCATTGTTGTAAGTGGGTGTTAAAGTCCCCTACTAGTATTGTTATCAATTAGTTCCTTCTTTCATTAGTAAGTGTTTAACGAATTTGGGTTGTCCTAAGTTGGGTCAATATATATTTACAAGTGTTGTATCTTCTTGTTGGATTGTTCCCTTTATTGTGATATAGTGAACTTTTTTTCTATTGTTACAGTCTTCGTTTTAAAGTCTATTTTGACTGATATAAGATTGCTATTCCAGCCTTCTTTTGATAACCATTTGCATGAAAAATGCTACCCCATCCTCTCATTTTCAATCTGTAGGTGACTTTAGGTCTAAAATGGGTCTCTTGTAGGCAGCATGTGGGTGGGTCTTGTCTTTTAATCCATTCTGCCTCCCTATGGTTTTAATGAATTAATTTAGCCCCTTTACACTCAAAGTCATTATTGATGGATACCATTTTATTACTTGTCTTGTGATTTTTTTTGAAGATTTTCTCTGATCATTTTCATGACATTATCTCTTTCATGTTTTCCTGATTTTCTTTAGTGATACGTTTGGATTCTGTTATGTTAATTCTTTGTGCATTATAGTGGTTTTTGATATTTGGCAACCTTTAGGTTTGTATATAACCTCTACTATATATAGCTGTATACAAAGTTGATCATAATTTTTTTTTCAACATTTTTTATTTATTTTTGGGACAGAGAGAGACAGAGCATGAACGGGGGAGGGGCAGAGAGAGAGGGAGACACAGAATGGGAAACAGGCTCCAGGCTCCGAGCCATCGGCCCAGAGCCTGACGCGGGGCTTCGAACTCACGGACCGCGAGATCGTGACCTGGCTGAAGTCGGACGCTTAACCGACTGCGCCACCCAGGCGCCCCAAAGTTGATCATAATTTGACTGGACCCCTTGTTTTCTCCTTTCCTCCACACGTTAGAGGTATATGGTATATGTTTTCTATCCTTTTCTGTAAATTCTTTGAATGGTTTCTGTACAGAAAAATTCGTTTCATTGCATTGTATTTTCTACTTTTATACTGACACTTTTCATCTGTCAATTCCACTGAAAGAGTTCCTTTTAATATTTCTTGATATTCTGGTTTAGTCATCATGATCTGTTTAGTTTTTGGTAGTCTGAGAAACTCTCCTCATATTCTGAATGATACCAATGCTGTAGAGAGTATTCTTGACTACAGAACCTGACCCTAAGGCTGACCCTCACACTAACAAGTTCTCTCAACTGAGCCCTCCAAGTAGGCCTTTACCATTTTTCATGCACTAACCCTAAGCCAAACCATGGCTCTGGTCCTGATAGGGCTTGAATGGTAGCTCTGAAGAAACTATTTGTGACACATGACTGATGCCAGATGACTCGACCAGGGACAAAAAAGCTAATGATGCCATTTTCAATGACCAAGAGGCAGCCAAAGAGTAGGATTCTGAGCAAAATCCTAACCCTTGACCACACAAACTGCCTAGGCCTTGCATCTTGAACCAAACAGTCACAAATCCTGACAGCTCAGCACTGTGAGCTGTCCTCAGCTCAGTACTCTGTGGGGAGTTGTTCACTGCTGGTGGATGGACCACTACCACCTTCCAGGCCCTATGCCTAACCCTAAATATGACTCTGTTCCTACAAAGGCCTGGATCCCAGGTCTGACCAAAAAAGGAATTTGGGAAACAGGACTAACTCCAGATAACTCAAACAGGAATGGAGAAGGAAGTTCTGCTGTTTGCAATGACCAGGATGAAGCTCGAATGTAGGATTGTGAGCCAACACCTAAGACTAACCCTCACCATCACCCTAGTCCTGAACATTATCCATAAGCCTGAACCTCACCCTAACACTTGCCCTCCCATCAGAACTTTGGGGAGTGCTACACACCAGTGCTGGACAGGCAACTACCATCTCCTGGTGCCTAAAGCTAACTGTAGCCATGGCCCTGGCTCTTTACAAGCCTGAATCTCAGTTTGGTGGTAACAACAGAAATGAGACATATGACTGATGCAAGGTTATTCAGTCCCAAGCAGAGAAAAAAAATCATACCTTTTGCAACAACCAGGATGGAACAAGAAAGTTTGATTCTGAGAGAGAATCTTACCCTATCTCATACCATCATCATAGCCCCTGAACATGACCCTCCCCCTAAAACTCACCCTTCACCTCGGCCCTCCAGGGAAGGCTCTGCACTGCTGGTGAATAATCTCTTATCATCTAATAGATTCTAACCCTAACCCTAGCAATGGCTCTGGCCCTACCTGGTTCCAGAGTACAGATCTTTGGAAACCACAATTTGGGGACACAGAACTAATGTGAGTTTACTTGGCCATGTATGTAGTAGAAGGAATCATTGCCATTTCCAATGACCGGATCAAGTGACAGTAGGATTCAGAGTGAAACCTTAACCATAATCCACACCAACACCTTAGCCTCTGAATATAAACCTGAAGACTGACCTTCACTCTGGCCATCACCCTCTACTCAGTCCTCCAGGTAGGGCTTCTCCCTGCCAGCAGATAGGCTCCTACCATTTCCTGGGCCCTAACCCTAACTCTAGCATTGTCACTGGTTCTAACTTGGCCAAAATCCTATGTATGGGGAAAAAACCAATTTGGAATACATGACCAATGCAATATTATTCAACCAGGAACACAGAAGGAATCCATGTTCTTGGCCATGACTGGGATGGAGCAAAAGAGTAGGATTCAGACAGATAATCTAACCAGACCGCATACCATCAGCCCAGCCCCTGCACCCTGGGCTGTACCTAGGCTGATCCTCACCCTAACCCTCATCCTCAAAGATGAGGGCATTGTGCCTTGCTGGAGGATAGGGACCTATTGTCTCCTGGGCCTTAACGCTAACCTTTCCTATGGATGTGGTCCTCCCAAGCCCACATTTCAAGTCTCAAGAAACAATGGATTTGGGACACAAGACTGACTGAAGTTGATGCATGCAGGGACACAGTGGCAAACTGCCATTGGGCATGAGGATGGAACTAGAAAGTATGATTTTGTGTGAAAACCTGACCTTAAGTCACACAATCCACCTAACTCATGAGGCCAAAAACTAAGCCTCACCCTTACCTTAGTGTTACCATCACCCGAGCTCTCTGTAATGGGCTTGGCACTGCTGGTGGATAGGCCCCTACTATCTTCTGGGTCCCAACACTAACTCTAGCCATAGGTCCATCTCAACCCAAGCCTGAATCACAAGATGACAGAAACAGTGGATTTAGGACAAATAACTGACTCAAGGTGGCTCAATCAGACGCATAAGAAGAAATGGTGCTGGTTGCAAAGATCAGACCTGAAGCAGAACCTAAGGCTGACCCTCACACTGACACTTAACATCAACTGAGCCCTCTCTGTACATCTTCACACTTTCAGAAGATAAGCCTTTACCATTTTCCTTGTCCTAACCATAACCCTAGCCACGGTCCTAAATGGGCCTGAATGCTAGATCTGAGGAAACAATGGATTTGGAACACATGACTGACTCAAGTTGCTCACCCAAGTCCATAAGAGGAAATGGTGCCATTTTCAAAGACCACGATGGAGCCAGAGTGTATGATTCTGTGTGAAGACCCTATCGTAGGCCACATAATCAGCCTAGCCCTTTACCCCAAACCAAACCCTGATGGACACTCAGGCTAAACTGAGCCCTCTGTGTAGGTCTTTGCACTGCCAGCAGATAGACCTTTGTAATTTTTCACAGCCTAACCCTAATCCTAGTCATTCGGCTGGCCCTATTTGAGCCTGAGTGCTAGTTCGAAGGATACAACTGGATTTTGACACATGAATGATGCAAGATGACTTGGCTAGGAACAAAGATGGATGCATTATCACTTGTAAGGACCAGGATGCAAGGACTGGCACGCAGCCTTGAGAGCAGGATTCTAATCAAAATCCTAACTCTAGACCACAAAATCAGCCTAGCCCTTGAATTGAGACCAAAGCCTGTCACAAATCCTGATTTTGCCCTCAATCCAGCCCTAGAGGGAGGGTTATGCATTGCTGAAAAATTTACCCCTACAAACTGCCAGGCCCTAACCCTAACCCTAGTCATGAGTATCCCTACTCAGACCCGGATCTCAGGTCAGACCAAACAAGGAATTTGGGACACAAGACTGATGATACAAGTTTACTTAGGAATAGAAAAGGATGTTGTGCTGTTTGCAACAACTGGGATGGAGCTGGAGTGAAGGATTGTGGGCAAATACCCAACTTTAACCCTCACCATCACCTTAGAGGCCTAGGAACACAATCCATAAGCCTCACCCTCACCTAACACTCGCCCTCAACTCAACCCTTCGGGGAGTGCTCTGCACTACTGGCAAAGAGGTCACTACCATCTCCTGGTCCCTAATGCTAACATTTGCAAACTAGTTTCTTCCTAGGTGTCATTCAGAGTGAGTATCTCAGAGAAATATACATTCCTTTAAGTTGGGAAATCTGGCCAAGTCCTGATGTCTCTGGCATTATTGGGACACAGGACCCATCATTATTTACCTTTGAGAAGTATGCTGACAATGGGAGGCATAGGGTCTTCGAAAATGCCCAGCAGAGTGTCCATGTGCAGGCAATGCCAGGGCTTAGGAGGGATCTGGCCTTACTTCTGGATGAAGGAGAAACTATATTAGACATCTCATTCCCAACTTTATCCTAATCTCCTCTGTAATGTAGAAGCTTGCCCTTCCTTATAACCCTTCCCACCCATTTTCTGGTTTTTTTTTTTTCAACGTTTTTTATTTAGTTTTTGGGACAGAGAGAGACAGAGCATGAACGGGGGAGTGGCAGAGAGAGAGGGAGACACAGAATGGGAAACAGGCTCCAGGCTATCGGCCCAGAGCCCGATGCGGGGCTCGAACTCATGGACCGCGAGATCGTGACCTGGCTGAAGTCGGACGCTTAACCGACTGCGCCACCCAGGCGCCCCCCCATTTTCTGTTTTCATAACTAGGTCATGGGTCACAACCAGGTGGAACCGTTCTGTCAGCCACACAGCTGCATCTAGGATTTGTGGTAAACTACCACTCTGGCCCTGTGCTATGTGAGAGCAATCAGTTCCTTCATCTCAAAGAAGAATGACCCTCCTGTCCATGAGCACCTGTTGCTTGTCTGGCAATGGTAATCCCCATGGTGGGTGGCCAGCTTGCCTCCCTCCCTGGCTGACTGAAATGTCTTCATCCTATAAGGCAGGTGGATCAGGCATGAACAAACTTCAGGAAAATTCAGCCCAAAAAAGCCCTTACAAGGAATACTGCACCATGACTTGGTGACAATACCTAAAGTACCAACAGGACCCCTGACCTGCTATCACTGAATTACTTCCCTTTCTATGTCCTGATGGGTAGGGGATACAAACGAGCCAAGGTCCGGAGCCTTCCTTCTCTTAAAGAAAAGTGCAAGCCTTTTGCCACATGGGCACCAGGTGTAAGTAATGAATGCTTCTCTTTGCCCCTGCCCGCCAGTGTTTCTTACTATAGACAACCGCTAGCCTCTCAGGAGTTGGTGCTAGGCATGACCTTCTCAGCTTCATCTTGCTCTCCTTTGTAATGAAACACTTTGGCCCTTTGCCTATTTATTTCCATCCTTTTGCTCCTTTCTTCAAACTAACATCTCTCTGGAGTCCATTCAGATTCAGTGTCTCAGAGCAATATCTTCCAATTTATACTGGGACCTCTGGCTGAGTGCTGGTGACTCAGGCATAGATTGGCAGCAGGACCTCTTGTAACTTCCTATGAGAACTCTGTTCACAATGAGAGGTGTAGGGCATATGAAGGTGCCAAGATGGATATGGATAGATGTGGGTAGGTACTCATGAAAGTTTGGAAAGGGTCTGGCCTTACACATGGAGCAAGGAGAAATGAAGGTAGATAAACGTGGCTAGCATAACTCATTACCATCAGTAATGTAGAGACTTGGCATCCCTTGTAGCCATTCCCACCAATTTGCAGTTTTCTAAGTCTTGGGTCATATTCAGGGAAAACTGGGCCATCACTCACTTCACACAAGCAGAACCCAAATATCGGTGCTAAACTGCCACTGTGGTCCATTGTTATGTGAGAGCAAACACTAACTTCAAATCAAGGGAAGGATGGCCTTCTTTCACTGAGTGCTTTGCGCTTGGCCAGCTCTGCTTAAATGCAGTAAAGGGAACACATGCCTTCATTCTGTATCAAACATGATTCCCATATGCACACTATTCTCCAGACCTGGTGAACACAGAAAAGGCCTTTTGAAGAACTACTGTATCAGGTCCAGGTTCCAAACACTTGATAACCAGCTGGGAGCAGGACACCCTTGCCTCTATATCAATGGTGCATTTATTTCCTGATGGGAGAGACAGGAAAAATTGCCAAATACAGCTTTTCCTGTTTGTTAATGAAAATACGGAACTCCTGAAAATTTTCACTCTCATGTACAGCCAATAAAGGTTTCCTTTTCCACCAGCTCTCAGGCTTTCTTTTCTGCCCAGACAGCCAGCCTGCCAGGAGACAGAAGTAGGCACTGAATTCTAACTTTAGCCCATTGTCTTCTGTAATGAACAGCTTTTGTCTTCCAGGTGCCTATTTGCATTTTATAGCTCTATTTTTCAAACTAGGTTCTACCCTGGAGCCATTCAGAGCAAGAGCCTCAGAAGAATGCACTTTGTTTAAACTAGAACATTGCAAGGTTTTTATTAAGAAAGGATGTTGAATTTTGTCACATGCTTTTTCTGCATAGACAGGATCATATGGTTCTTTTCTTTTTTTTTTTTTTTTTGGTTCTTTTCTTTTATTAATATGATATATCACATTGATTTCCAAGTGTTGAACCAGCCCTGCAGCCCAGGAATGAATCCCACTTGATCATGGTGAATAATTCTTTGTATGTGCTGTTGAATATGATTTGCTAGTATCTTACTAAGAATTTTTGCATCCACATTCATCAGGGATATTGGCCTGTAGTTATCTTTTTTTACTGGGTCTCTGTCCGGTTTGAGAATCAAAGTCATGCTGGCTTCATAGAATGAGTATGGAAGTTTTCTTTCCCTTTCTATGTTTTGGAACAGCTTGAGAAAAGTATTAAATGTCTGGTAGAATTCCCTAGGGAAGCAGTATGGTCCTGGACTCTTATTTGTTGGAGATTTTTGATAACTGATTCCATTTCTTCACTGGTTATGGGTCTGTTCAAGTTTGCTATTTCTTCCTGTTTGAGTTTTGGAAGTGTATGGGTGCTTAGGAATTTGTCGATTTCTTCCAGGTTGTCCAGTTTGTTGGCGTATAATTTTTCATAGTATTCCCTGATTATCACTTGTATTTCTGAGGCACTGGTTGTAATAATTCCATTTTCATTCATGATTTTATCTATTTTGGTCATCTCCTTTTTGAGAAGACTGGCTAGAGGTTTATCAATTTTGTTTATTTTTTCAAAAAAACAACTCTTGGTTTCATTGATCTGCTCCAGTTTTTTTAGATTCTGTATGGTTTATTTCTGCTCTGGTCTTTATTATTTCTCTTCTTCTGCTGGGTTTGGGGTGTATGCTGTTCTGCTTATATTTCCTTTAGGTGTGCTGTTAGATTTTGTATTTAGGATTTTTCTTGTTTCTTGAGATAAGCCTAGATTGCAATGTATTTTCCTCTCAGGACGGCCTTTGCTGCATCCCAAAGCATTTGGATTGTTGTATTTTCATTTTAATTTGTTTCCATATATTTTTTTAATTTCTTCTCTAATTTCCTGGTTGACCCATTCATTCTTTAGTAGGGTGTTCTTTAACCTCCATGCCTTTGGAGGTTTTCCAGACTTTTCCTATGGTTGATTTCAAGCTTCATAGCATTGTCGTCTGAAAGTGTGCATGGTATGATCTCAATTCTTTTATATTTATTAAGGGCTGTTTTGTGACCCAGTATGTGATCTATCTTGGAGAATGTTCCGTGTGCACTCGAGATGAAAGTATATTCTGTTTGGGATGCAGAGTTCTAAATATATCTGTCAAGTCCATCTGATCCAATGTATCATTCAGGGCCCTTGTTTCTTTACTGATTCTGTTAGATGATGTGTCCACTGTTGTAAGTGGAGTATTAAGGTCCCCTGAAATTACCACATTCTTATCAATAAGGTTGCTTACGTTTGTGATTGTTTTATATAATTGGGGACACCCATACTTGGCGCCTAGACATTTATAATTATTAGCTCTTCCTGAGGGATAGACCCTGTAATTATTATATAATGCCCTTCTTCATCTCGTGTTACAGACTTTAATTTAAAGTCTAGTTTGTCTGATATAAGTAGGGCTACTCCAGTTTTCTTTTGACTTCCAGTAGCATGATAGATAGTTCTCCAACCCCTCTTTCAATCTGAAGGTGTCCTCAGGTCTAAAATGAGTCTCTTGTAGACAGCAAATAGATAGGTCTTGTTTTTTTATCCATTCTGATACCCTATGTCTTTTGGTTGGAGCATATAGTCCATTTACATTCGGTGTTATTATTGAAAGATATGGGTTTAGAGTTATTGTGATGTCTGTAGATTTCATGCTTGTAGTGATATCTCTGTTAATTTGTAGTCTTTGCAACATTTAACTCACAGAATCCCCCTTAGGATCTCTTGTAGAGCTGGTTTAGTGGTGATGAATTACTTCAGTTTTTGTGTTTGGGTAAATCTTTATCTCTCCTTCCATTCTGAATGTTAGACTTGCTGGATGAAGGATTCTTGGCTGCATATTTTTTTCTGTTCATCACAATGAAGATTTCCTGCCATTCCTTTCTGGCCTGCCAAGTTTCAGTATATAGGTCTGCTACTACTTTTATGTGTCTGCCTTTGTAAGTTAGAGTCTGTTTATCCCTAGCTGCTTTCAGAATTTTCTCTTTATCCTTGTATTTTATCAGTTTCACTATGATATGTTGTGGAGATTGATTCAAGTTATGTCTGAAGGGAGTTTTCTGTGCCTCTTGGATATCAATGCCTTTTTCCTTCCCCAGTTCAGGGATGTCCTCAGCTATAATTTCTTCAAGTACCCCTTCAGCACCTTTCCCTCTCTCTGCCTCCTCTGGGATGCCAATTATGCGTATATTATTTCTTTTTAGTGTATCACTTAGTTCTCTAATTTTTCCCTCATACTCCTGGATTTTTTTATCTTTCTCTCAGCTTCCTCTTTTTCCATAACTTTATCTTCTAGTTCACCTATTCTCTCCTCTGCCTCTTCAATCCGAGCCGTCGTCGTTTCCGTTTTGTTTTGCATTTCGTTTAAAGCGCTTTTCAGCTCCTCGTGACTGTTCCTTAGTCCCTTGACCTCTGTAGCAAGAGATTCTCTGCTGTCCTCTACACTGTTTTCAAGCCCAGCGATTAATTTTATGACTGTTATTCTAAATTCACTTTCTGTTATATTATTTAAATCCTTTTTGATCAGTTCATTAGCTGTTGTTATTTCCTGGAGATTCTTCTGAGGGGAATTCTTCCGTTTGGTCATTTTGGATAGTCCCTGGAGTGGTGAGGACCTGCAGGGCACTTCCCCTGTGCTGTGGTGTATAACTGGAGTTGGTGGGCGGGGCCGCAGTCCGACCTGATGTCTGCCCCAAGCCCACGGCTGGGGCCACAGTCAGACTGGTGTGTGCCTTCTCTTACCCAGTGCAAAGGGGCATGGTTTGGTGTAATCTGAACCCACCTCCTCTGTGGGCCCAGGAGTGATCCCAGAGGCCTTGGCTTGGTGGTGGTGGGGGCGGGGGAGGGGAAAATGGTGATTCCCTAGTGTCTTCTCCATGGAGGAGGAGCCGGCGGACTCCTTTAGAGTGGCCCTCACTGTGCAGCAGGCGTAGATGGGCAGTCCTTCTCTATCAGCCAACTCCCCCGACCCAGGGCTTGGCTAGGATTCAAAGTCCCACTCTATGCACTCTGCCGCTGTGGAAGCGCCTCTCAGTGCAGTGATATGTGGTCCCGGCTGCTTTGTCTGTGTCACTGAACTTCGGGGAGGACTGTCTTCTACTGCACACTGAGCCACTGCCCTCGTGGCCATGAGCCCCCAGGGTGGTGGATGTAGGCAGGCTTTATCTTTTCCCACAGCATGCCAGGGAATCGACCACATTATCCTCCTGCAGACTGAGGCCTAGGCCCAGCCTCTGCACCCAAGGGTGGCAGGTGCAGACAGGTTCTGTGCTATCATGCAGCCCTCCAGGGACGGAACTGCTTTCTCCAGCTGTGGACAGAGACTCTGGCCTACCACCACACCCAGGCCTGGCTCCCCTCCTCCCCAGGTGCACGAACAGGGACCCGGCCCCAGTCTGAAGAAAGCCCCGCAGTTAGAGATCAGATCCTTCTAAGTCTCAGTCCGAAGTCTTTCTCTTGTCCAGCTATGGTCCTGTACTTCCCTAGCCGCTCTTTCTCTTCCCTTCATCTCTCCCCAGAAGGAGGTCCCTCCCCTCTGTGACCACGTGGCCTTTTTTCTTTTTATCTCCCCCAGTTCGCAGTTAAGCACCTATCTTTTTTCCAGCTTTCCCATTTTCTTCCTAGTAGATTCTGTCTCTTTTCCTCCTAGGCTCTGGTGTTCAACGTCTTTTGGCTTCTACACTTCTTTGTTTGAGAGACGCAGGATGTATGGATCACCTATTTCTCTGCCATGTCGGCCCCTCCTCCCTGGAGACCATCTTTCAACTACATCTTGTTTCACCAAGTAAGAAGGGTTTGAAAACCTGTAGGATCTTATGCGGATAGTGCCATACACTCAACTCTGTCAAACTGCCCTTTGGGGAAACAATTTTTCAAATAACATCTTGTATCACTGAGTTAAAAGTGTTTGAAAACCTATGTGGGGCACGAAGTGGAAAGTGACATGTACTTGATACTCTGAAACAATCCTGCGGAGGAACCATCTTTCAACTAACATCTTTTGACTAAGTTAGAAGAGCTTGAAAGCATATGCAGACGTATATGATAAGTGCTATATACTCGACTATGTGAAACAACATGGTGGGGAAAACACCATTCAACTAACATCTCCTTACTCTAAGTTAGACGAGGTTGAACAATGATGGGAGGCCTATACTGAAAGTGCCACATATTCACCTTTGTGAAACTGCACATTGGTTAAACCATCTTTCAAGTAACATCTTTGTGTCACGTAGTTGGAATTATTTGAAATTTTATGCGGAGAACGATGTGGAAAGTGACATTTGCTCCACCCTGTGAAGGAATACTGTGGAGAAACCATCTTTCAACTAACATCTTGATTCACAAAGGTAGAACCGTTTGAAAACATATGTGGGGTCAACACAGAAAGTGCGATACACTCAATTCTGCGAAACAACACTGTGTGGAAAACATTTTTCAACTAACATCTTATTTCACTAAGTTAGAAGTGTTTGAAACCTATGGTGGCAGAAAGTGCCCTATACACAATTATGTGAAAAAAACACTGTGGTGAAACAATCTTTCTACTTCTATCTTCTTTCACTAAATGAAAACTGAAAACTATGTGGAACCTACAAGGTAAGTGCCATATAGTCAACAATGTGAAAGAACACTCTGGGGAGCCATCTTTTAACTAACATCTAGTTTTACTCTGGTACAAGTTCTTGAAAACCTATGCAGGGACTTTACGTAAAGTTCCATATCCTCAACTCTGTCAAATTTCACTTTGGGGAAACCATCTTTCAACTAACCTCTTGTGTCACTAAGTTAGAAGAGTTTGAAAACCTATGCAGGGCCTATGTGGAAAGTGACATATACTCAACTCTGTCAAACTGCACTTTGGGGAAACCATCTTTCAACTAACATAAAACCATGCAACACACGAATTACACAAACCAAACATATATCACACATATCACAATACAAACAACACAAATACAAAACATTTATGACAAACACACTACACATGACCACATGTACACTTCTCTCAAGACACTTATAACACACATATACGCATACCCTGCCCATTCCACACACCTTGCCCTCTGCATTAGCCACATTCATACTAAATACACACCTACATCACACATATATCATCTACAAATACATTAAATACACCATATATATATCACACACTCACCATGCATGTGCCACAAACATATCCAACACAGATCACACATGCCCCACACACCTAGTTATAACCCTTACACAGGATTACCACACTCAACACATATATAGCACACAATATCCAAACAAACCACACATACACCCTCCACATAGACACCACACGCCCCAAACCTACACCACATATACAGAAGGCAGATGCCAACTCCTCTACACATCAACTACAAAGACACCACACACACTGCACACATATACCACACAGCTACACCACTCTTACACCGAACACACAACAGATAGTACAAGCACATACCTCACATAACCCATGAATACCACACAAACACCTCACCCAGTCACAACATACACACCACTTACACATCACACAGATATCTTCCACACACTATTTACTACACATAATACACATATCACACACTCACACATATATACACACCCTACACACATATGCCACACCAGTCCATATATACACCACATACATGCCAAACATATACCACACACAACACACATATGCTACACAGACACCACATCTACAATAAGCAGACCATGAGAATCCATACATCTATGATATATAGACACCATGCACACCACACACACCACACTTATATTGCACAAACTCCACCCATATGCCGCCACACCACAAAACCACACATGCACCACATACAAAACACACATGCCGTACAAAGACCATACACGAACATACATTCTATGTGGATCATACATACATGACATATATAGTAAAATCACAACATATATACACTTAAAGACCACACAGAAAGACACATACGTCACCTACAAACCACCGACACACCATACACGCACATCACATTCACCACACAAATGCAGTACACAGAAACAAACCACATATACAACATACATGCCATCCATACAGAACAGGATCATGCACTCAATCACAACTACTCCCAACATACACCACAAACACCACACACACCACACATATACCTCTCAATACACCCACCAGACGCCACCCACACCTTGTGGTTTACTGCCTGAAATGACACTGCTCAAGTGTCTTTCATGTAGCCTTTCACATACATCTCATAGACAGTTTGTTGAAACTTTCTTTATTAGTGTGTGTTGGGAGAGCTAGCATGGCAGCCGTTGTATTCTCATCCCGTGAACGTAGCTAGATCACTAGCAAATCATTCTAATTACCCCAGAAAGCAACACGAAGACTGACAGAACCAAGGCCACCGTTACAGGGAGAGAAGAAGCCACATAAAAGAAACTAGGAAGTGCAGAGAGGGGGTTGGGGGAGAAATATATCAAGGGTGCTGCAGAGGAGAGGGAGCCCTCATTGAGGAAAGAGGGAGAGGAAGAGAAGCACACAGAGGAACACACAAGGTGACCCTTCCCCCAAAGACACATGAAAAGAGGCTCAACATCACTCATCATCCGTCAAATACAAATCAATACTACAATGAGATATCACCCACGTCTGTCAGAAGGGCTACATTTGACAACACAAGGAACAAGTGGTGTTGGCAAGTTTGGGGATAAAGGGAAACCCTCTGACACTGGATGGGAATGCAAACTGGTGCAGCCACTCCGGAAAACAGTCCAAAGTTTCGTCGAATGTTGAGAATACGAGTGCCCTGGGGCACCTGGGTGGCATGGTCAGTGAGGCGCCTGATTCTTCATATCCACTCCAATCAGGATCTCACAGTCATGGGACTAAGCCCTTGTTGGGCTCTGCACTGACAGCATGGAGTGCGCTTGGGATTCTCTCTCCATCTCTTTCTGCTCCTCTCCATTTCTCACTCTCTCAATCTCTCCCTCTCTAATAAATTAATTAATTGAAAAAATTGCTTACCCTTTAAAACTTAGATTTGCCCTATGATCCAGCAATTGCCTTATTAGGTATTTATCCAAGGGATACAAAAATAAGAATTCAAAGGCACACAGCCACCCCAGTGTTTTTCACAACACAATGAAAAATAGCCAATTAGGGAAAGGGCTCAAATGTCCACTGGCTGAGGAATGGATGGAGATGTGGTATATACATACAATGGAATATTACACAGCCATGAGAGAGAATGAAATTTTCCTTTGAGTGATTTGGACGCAGCTCAAGAATAGTATGCTAAGTGAAATAAGTCAATCAGAGAAAGGCTTATACCGTATGATTTCACTCCTATGTGGAATGTGAAAAACAAAACTAAGAAATAATCATGGTGGAAAAAAGAGACTGGCAAAACAAGACACATGCTCTTAACTATAGAGAACAAACTGATAGATACCAGAGAAGAGATGGGTGGGGAGATTGGGTTATATTGGAGATGGGAATGAAAGAGTATACTTTGTGATGTGCATGGAAAGTTGTATGGATGGGTGAAACAACTGAATTCTACACCACTGAATTCTACATCAACTACACAAATTACAACTGAAACCTACACCACTGTATGTTAACTAACTGGAATTTAAATAAAAACATAAAAAAAATTGCATATTAGCTGTAGGGAAAGGCCCGGTGCTGAAGTGCCCAAAGCGTTACTGTGCTTTAAGTGACATTCTTGTCTCTCGTAGACATATAGAGTAACACTTTGCTCACCTCTCTGTATCGACACTTGTACTTTACTGCTGAAAAGTACCCTTTGCTGCAAGAGGGATTTAGAAAGCTTCTTGGAGATATTGAGTCCTATGTATTATTAAACCCTTGTGTAGAAGCACCAAGAAATGCCCTAGGGTTAGGTGCCTAAAAGTAGTGTGTGACACAATGTGTCTGCCCCCTACACCAACCGAGATCCCTGGTTTGTAGGTGAGTTTCAAAGTCATTCCTGACACAATGCAGGGCTCTCAGAGGCTGATATTCCATAGGAGAGCTACCCCCAATGTCCCTGTTCTCCTGGTGCTGGGCAGGCAACAGTATCAGAGGAATGGGAGCCACTTGGACCCCCGCCCCTAATCGATGGAGCTACCATCCTTTGGAAGAACAGTCTGTGAAAATACACCATTCTCCATGATATGATCAGTGCACCAAAAGGCTTTTGAATAAATAGCGCACAAAAGTTTGTTCCCACCTCATGATCATCAATGGAAGCACATTCTTCATATCATAGAGCCACTGGTGACCCTCTCTACAAATACGATGGGCTGAAACCCACAAGAATTCAAAGTTGTGCTCTAATTCTTAGGGGACAATGTGGGACTCTTTCTCACAGGCTCCAAAGGGTATCTTTTGGAACACTCCTGTAGCCAAAGACCCCAAAAGTTCTTTTGATTCCTGTGTGAGCCAGATTGTGAATACATGAGCTAGTCAAGTTCTTGTAAACATGAACACTGGCACTCAGTGTATCTAGTCTCAGAAAATTGCTTTATCACCCATCAAGGTTCATCTTGTGGCCCATAAACACTCCATCTTTTTGAGTATTATAGCCAGCTGTAGATGTCCAATGGGGACCAGCCCTGGTGACTGTGTGACAGGTAGAGCCAGAGACCCTGGTCTTGTGGCTTTAGGACTACATGGACATCCAGAGCCCTATGGCACCAAAAGGGGTCCAGTCAAGAGCTGTGCATGGGGAGGCTCAGGCAGAGGTATACTCCAGAAGCTGCCTTCCTTACTGGGTTTCGGGGAAATGAAGATAAATATCTCCATTCCACATTGATCACATTCCCATTGGATGGAAATTTTGAATCCCCTTTGGTCCTTGCTGCAGCCATTTCCTCTGCCTCCCTATGTGTCCGACTGCCTCTTGATTCACCCTTAGCAGCCATGAGCTGACACACACTCAGCAGGCACCCGAGGATGGGCATCGGGCTCTTACTCCGTCCCTTCCTCAGTTATAGCCATCGGCATCGGATATACCAAGGGAGAATACTCCTCGTATCCATGAGCTTGGTGGTTGGCTGTTTGTAGCAAGGGGTTGGGAAAGAGGAGCCACACAGCTTCCTTGCTCTGTCTGATTGAGGTGCCTTCCTTCTGAAAACCAGACAGTTCACACAAGAGCTGTAGGCTCCAGAAGCTGGTCATCAGAGAAAGAGCCTTTACAGGAAGAGGGCACCAATGTCCCTCTCCACACTCTGGAGCCACAGCTAGGGGCACCTCTCAGCTACAGCACAGTCACTGCTCACTCCAATCATGCAAAAAGCAGCAAAATCCGACCAAGTCCCAGGGATCTTTAGGTCCTTCTGAAAGAAAAAAGCAGGACTGGTGATGACAGGGCTCCCAGGTGGAGTCTCTAGAGGGCATACCTGCCTAAGCCCTCTGGTGATCTTTTTACAATCAGGTTGCTAGAACAGGCCCTGGGACACTCCCCTCCTGATAGAATTCCTCTTCCAAGCTGTGAAGAGCTCTGGCCCTCCTTGTTCGCTTTGACATATCTTTAATCTCCTGTAGAAACATGGTTCTGCCCACAATCCACTCAGAATCAGTGTCTCAAGAGCCCTATCTTCTGCCTTCCACCTGGGAGTGTGGTCAAGTCCTTGTGACTGGGGATGAAATTCATAAGTGCATTTGGCTTCAGAAGTATGCGACGATTCTGAGGCTGAGGGCATTTGAAGTGGTCCAGCAGACAATGTTTGGTGTGTAGGCTGGACCAGAGATTTGGGCAGGGAGCTGGCCTCCCTGTGGGCCAAGGGCAAATGAAGCAAGACATCTGTCTAAGGGAATCCCCATTCCCACTAGAAATGTCGAGTTTTGGCCCAACTGGTGCCCATTTCCTTTCCCTTGATGTGTGTCTGAAAATGTGTGTGTGTGTGTGTGTGTGTGTGTGTGTGTGTGTGTGTGTGTTCGTTCCTTAGGAGCCATGGAGTCATAACTAACTCAGCTAGTATCTCTGCCTAGGCCACATTCTCCCACTCTGCTCCTGTACTCAGTGAGAGCTAACAGGCTCTGCCCTACCAAAGGAAAGAAGACCTTTCGTCCATGTGTATTTGGTGCTTGGCTTGCTGTGCTATGGAGGGGAAAGGAGAGCCAGCTTGCCTCACTGACCTGGGTGACTGAGGTGCCTTCATTTTGAAAAGCAGACAGGTTGTACATGGGCAATATGAAGGAGGAGGGGGTCAGCATTTCATGAGCCCTTGCCAGGAATGAGGGAACCAAGTTCTTGTAGCAGATTCCTGAATAAGAGCCCTCAGAACCCCCTGGCTACAGCTCAAACACTTCTGCCTCCCACTACTGATGGGGAAATGGCATGGATAGACCAAGCCAAAAATCACTGCCTCCTAAATAAAGAAGGCAGGCTTCTTGCTGATAGGACTTGCAGGTGTAGTCCTTCAGAGGGCCCCCTTGGTTCAAGCCCACAGGCCTTTCTGATTCTCAATATGACCTGGTTGATAAGAGACTACACTGAGTACTTCATTCTCAACTTTCTCCAAATCTCATTTGTGGTGAAGAATTCTGGCAGTGTGTGTCTCCATTTCCGCTATTAAACTTTTTTGATGAAAGAGGTTTTGCACGGACACTATTCTGGGACAGTGTCTCAGAAAAATATCCTCTTGTTTCAACTTGGGGGTTTGGTGGTATGCCTGTGATGGTGATAGAGGTACTGCACTGGGCCCTTTTCAGTTTGGGTTCAGAATGATGTGGCCCTCCACATACCCAGGGTCTGTGAAGGTGCCCAGGGAGAATGCTCATGGGAAATCAAAGCCCATGGTTGAGGGTGGATCCCAACTCCTGTGTGGGGCAAGGAGAAGGAAAAGTCATGGTCTCCATCTGCGGTTTCCTCCATGTGCATTTGAATCCATAGCTTTGGCTTACCTTGTAGTCATTCCTCTTCCATTGCTGCTTTTCTAACTTGGTCTCAGTTCACACATGGTTACCCTACCCTGTGTCTGTCACCTACACCAACCAAGGTCCCAGTTTAGGGGTGAGATTCCAAAATTTTCCTAACCCAATACAGGGCTCTCTGAGGTGATGTCCCAAAGGACACCTGTCCCCCACCCCCGTCCCTGAGCCTCTGGTTGTAGGCAGGCTACAGTATCATGCAAATGGGTAGCCACATGGACCGCTGCCCCTAATGGAGGGAGCTACCCTCAATCGAAAGAACAGTTTGTACATATGCACCATGGTCCCGGACGTGGCCAGCATGCAAAAATGCTTTTGAATAGAGCACCGAGTCCTTGTCCCACAATCTGATCATCACATGGAAGCACATTCTTCATAGGTCACAGCCAGTGTTGCCCCTCTCTACTAATATGATGGCCAGAAGCACACCAGAAGCCAAAGTTCCCCTCTATATACTGCCAGAAGCCGAGCTATCCAACCAGACTGATGGCAGGGCCCAGGCAGTGGATGGATCGGGGCTGCAGGGCATCCCACCGACAGTGAAGCTTCTTGTACTCGTGCTTTTATGTAATTTGGCCTTAATAAAGTACCTGGGGAATTGTCTGTTGGGGAATTTCCCTCAACAAGCCCCCTGGGAAAAGAACCATTGGGAAAGAAATAAGGTTCTACAAGGAATTGTGCAGCCCTACATTTAGCCCTTGTCACCCCCTATAAAGACTCCTCTACCTAAAGGAAGTATAGCCTCATACATTTGCCAGCAAAGGAGGGACAAATGGATTTGAAAGCCCCACTCCAGCAACAAAGGAGTGTATCTATGGGCACAAATTACTCCAACCCCTAGGCCCACTTGGCCCCCAGGAGGCATTCCAGGTGATGACAACCTAGTCTGTTAAAGTACAGAATGGTTCATTGGTTCTAGGTGCATTGTCTCTCTGAGAATGTATAAGGCATGGGTTTCTAAGGCACTCTTGGCCCCCTCCTGGCCCCTGGACTGAGGTGAACACTTTTGTTCCTCAAGCCACAAATGGTTCAGGGAAACAACTAAGAGGTCATGTCCTTGTAACTGTTCCACTTGAGGTGTTGAGAGATAGATGACTTTTCGTGACAACAGCAAAGCAATGCTTTATAGATTATAGAAAAACATAGATACATAATGAAAATAATGTAAGAAATTAATCAATAAGCAAAGGGCAGGAGGAAACATAATGAGAAAATAACCATGTTATTCCTTAAAGTGTGATTGCACATAGGAACATTTTTAGAATTAGGTAATGCTAGAAAACATAGATGACGTACGCTATAAGGAAAATTGTTAACGAATATAATGCCACATTTGTCACAACAAAGTGGCCAGTTCAACACACTGCTGTTGTCTGTGTCCATTTTAATTTTTGTTTCATTTTTTTTTTTCACTTTTTTGCTGATGCTGTTCATCCTTTGGGAACACCTGGACCTGCTGGAGCTGGACTCTGGCAGAGTTCATGGAAGGAGCCAATCTTAACCTGCCCTTCCAAACTGAACAAGAGCATTGGCTTTATATGCCAAGACTTCAATGGTGGCTTACTTCAGCACCTCCTTATGTGTGTTACCGACCTCAACAACTTTTCTGCTCGAATTGAACTAAAAATCAACTGGCTTTTGCCAAGTACAGCCCCAAACCTCTACAAGGACAGACAATTTTACCTTTTTCTCAGCCACAAGCTTTGATATACCTCAAAAAACAAGCACATCTCATACTCCTAATGTTATAGTCTGCTCTAGTCTCAAATATTCAGACCCGCCCCCCCCCCATCCCCTGGAATATTATCCCCTGGACAACCTTATGGAGAAACTGAGCATAATCTTCACTGGGGTAATTGGACTATTACTGACAGGGGTCCTAGAGGACATCTTGAAACAAAATATTCTAATAAGACCATAACCTTTGGCCAGCTTAATAGGGAGGATATTTTTTGAGAAAACGGAGACTTGTCTGGCCCTGTAATTTGTGCACATAAAGGGAAATTAAAAGGACCTTGGCGTGTTAATCTTTGGAAGCTACGTCTTCCCTTCCTCACTCGTACTATTAGCCATGGTGACATTTATGTGAAACAACATGCAAAAAGAAATACAAAGCCATAAAGTGCTCACTCCCGAGTTTGGGTAAGCCAGATTTGCACCCCAATACTAGAGGGGTGCAAAAATACCCTGAGAATAGGGAGGCACAAAGGTGCCAGGAATAGGGAGGGGCAATGGGGCCTCGCCCCACATGTGTTACAGAATTATGTGTACATGAGGAAACTTAGCACTACTGAGGGGCCCAGCATGGAAAGTTTGCCTGTAGGCAGGCCCAAAGGAGTAAGGAGAATACCAGTCCTTCTGCAAGAAGAAAACACTGAGCCATACAATACATCTTCAGTTGTATCCCATTCTGATTTGAATTGCGGATGAAGATTTCCTCTGGACTGGGCTTCCATGTAAACCCAGTGGTGTTTTTCCCATTCCCCAGTGCGGAGGTGCTTACAATTATGAAGACAGCCAGCTTTGGGGTGCCTGGGTGGCTCAGTCGGTTAAGCCTCCGACTTCAGCTGAGGTCATGATCTCACAGCTAGTGAGTTCAAGCCCTGTGTCGGACTCTGTGCTGACAGCTCAGAGCCTGGAGCCTGTTTCAGATTCTATGTCTTCCTCTCTCTCTCTGACCCTCCCCCGTTCATGCTCTGTCTCTCTTTGTCTCAAAAGTAAATAAACGTTAAAAAAAATAAAAAAATAAATAAACTGTAAAATTAAAAAAAAAAAGACAGCCAGCTTCTGGTAGATTATATTAGTCACTCTATTCTCTGCTTCATCCCTTTCTCATAGGAAAAGAAGTACTCTGGCCCTTCATGTGTCCATTCCCATTCTGTCACTGGGTTTCTTTCTTTTTTTGAAACCTGGTTTTCAACATCTACCATTTTTGAGTGAGCAAGACACACACACACACACAGCCATGAGTGGGGGTAGGAACAAAAAGAGGGAGATAGAAAATCCGAAGCAGGCAACACTCTGAGTACAAAGCCTGATACGGGGTTAGACCTCACAACTATGACTTTGTGACCTGAGCTGAAATCAAGAGACAGCCACATGACAGACTGAGCATCCCAGGTGCCTCGTTCTTTTTGATTTCTCTAATTATATGTTGGTTCCCACTAGGCACAGACAGCCTGTGAGAAATGGGTGATTGGTGGAAATTTCTCACACAGCTCCCCAGCTAACAAAGCATTCAGTTTCTGATACACAAGAGGATCCACTGAACCCTGAGACTGATGACTTGGTGCTTGAAACCCTGGAGTTGGCATGGCAATAGTTAGACAGCAGAACTCCAACCACTGGCTGCTACGGATGCCTTCATCTGAACAGCAGACAGTTCATCCATTTGCAGTATTCTTCAGGACCTGCAAAATGTGCAGAAACAACCCATTCAAGGACCAGTGCAACAGAGCCACTTTCTAAATACTTGAGGGTCAGCCACAAGCCAGAAACTGCTAACTGTGTAGCATGACTGTCTCAGAAGACAGGAAAAAACAAAACAAAAGAAAAAACCAAAGAACAATATCGAATGCCAGAAACTTTCCCTCTCCTTGTGAAGGAACAATGCAGGAGTTATCCCTTTGTCCTAGCACACACAGGGTTCTTACTCCTGAGACAACCATGTTGCCAAGAGGTTGTTCCAGTCACTGCAGTTTCTTGCCATAACCAATTCTTTTCTGTTAATAGACAAGTTTGGTCTTCTGTGTCTTCTCCTCCACCCTGTTGCTTTTTCAAGCTCAGATCTCCCTGTTGTCCATTGAGGCCCATTGTCTCATCCATTTCCTCTTCTTTTAACTAGGAAGTCTGACCAAATTCGTGTCACTCTGGGATATGCTGGGCCACAGGGACCCTCAAAAATGACCTCCCAGTACTCTGCTGACAAAGATAAGCCCGGGACATTTCAAGGCGCCCAGCAGGAATGCTTGTGTGTATTCAGGGTCAGAGGTATCAGGAGGGAGCTATCCTCACTTCTGGGCCAAAAGAAACATGCAGCTAGACAATTCATTCTCAGATTTATTTCCATTCTCGGCTGAAATGAAAAACTTTGGCCCTGAGTGTACCCATTCCAATTCCCTGGATGTATGGGTCCCAGGTAAGGCGAATGAGGCTGTGCCCCACATAGCGAGTGCCCAGCCAGTCCCAAGGAGCTCTGAGTCTGCTCTGTGCTAACCAAGAGCAATCAGTTGCTGATATCCCAAAGGAAAGATTGCTTTCCTGGGAGTATTGGTGTTTGTGCTGGGTGATGAGGGAATGATGGTTAGCCATCTTCGCTCCCTCCCTGACTGTTAAAGAAGCTGTCACTCTGAAGAGCAGTGGGTTCACCTATGGGCAGTATTCTTGAGGACCTGCTTAGCACTGAAAGAGACCAATCAAGAATACTGCACCACAGACCAGCTGAAAACACTTGAGCACAAACCCACTACACTTGAATCACTGCTGCTTTTATCCACTGATAGGATGGGAAAGGAAACAAGTGAACTCGCAAAGCTTTCCTTGTCTCTGTCAAGTAACAATACAGGCATCTTTCCATGAGGGCTCCCACTGTAAACTGTGGAGGTTTCCCTCTGCCCTAGTCTACATGTGTTTCTTTTTGTGGAGACAGTCAGCTGGCCAGGAGATTGTACTAGTCATTTCATCCTCAGACTGATCACATTCTCATCTCTCATAGGAACCCTGTCCCTCTGTGTATCTATTTCCACTCCTTTCCTCTCTTTGTATTTATTTTTATTTTTGAGAGAAAAGGAGGGCACGAGAGTGAGTGTGTGTGCATGTGGTGAGGGGTTGAGAAGGAGGGACAGATGACTGCAAGCAGGATCCTCCATGCTGACAGGAGAGAACTTGATGTGGGGGGTCCATCTTGAAACCATGAAATCACACCCTTCTTGATAAACTGATGCTTAAGCAACCGAGCGACCCAGGAGCCCCATTCTTTCTTTCTTTTACTTTTTTTTTTTTTTTAATTTTTTTTTCAACATTTATTTATTTTTGGGACAGAGAGAGACAGAGCATGAACGGGGGAGGGGCAGAGAGAGAGGGAGACACAGAATCGGAAACAGGCTCCAGGCTCTGAGCCATCAGCCCAGAGCCTGACGCGGGGCTCGAACTCACTGACCGCGAGATCGTGACCTGGCTGAAGTCGGACGCCCAACCGACTGCGCCACCCAGGCGCCCCTCTTTCTTTTACTTTTTTAAGTATTTAATTTTGAGAGAGAGCGAGAGACCCACGGAAAGAAAGAAAGAGAGAGAGAGAGAGAAAACAGGGGATGGGATGAGAAAGAGAGAGAGAGACAGAATCTGTAGCAGACTTCAGGCCTCAAGCTGTCAGCAGAAACTGTAACACAGGACTCGAACTCATGAACTGTAAAATCATGACCTGAAACCAAGAGTCAGAGGCTTAAGTGACTGAGTCATCCAGGTGCCCATTTTTACTCTTCTAAAAGTAGAATCAGCCATGGGCAAATCTGGCCCCTGGTTCAGAGCAATTCCCTCTGATTTTAATTGGTGATTCTGGATGAGTTCTTGGGACCACAAAGTAGGTTGAGCCATAGGAGCCCTGCAATATGCCTTCCAGATCTACATTGACAACATTAGATGCAGGTCAGTGGAAAGTACCTAACACAGAACATTTGAGTGTAGCTAGGGCCAAAAGGGTTGGGAGGCAGCTGATCTCAGTACTGGGACAAAGGCAAATGGAGGGAGATATTTCTCTCTCAGCTTTCTTCCATTCCCATCTAAAATGAAACTTTTGCTGTCTGTAGAGCCATTCCCATCCCATTGCTATTTGCTAAGTAGGACTTGGTTCACAGGCTGGGTGGGCCAGTAGGGCTGTCAATCACACAGTGAGCTGCCAGGGATTGCTGGTGAGTTCTTATGCTGCTTCCCTGATAACCAAGAGTAGTTTCTGACAACCCACAGGGAAGATTGTTTTGCTGTCAGAAAGCACTTAGTGCCTGGCCTCATATTCTGAAGAGCACAGGATCCACACACGCAAGGTATGTTCCAGGACCTAGTCAGTGCAGACAGAGGCTCTTCAAAACCTAATGTGCCACAGGAATGGTTCCAAACACCCCCTGAATCTCTGCTGCCTCTATCCCCTGTAGGGAAGTACAGGAAAAACAGGCAATGTCAGATTTCCCTCCCTTTCAGAAGGAAATATGCAGACCTCCTGCAGACTGGTTTTTCAGGAGGTTTTCCTTTAGAGGTTTCCTTTGTCTCTAGCCACAGTAGTTTCTTATTCCTTAGACAGGACCTTGCCAGGAAGTTGTCCTTCCAAGACACTTCATTCTAACCTATGTCCCATTCTCATCGATACTGAAGAACTTTGGCCTTCCTTTTTTCCATTCCAATGAATACCTTTTTTTCTGTTTGCAAAGTTGTTTCTCCCCGAGTGCCAATTAGGGCCAGTGTCTCAGAGACATACCCTTTCCTTTAGGTTGGGGAATCTGGCCAAATCCTGATGTCTCTGGCATAATTGGGACAGAGGATCCCCTCATTATGTGCCTTTCAGAAGTGTGTAGGCAATGGGGGGCATAGGGCTCTTGAAGGTCCCCAGCAGAGTGTCCCTGAGTAGGCAATGCCAGCGTTTGGGAGGGAGCTGGCCTTACTTCTGGTTGAAGGAGAAACTATGTTAGTTAATTCCCAGCTCTATCCTAATCTTCCCTGTCATATAGAAGCTTGGCCTTCCTTATAGCCCTTCCAATCTAATTTGTTTTCATAACTAGGTCACCACCAGGTAGAATTGGTCTGTCAGCCACATAACCAACATCCAGAATTTGCGATGATATATCACTCTGGTCCTGTGTTACCTGAGAGCAATCAGTTCCTTTATCCCGAAGAAGAATGCCCCTCCTGCCCAGAATGAGCACCTGTTGCTTGACTGGCCCAGGCAATCTCTGTGATTGGTAGCCAGATGGCCACCCTCCCCTGCCTGATTGAATTGTGTTGATTGTCTAAGGCAGATGGACGGGACAAGCATAGTAGACTGCAGGACAATTCAGCCCAAAAAAGCCTTGAAAGGAATACTGCACTATGACTCGGTTAAAAAACATACAGCACCCTCAGGAGCACTAACTGTTACCAGGAATCAGTTCCCTGAGGGCTAGGGCATACAAAGGAGCCAAGATCGGGAACCATCCTTCTCTTTCTGAAGGAAAAGTGCAAGCCTAGTGCCAGATGGGCACCCAGGTGTAGGCAATAGATGTTTCACTTTGCCCCTGCCCACAGGTGTTTCTTACTAGAGACAATAGCTTCTCCAGAGCTTGTGCTATTCACATCCTTGTCAGCTTCATTCTGCTCTCCTTTGGAATGAAGCACTTTGGCCCTCCTTTTCCCTGGTTCATTTCCCTCCTTTTCCTCTTTTTTTTCAAACTAGGATCTTGCTGGAGTCCCTTCAGAATCAGTGTCTCAGAGCAACATCATCTGAGTTGCTCCTTTAAACTGGGGACTCTGGCATAGATTGACAACAGGACCTCTTGTAACTTGCCACAAGAACTCTGTTCATAGTGAGAGGCCTAAGGTATATAAAGGTGCCAGGTTTGGTATGGGTGGATGCTGGTAGGAGGTCCCAGAGGTTTGTGGAGGGGCTGGCCTTACAGATGCAGCAAGGAGAAATGAAAATAGATACACATGCCCAGCATTACTACAGTCCCATCTGTAATGTGGATCCTGACCTCCTGTGGAGCCATTCCCACCAAGTTGCTATTTTCTAAGTCCTTGGTCACATTGAGGGACAACTGGGCTTCCACTCACTTCACACAAGCAGAGCCCAAAGATTGGTGCTAAACTCCCACTCTGGTCCTTTGCTATGGGAGAGCAAACAGTATCTTCAAGTCAAAGGAAGGATGGCCTTCTTTTTCCTGAGTTGTTGGTGCTTGGCCAGCTCTGGTAAGTGCAGTGAAGGATAGACATGCCTTCCTTCTGAGTCAAACATGGTTCCCGTATGCACACTATGCTTCAGGACCTTGTCAGAACCGAAAGGGCCCTTTCAAGAACTTCTGCATCAGGTCCAGGCTACAATCACTTGATCACCAGCTGGGTGCAAGCACTCCTTACCTGCATATCAATGGTGCTTCTATTGCCTGATGGGAAGGACAGGAAAAACCACCAAATCCAGCTTTTCCTGTTTGTTAATGAATAGAAACCTCCTGCAGAATTTCCCTCCTAGGTGTAGCCAATGGAATTTTCCTTTTACACTGGCCCTCAGGGCTTTCTTACTGCCCAGACAGCCAGCCCAACAGGAGATAGAAGTAAGCACTGAATTCTAACTGTAGTCCATTGTCTTCTCTAATGAAGACCTTTGGTCCTCAGGGAGCCTGTTTGCATTGTATTGTGCTTTTTTTCAAACTAGGCTCTACCTGGGAGCCATTCAGAACAAGAGCCTCAGAAGAATGTACCCTGTTTACACTTGAACTTTCCAGGATCCAGGGGTCTGTGTTAGGTACACAGTCCAGGTCCCAACAATGGTGTGGAGTTCCCACTCATTTCCTCAGCCAAATGACAGCTCTCAGTGTCTGGTACCCCAGAGGAAAGCAGGCCCCCCTGTGCAAGTGGGCTTGGCGCTCACTTAGAGTCATTGCAGGGGTTGTAGGCCTCTGGCCTCCCTCCCCTGGCTGACAGAGGTGCCTTCATCCCGCAGAGTAGATGGTTCATGCATGTTCACTCTGTTCCAGGCCCTGGGATCATACCCAAAGGGAATTTTCTTTAAATTTTTTCAATATATGAAATTTATTGTCAAACTGGTTTCCATACAACACCCAGTGCTCATCCCAAAAGGTGCCCTCCCCAATACCCATCACCCACACTCCCCTCCCTCCCACCCCCCATCAACCATCAGTTTGTTTTCAGTTTTTAAGAGTCTATTATGCTTTGGCTGTCTCCCACTCTAACCTCTTTTTTTTTGCTTCCCGTCCCCAATGGGTTTCTGTTAAGTTTCTCAGGATCCACATAAGAGTGAAAACATATGGTATCTGTCTTTCTCTGTATGGCTTATTTCACTTAGCATCACACTCTCCAGTTCCATCCACGTTGCTACAAAGGGCCATATTTTGTTCTTTCTCATTGCCATGTAGTACTCTATTGTGTATATAAACCACAATTTCTTTATCCATTCATCAGTTGATGGACATTTAGGCTCTTACCATAATTTGGCTATTGTTGAGAGTGCTGCTATAAACATCGGGGTACAAGTGCCCCTATGCATCAGTACTCCTGTATCTCTTGGGTAAATTCCTAGCAGTGCTATTGCTGGGTCATAGGGTAGGTCTATTTTTAATTTTCTGAGGAACCTCCACACTGCTTTCCAGAGTGGCTGCACCAGTTTGCATTCCCACCAACAGTGCAAGAGGGTTCCCATTTCTCCACATCCTCTCCAGCATCTATAGTCTCCTGATTTGTTCATTTTGGCCACTCTGACTGGCGTGAGGTGATATCTGAATGTGGTTTTGATTTGTATTTCCCTGATAAGGAGCGACGTTGAACATCTTTTCATGAGCCTGTTGGCCATCCGGATGTCTTCTTTAGAGAAGTGTCTATTCATGTTTTCTGCCCATTTCTTCACTGGGTTATTTGTTTTTCGGGTGTGGAGTTTGGTGAGCTCTTTATAGATTTTGGAGACTAGCCCTTTGTCCGATATGTCATTTGCAAATATCTTTTCCCATTCCGTTGGTTGCCTTTTAGTTTTGTTGGTTGTTTCCTTTGCTGTGCAGAAACTTTTTATCTTCATAAGGTCCCAGTAATTCATATTTGCTTTTAATTCTCTTGCCTTTGGGGATGTGTCAAGTAAGAGATTGCTACAGCTGAAGTCAGAGAGGTCTTTTCCTGCTTTCTCCTCTAGGGTTTTGATGGTTTCCTGTCTCACATTCAGGTCCTTTATCCATTTTGAGTTTATTTTTGTGAATGGTGTGAGAAAGTGGTCTAGTTTCAACCTTCTGCATGTTGCTGTCCAGTTCTCCCAGCACCATTTGTTAAAGAGACTGTCTTTTTTTTTTTTTTTTTTTTACACGTTTATTTAATTTTGAGACAGAGAGAGACAGAGCATGAACGGGGGAGGGGCAGAGAGAGAGGGAGACACAGAATCGGAAACAGGCTCCAGGCTCTGAGCCATCAACCCAGAGCCTGACGCGGGGCTCGAACTCACGGACCGCGAGATCGTGACCTGAGCCGAAGTCGGACGCTTAACCGACTGAGCCACCCAGGCGCCCCGAGACTGTCTTTTTTCCATTGGATGTTCTTTCCTGCTTTGTCAAAGATGAGTTGGCCATACGTTTGTGGGTCTATTTCTGGGGTTTCTATTCTATTCCATTGGTCTATGTGTCTGTTTTTGTGCCAATACGATGCTGTCTTGATGATGACAACTTTGTAGTAGAGGCTAAAGTCTGGGATTGTGATGCCTCCTGCTTTGGTCTTCTTCTTCAAAATTACTTTGGCTATTCGGGGCTTTTGTGGTTCCATATGAATTTTAGAATTGCATGTTCTAGTTTCGAGAAGAATTCTGGTGCAATTTTGATTGGTATTGCATTGAATGTGTAGGTAGCTTTGGGTAGTATTGACATTTTGACAATATTTATTCTTCCAATCCATGAGCAGGGGATGTCTTTCCATTTCTTTATATCTTCTTCAATTTCCTTCATAAGCTTTCTATAGTTTTCAGCATACAGATCTTTTACATCTTTGGTTAGATTTATTCCTAGGTATTTTATGCTTCTTGGTGCAATTGTGAATTGGATAAGTTTATTTGTCTTTCTGTTGCTTCCTTGTTAGTATATAAGAATGCAACTGATTTCTATACATTGATTTTGTATCCTGCAACTTGGCTGAATTCATGTATCAGTTCTAGCAGACTTTTGGTAGAGTCTATCGGATTTTCCATGTATAATATGTCATCTGCAAAAAGCGAAAGCTTGACTTCATCTTTGCCAATTTTGATGCCTTTGATTTCCTTTTGTTGTCTGATTGCTGATGCTAGAACTTCCAGCACTATGTTAAACAGCGGTGAGAGTGGGCATCCCTGTCGTGTTCCTGATCTCAGGGAAAAAGCTCAGCTCTCAGTTTTTCCCCATTGAGGATGATGTTAGCTGTGGGCTTTTCATAAATGGCTTTTATGATCTTTAGGTATGTTCCTTCTATCCCGACTTTCTCAAGGGTTTTTATTAAGAAACGGTGCTGGATTTTGTCAAAGGCCTCTTCTGCATCGATTGACAGGAACATATGGTTCTTTTCTTTTATTAATGTGATGTATCACGTTGATTGATTTGCGAATGTTGAACCATCCCTGCATCCCAGGAATGAATCCCACTTGATCATGGTGAATAATTCTTTTTATATGCTGTTGAATTCGATTTGCTAGAATCTTATTGAGAATTTTTGCATCCATATTCATCAGGGATATTGGCCTGTAGTTCTCTTTTTTACTGGGTCTCTGTCTGGTTTAGGAATCAAAGTAATACTGGCTTCATAGAATGAGTCTGGAAGTTTTCCTTCCCTTTCTATTTCTTGGAATAGCTTGACAAGGATAGGTATTATCTCTGCTTTAAACGTCTGGTGGAACTCCCCTGGGAAGCCATCTGGTCCTGGACTCTTCTTTGTTGGGAGATTTTTGATAACCGATTCAATTTCTTCGCTGGTTATGGGTCTGTTCAAGCTTTCTCTTTCCTCCTGATTGAGATTTGGAAGAGTGTGGGTGTTTAGGAATTTTTCCATTTCTTCCAGGCTGTCCAATTTGTTGGCATATAATTTTTCATAGTATTCCTGATAATTGTTTGTATCTCTGAGGGATTGGTTGTAATAATTCCATTTTCATTCATGATTTTATCTATTTGGGTCATCTCCCTTTTCTTTTTGAGAAACCTGGCTAGAAGTTTTTCAATTTTGTTTATTTTTTCAAAAAACCAACTCTTGGTTTCGTTGATCTGCTCTACCATTTTTTTAGATTCTATATTGTTTATTTCTGCTCTGATCTTTATAATTTTCTTCTGCTGCTGGGTTTAGGCTGTCTTTGCTGTTCTGCTTCTATTTCCTTTAGGTGTGCTGTTAGATTTTGTATTTGGGAATTTTCTTGTTTTTTGAGATAGGCCTGGATTGCGATGTATTTTCCTCTCAGGACTGCCTTCGCTGCATCCCAAAGCGTTTGGATTGTTTTATATTCATTTTCGTTTGTTTCCATATATTTTTTAATTTCTTCTCTAATTGCCTGGTTGACCCACTCATTCTTTAGTAGGGTGTTCTTTAACCTCCATGCTTTTGGAGGTTTTCCAGACTTTTTCCTGTGGTTGATTTCAAGCTTCATAGCATTGTGGTCTGAAAGTATGCATGGTATTTCAATTCTTGTATACTTATGAAGGGCTGTTTTGTGACCCAGTATATGATCTATCTTGGAGAATATTCCATGTGCACTCGTGAAGAAAGTATATTCTGTTGCTTTGGGATGCAGAGTTCTAAATATATCTGTCAAGTCCATCTGATCCAATGTAGCATTCAGGGCCCTTGTTTCTTTATTGACCGTGTGTCTAGATGATCTGTCCATTTCCGTAAGTGGAGTGTTAAAGTCCCCTGCAATTACCACATTCTTATCAATAAGGTTGCTTATGTTTATGAGTAATTGTTTTATGTATTTGGGGGCTCTGGTATTCGGCGCATAGGCATTTATAATTGTTAGCTCTTCCTGATGGATAGACCCTGTAATTATTATATAATGCCCTTCTTCATCTCTTGTTACAGCCTTTAATTTGAAGTCTAGTTTGTCTGATAGAAGTATGGCTACTCCAGCTTTCTTTTGGCTTCCAGTAGCATGATAAGTAGTTCTCCATCCCCTCACTCTCAGTCTAAAGGTGTCCTCAGATCTAAAATGAGTCTCTTGTAGACAGCAAATAGATGGGTCTTGTTTTTTTATCCATTCTGATACCCTATGTCTTTTAGTTGGTGCATTTAATCCATTTACAGTGTTATTATAGAAAGATACGGGTTTAGAATCATTGTGATGTCTGTATGTTTTATGCTTGTAGCGATGTCTCTGGTACTTTGTCTCACAGGATCCCCCTTCGGATCTCTTGTAGGGCTGGTTTGCTGGTGACGAATTCGTCAGTTTTTGTTTGTCTGGGAAGACCTTTATCTCTCATTCTATTCTAAATGACAGACTTGCTGGATAAAGGATTCTTGTCTGCGTATTTTTTCTGTTCAACACACTGAAGATCTTGTGCAAATCCTTTCTGGCCTGCCAAGTTTCAAAAGAGAGATCAGTCACGAGTCTTATAGGTCTCCCTTTATATGTTAGGGCACGTTTATCCCTTGCTGCTTTCAGAATTTTCTCTTTATCCTTGTATTTTGCCAGTTTCACTATGATATGTCATGCAGATCGATTCAAGTTACATCTGAAGGGAGTCCTCTGTGCCTCTTGGATTTCAATGCCTTTTTCCTTCCCCAGTTCAGGGAAGTTCTCAGCTATTATTTCTTCAAGTACACCTTCAGCACCTTTCCCTCTCTCTTCCTCCTCTGGGATACCAATCATGCGTAAATTATTTCTTTTTAGTGTATCACTTAGTTCTCTAATTTTCCCCTCATACTCCTGGATTTTTTTTATCTCTATTTTTCTCAGCTTCCTCTTTTTCCATAATTTTATCTTCTAGTTCACCTACTCTCTCCTCTGCCTCTTCAATCCAAGCCGTGGTCATTTCCATTTTATTTTGCATCTCGTTTAAAGCATTTTTCAGCTCTCCTGACTGTTCCTTAGTCCCTTGATCTCTGTAGCAAGAGATTCTCTGCTGTCTTCTATACTGTTTTCAAGCCCAGCGATTAATTTTATGACTATTATTCTAAATTCACTTTCTTTTATATTATTTAAAACCTTTTTGATCAGTTCATTAGCTGTTGTTATTTCCTGAAGATTCTTTTGAGAGGAATTCTTCCGTTTGGTCATTTTGGATAGTCCCTGGAGTGGTGCGGACCTGCAGGGCACTTCCCCTGTGCTGTAGTGTATAACTGGAATGGGTGGGCGGGGCCGCAGTCCGACCTGATGTCTGCCCCCAGCCCACAGCTGGGGCCACAGTCAGACTGGTGTGTGCCTTCTCTTTCCCTCTCCTAGGGGCGGGATTCACTGTGGGGTGGCGTGGCCCGTCTGGGCTACTTGCACACTGCCAGGCTTGTGGTGCTGGGGAGCTGGCGTATTAGCTGGGGTGGGTAGGCAAGGTGCACAGGGGCAGGAGGGGTAGGCTTAGCTCGCTTCTTCTTAGGTGATCCACTTCAGGGGGGGCCCTGTGGCAGCGGGAGGGAGTCAGATCCGCTGCCGGAGGTTTGGCTCTGCAGAAGCACAGCGTTGGGTGTTTGCGCAGAGAAAGCAAGTTCCCTGGCAGGAACTGGTTCTCTTTGGGATTTTGGCTGGAGGAGGGGCGAGGGAGATGGCACTGGCTAGCACCTTTGTTCCCCAACAAACTGAGCTCTGTCGTCCGGGGGCTCAGCAACTCTCCCTCCCTTTGTCCTCCAGCCTTCCCACTTTCCGAGCAGAGCTGTTAACTTATGACCTCCCAGATGCTAAGTCGCGCTTGCTGTCGGAACACACTCCCTTTGGCCCCTCCACTTTTGCAAGCCAGACTTGGGGGCTCTGCTTGGCTGGCAGGCTGCCCCTCTGCCCCGGCTCCCTCCCGCCACTCCGTGCAGCATGCACCGCCTCGCCGCCCTTCCTACCCTCTTCCGTGGGCCTCGCGTCTGCGCTTGGCTCCAGAGACTCCATTCTGCTAGTCTTCTGGTGGTTTTCTGGGTTAGTTAGGCAGGTGTAGGTGATCAGCAGGACGTGCGGTGAGCCCAGCGTCCTCCTACGCCGCCATCTTCCTCAACCCCCCCCCCCCAAAGGGACTTTGAATGGAATACTGGACCCAGGCCAGGTTCTCACCACGTGACCATCAGCCAGAAGCTCCAAGCAGCCACCCCTGTATCACTGCTGCCTGTCCTCTAATGGACAGGGCAAGAATCAGACCCAAAGTTGGGGCTTTCCCTCCTTTTCTGAAGGAAGAATGCAGACCCTTCACTGACAGGGCTCCTGGGTGTAGCCCGTAAAGGGCTCCCTTCACCAAAGTCCGCATGTCCTGCTTATTGCCGAGAGAACCAGCTTGCCAGGAGATGGCATTGGTCACTTCATTCTCCACATGATCCCATTCTCATTCCTAGTGAGGAACTCTGGCCCTCCGTGGATCCATTTTCACCCTTTTTTCTCTAATTTGACACTCGGTCATCTCTAAGGCCCATTCCATGTAGTCTCGCAGTGGAATATCATTGGTGTTCAGCTGGACACCCTCGTCTCATCCTTGTGACTGTGTGATAGGCTTGGCCACAGGACCCTGGCAAGTTGATGCCATAACCATGCAGGCATTCAGAGGCCTAAGGCATTGGAAAGGCCCAGGTTAGAACATTTGCACGTAGGGTGGGCCAGAGGACTAGGAAGGGAGCGAGACCCCTTTCTTGGTTGAGGAGACATGAAGTGACACAGCCCCTTTCCAAATTGTTCCCATTCCCATTATATCTGGAACTTTAGCCCTCCTTATGGACCCTCCTTTCCCATGGTTCTTTGTCTAACCATCTCCCTGTTTAGATGTAGGAGCTGTAGAGCTGTCACTCACTCAACCCGTGACCAGGGATAGATTTTCACACTGGCCTGTGCATGTTGGAGGTGTACTCCAAGCAAGGCAGCGCAACCACTACTAATGACAACACTGTATTTGTCTTGGATTGACCTTCCATCTGGGGCACAGATGGGCCAAGGGGCCACAGGTATCATCACTGGGTTCACGTCACCACCCAGTGAGATTTCTGGGTCAGGTGTAAAGGCATGAACAGCGCTGTGCATCAAGGCAATGCCATAGCACCCGAAAAACCTCCGGTGGTCATGGTGTGGCAACCATGGCATCGGGCTGTGCAGTGCTGTTCTCCTTCAGCACACTCAATGGTAGCAAGAGTGGCAGTTCTGGCTGGCAGGACTAGGCCCACCACAGCCCCAAGGACTGTGGCAGAAGGCAGGGACTGCCACATAGGGTGGAATCCACTAGAGCCGCTCCTGGTGTTTGCCTCCTTACCAGTTCACTTCTCCCAACCCATGTTTGGAAGATTAAAGTGGTCTCACATGGGTGCCCTCATATGAAATGGATAAGCATGTTATGATGTGGTGAAGAAAGCCAGGGATAACCTATATGGAGGGTGATCTGAGTCAAGACGCTGGCCAGTGTGCAATATGCCTGGAAGAAATGCAGAGGGTGGTACTAGAGCAGGCTTGCCTTGTCTACTTATATATCACTGGGGCTGCATGGGTTTGAAATAAGTACTTCTTGCCCTGAGCTTCATTCAAATAGTGTAACCAAATCCCATTTTATAGGTATTCTTGTCTTTTCAAGATGCTTCAACTCCGAGAGGCTCTGAGAATCTTCCTAGCCAAATAAATCCAAAACCACAGGCCTGCTTGGCCAGAAATCGGAGTTCTGTGAGACTCATGCAGAGATGAACCATCACCGAGGGAAAAGGATGCTGCTGAAGAGCCAGGGGCCCTTGGGCCAAACATCTGCCACAGTCACAATGACTAGACCCGATTCCCAGGTCAGGGCCCAGGATACAACTGTAAGAGTGAAAATAGAGCAAAGAGGTGACAAGGAATAGAGGGAGGGCCAGAGGTCTGTATCAGGGATAATGAAGTGGGTGACTGGCAAAGTCTTCCTTAGCTCACTGACTCAGGAAGGAGAAACACCTGTGGATTTTGGCTAATGGTGGCATCCACAAGTTCCACCTGTAGGTCTCATCAGCAAGAAGCCTGCCCAGATTCTTCCTTCAGGATCAGAGGGAAAGACCTGGCTCTAGGTATGTGTCCTGCCCTTGCCATCAGCGCATAGTGGTAGCAGTGATACAGCTGTAGGAGGGCTGTGCTATCCAGTGATGGAAGTGTTTGGAAGCAGGTCTTGTTGCAGGATTCCATCCAAAGGTACTTTCTGTGCTGAGCCCATATGAAAAGCTGCCATTCTTCAAAATGAAGGGATCTCTATTAGTGAGGGGAGGGAGGCCAACTGGATACCCATGCTCATGCATACACTAGTCAGCTAAGCAACACCATGTGCTCAGGGAGAGAAGAGCCAGGTTTCCTCTGGGATAATAGACCCACATACCTTCAATTTCCTCAGGAACTCACTGGGAAAGTGACAACATTCATACAGCCATGGCTTCTGGAACAGGAATGGAGGCATAGTAAGGAAAGCAGCCTTGGGATGTGCATGAGTACAACAGTGCCAAGTTCTGCATCTCCAAAGGGCTGGCATCCACCAACGAAAAAGATATCTTTCTTCATCAGCTCTGGATCCAGACAGGAGGCCAGGTCCATTCCTAAAACCTCTGGCTTAGCCTACCCACAAGCGTTATCACTGGGCACCTTCACACAACTTAAGTTTGGGGAAGGCCACATGATTCTGAAACCAAATTGAGAAGGACCCAATGTTCACCTCACATGAAATTGGTAGAATGTCGAGGATGAAGTACCCTGCACAGTCTCCTACCAACTGGCGTGTATCTAGAATAAGAAAGACCTATGGTTTTAGCATCGGGAGCCCACTGAACTACTACACCTGAGAACCCTGTCAGCAAGAAGCCTGCATTTTACCCTGGGAGCCAGTTATTTCTGGAATGTTCTATCCCTGCCACATTTCCCATCAATTGAGGGAGGTAGCAGTGCATGAGCCGTAGCTATTGGGTCCTGAGGGCTCTTGCTCAGGAATCTGCAACAGGGGCTTGGTTCCCTAATTCGTGGCAAGGGCTCTTCCAATGCTGACTCCCTCCTTGTTCATACTGCCTACGTTCAAACCATCTGCTTCTCAGAAGGAAGGCAAGTCAATCATCAAGTCATTGAGGCAAGCTGGCTCCCCTTCCCCCACCAGAGCACAGCAAGCCAAACACCAAGCACCTAGGGACTAAAGACCTTCTTTTCTTTGGTAGAGCAGAGGCTGATAGCTCTCTCTGAGCACAGGAACAGAGTGATAGTTTGCAGCCAACCCAGGGGTGCCAGCTGAGTGAGTGATGGCCCCATGGCCAGAACAGGAGAAAAATAATAAATTGTCAGAAATACAGCAAGGGGAAGGCACTCGGTGCCAGGCCCAATCTCGACATTTCAGAGGAGCTTTGCTTCATTTGCCTTTGGCCCAGAAGGAAGCCACCTCCCTGCCCAAATCTCTGGCCCAGTCTACATACCATTCTCTGCAGGTCCACCTCAAATGCCCTGGGCTTCTGATTGATCATATACCTTTGAAACTCAGTGAATTAATGAAGATAGAGCCCTGTGGCAGAACCTCTCCCCTAGTCACAAGTACTGGACCATAATCCGAGATAGAGGGCAGAGGCATGGAATCTTGAGACCCTGACTCAGAAATGATCATGAGAGGAACCTTGTTTCTACAAGAGAGCCAAAATGTGTCAAGGTGGATAAGGAGGTCCTGAAGTCTGCAGACCTTAGGGAAATCTATGGAGAAGGGGATCTTCCAACACCAGGTCCTGGCAATCTAGCCCTCATAAGAAGAAGAAACACCAGAGGGCTTAGGCAAACACACCCTCTAGTGTCTCCATCTGGGAGCCCTGTCAGCTACAGGCCTGCCTTCTTCCTTTAGAAGGACCTAGAGAGCCCTGGGACTTGGTCTGCTTTGCTTGCTTTTCCCATCATTGAATGGAGTAGGAAGTGACAGTGCTTTCCCAGGTGTGGCTCTAAAGGGTGGAAAGGGGCATTGGTGCCCTCTTCGTGTATAGGGCTTTTCTGTGCTGACCAGCTTCTGGAGCTTACCCCTCCAGTGTGAACAGTCTGTTATGCGGAAGGAAAACACCTCAATGAGGCAGAACAACGAGGTGAGCCTGCTCCTTTCACCCCCACCTCTTGCTTCCAACAGCCAAGCACCAAGATCAGGAGTAGGAGGCCTATTCTCCTTTGGAATATCCGATGCTCATGGCTGTTACTGATCAGGATACCCAGTTGGAACCCGACACCCATCACTGGATGCCTGCTAAGTGAGGGCCAGCTCCATGGTTCCTAGTGGTGAATGAAGAAGCAGTCAGGAACAGAAGAATGGCCTCAGCAAGGACCAAAGGGCGTTCAATAATTCCATCCCATGGGAATGCAATCAGTGTTGAATGGAGTTGTTTATCTCCAATTCCGCTGTGTCCAGCAAGGAAGCCATCTCCTAGGTAATACATGTGGCCCAGCCTTCCCCAAAACAGCTCTCAGCTGGACCTCTTCTGATGCCCTGGGGCTCTGGATGCCCATGTGGTTATGAAACCAAAGAGGCTGGTCTCCTTTGTCTCCACTGTTCCCACTCTCATAAGGTTTTTCCTCTTTGGGCATCTGCAGGCTAGAGACAGTACTCTCAAAGACTAAATTTGTATGGACAAGATGAACTGTAGTGGATGATACAACAATGTCATGAAACTGGATGCAATGAGGGCCAGAGCTCTTCAAGTTTAGAAGACGCTGACTAGCACACTGTATTCACAAGCTTGCTTGTTCAGGAATCACAGGGACTTTTTGGGCTTTCGCTAAAGGAGTGCTCCAAAGGATGCTCGGTGGAGCCCTGTGAGGAAGAGGTCCACATTCTTGCTTAAGAAATAGACAAGAACTTTGTCTTCTGGTGTGCTTCTGCACACCGTATCCATGGAGAGGAGCAGCAGAGATTCTGAGATATGAAGAAGTTGCTTCCATATTTTGATCAAGAGGTGGGAATGAGGGCTCGGTGCAGCGTATAATCAAAAGGCTTTTTGTGTGCCGATCAGGTCATGGCGCATGCTGGGCATGCACAGACTGTTCTGCCGAATGAGGGTAGCTCCATCCATTAGGGGCAGGGTCCATGTGACTACGCACTGTCAAGAGAGTGTTGCCTGCCCAGCACCAAAGGCTCAGGGACAGCGGTGCTTGGTATCTTCTGGGATATCAGACTCTGCGAGCCCGCATTGCCTCAGGAAAGGCTTGGAAACTCACCCGCACTCCAGGGACCTTGGTTGATGTAGGGGGCAGACACAGGGTCTCTGTGTGTGAACTGAGACCAAGTTAGGAAAGCAGCAATGGGAGAGGAATGACACTAAGGAGAGTTAAAGCTGTGCATTCAAATTGGCTTGCGGGAAACAAGGAAAGACACCATGACCTTGCTTGTCCCATACAGGAGGCAGGATCCACCCCCAACCTCTTTCTTAGCCTACCCACAAGGCATTCTCCATGGGCACCTACACACCCTGGGTTTAGAGAGGGACACATCATTCTGAAACCATATTGAGAACTGCCCAATGCAACACCTCTCTCACCAGCTCTAAAACACCACCAACACGCCAAGCTGAAAGAAGAGGATATTACTCTGAGACACTGTCAGAATAATTTCCATGATGGGGCACCTGGGTGGCTCTGTCGGTTGGGCATCCCACTTCGGCTCAGGTCATGACCTCACGGCTCGTGAGTTCAAGCCCCGTGTCAGGTTCTGTGCTGATGGCTTGGAGCCTGGAGCCTACTTCGGATTCTGTGTCTCCCTCTCTCTGCCCCTAACCCACTCGCACTCTCTGTCTCTCTCAAAAAATAAACATTAAAAAATTAAAAAAAAAAAAGAATACTTTCCATGCAAACTGTCTTTCAACAATAGGGCTCAGAGGTGACAATGGAGACACACATTGCCAGAGTTCTTCATCGCACATGATTTGGAGACACTAGAGAATGAAGCATCCAGCGCAGTCTCCTATCAACCAGGTTGTATACAGAATAAGAAAGCCCTGTGGGCTTAGGCTAAGGGAGCACTCTGAAGGATTACACCTGGGAGCCCTGTCAGCATGAAGCCTGCTTCTTTCTCAACGACCCAGGGAATTCTGGTTTGGTCTATCCCTGCCATGTTTCCCATCAGTTGAGGGAGGCAGCAGTGTTTGAGCTGTAGGTATGGGGTTCTGAGGGCTTTTGCTCAGGAATCTGCAACAAGATTTGATTCCCTAATTCCCGGCACGGGCTCTTCCAATGCTTACCCCCTCCTCATTTCTAGTGCCCATGTGCAAACCATGAGCTTCTCAGAATAAACGCAACTCAGTCATCCAGGTCAGTGAGGCAAGCTGGCTCCTGTTAATCCTCCATAGCACAGCAGGCCAAGCACCAAGCACCCAGAGACTCAAGGCCTTTTTCCTTTGGTAGAGCAGAGCCTAATAGGTCTCACTGAGTACAGGAGCAGAGTGGGAGATTGCGGCCCACCCGGTTGTGCCAGCTGAGTGAATGATGGCTCCATGGCGCCTAAGGAGGGGGGGAATACATTCTCAAAGACACAGCAAGGGGAAGTAAGTTTGCTCTAGGTGTGCCCAATTCACCATTTCACGTGGGAGTGGGGATTCCCTTGGAAAGATTTTTGGCTTCATTTGCCCTCAGCCCAGAAGGAGGCCAACCTACTGCCCAAGTCTCCGGCCAGCATACACAACAAACTTCCTCTGCTGGGTCCTTTCAAATGTCCTGGCCTCGGAATGGACACATACTTCGCAAAAGCTGTGATTTAATGAAGGGACCCTGTGGCAAAACCTCCCTTACAGTCACAAGGACTGACCCAGACTCTCAGGTGGAAAGGGAGAAGATGGGACTCTTGAGAAACTGATTCTGAACACATTGTGGAAAAATCCTTGTTTCTACAATAGAACAACGATGCGTCAAGGTGGATGAGGAGGGTCAGAGCGCTTTACGGCTTGGAAGGGGAATTCCATGGAGAAGGCAGTGCCCTGCACCAGCTCCTGGCAACCTGCTATAAGAAGAAGAAAGACCAGAGAGTTTACGCAAAACTGCCATCTAGTGTCTCCATCTGGGAACCCTGTCAACACCAGTCCCACCTTCTTCCTTCAGAAAGACCTAGAGCACCCTGGGCCTTGGTCGGCTTTTGTTGCTTTTTGCAACACTGAATGGAGTGAGCAGTGACAGTGATATGGCTGGGAGGTTCCCCCAGCTGAAGCTCCAAAGTGTGGACAAGGGCACTGGTGCCTTCTTACTGTAAGAGGTTCTTTCTGTGCAGACCATTTTCTGAAGCCTTCGGCTACAGTTGAACTATCTGCTTTTCAGGAGGAAGGCACATCAATCAGGTAGAGAAGAGAGGTGAGCTGGCTCCACTCCCCCATCACTTTGCTACAAACAGCAGAGCACCAAGGTCAGGATATCGAGGCCCATTCTCCTTTGGGATATCTATCAGATGCTGAGGACTATAACTGAGCATGGAACTGAGCGGGAACTCGACGCCCATCCAAGGGTGCTTGCTGAAGAACATGAAGTGCCAGCTCCAAGACTCCTAAGGGTGAATGGAGATGCAGTCAGAAACACAGGAAGGGAGAGGATATGGCTACAGTCAGGACCAAAGGGCATTCACTATTTCCATCCAGTGGGAATGCAATAAGTGTGGAATGGATATGTTTATCTTCATTTCCACTAGGCCCAGCAAGGGAGACAGCTCCCCGCTAATACATCTGGCTCACACTCCCGACACACAGCTCTTGGCTAGACCTCTTCTGATGCCCTAGGTCCTTGGATATTCACGCAGACCTGAAACCAAATGGCCAAGGCCACTTTAGCTCCACTGGTCCCACAGTCACAAGGGCTGGTCCCCGTGGGACACTTGCAAGCCAGAGATAGTACTCTGAAAGGCTGAATTTGTATGGACCCCAAGATGAACCTTGATGGATGGTAAGCAATGTCAGCAAACTGGAAATAACGAGGGCTTGCTCAGGAATCACAAGCTCCTTTTGTGGGCTTTGGCTCCAGGAATTCTGCAAAGGACACCCGTTGGAGCCCTGTGAGCAGGAGGCCCACATTCTCCTTTAAGAAAGAGAGGGGAACTTTGTCTTCTAGTATGTTTCTGCCCATCATATCCATCGAGAGTGTCAGCAGTGGATCTGAAATAGGAAGATTGTGCTTCCATGTGACAATCCAGAGGTGGGAACGAGGTCTTGGTGCACTATTTATTCAAAGGGCTTTTTGTGCGCTGCTCAGGTCGTGGAGCATGCTGCACCTACCAGACTGTCTCTTGTTTCCATTGAGTGTAGCTCCATCCATGAGGGATGGGGGTCCACGTGTCTACCCATATCCATGATACTAACTTGCCCACCACCAAACTCTCAGGGACAGGGGGAATAGATGTCCCCTGGGACATCAGACTCTGAGAGCCATGCATCAGGTCAGGAAAGGCTTGACAACTCACCCGCATATCGGGGATCATGGTTGCTGGAGGAGACAGACACAGGGTCTCCATGTGTGAACTGAGAACAAGTTAGGAAAGCAGCCATTGGAGAGGAATGACTCCAGGGTGAGTCAAAGCTGTGCCTTCAAATGGGCACGGGGGAAACCAGGGAAAGAGACCCCCCACTCTCTCTTCCCCTTGACCCACACGAGAAGGTGGCATCCACCCACAACTTCAGGCTTAGCCTACCCACAAGCATTCTCCCTGGGCACCTTCACACAGGCTGGGTATGGGCAGGGCCATATCCTGAAACCAGATTGAGAAGGGCCAATGCAACAACCCTATCACCACCACAGGCACACCCCCAAGTCCCCAAGCTGAAACAAGAGGATGTTTTTATGGGACGCTGTGCCAGAATAGCGTCCATGCAAACCCTCTTTCATCAGAAAAGCTCGGTCAGGAGCGGCAATGGAGACACACACTGCCAGAGGTCTTCACCACACATGAGATTTGGAGAAAGTTGAGAAGTTAGTACCCAATGCTGTCTCCTATCAACCAGGTAATAGCCAGAATAAGAAAGCCCTGTGGGATTAGGCCAAAGGGGCCCTATGAATGATTACACCTGGGCACCCTGTCAACACGAAGCCTGCCTTCTTTCTCAAGGAGCCAGGGAGTTCTGGTTTGGTCTATCCCTGCCATGTTTCCCATCAGTTGAGGGAAGCAGCAGTGTTTGACCTCTGGTATGGGGTTCTGAGGGCTCTTGCTCAGGAATCTGCAACAAGGACTTGGTTCCCTCATTCCTGGCAACGGCTCTTCCAATGCTCACCTCCTCCTCATTCCTAGTTCCCACATGCAAACCGTGGGCTTCTCAGAATAAACGCAACTCAGTCATCCAGGTCAGTGAGACAAGCTGACTCCCATTAACCCTCCATAGCATAGCAGGTCAAGCACCAAGCACCCAGAGACTCAAGTCCTTCTTTCCTTTGACACAACAGAGCCTGATAGGTCTCACTGAGCACTGGAGCAGAGTGGGAGATTGCCGCCCACCCAGTTGTGCCAGCGGAGTGAGTGATAACTCCATGGTGCTTAAGGGAGAAAAAAATATTACATTGTCAGACACACAGAAAGGGAAAGGAAATGGGCGCCAGGTGGGCCAAAGCTTGGCATTTATGGTGGGAATGGGGATCCACTTGGAAAGATGGCTTTCTTCATTTGCCCTCAGCCCATAAGGAGGCCTGCTCTCTGCCTGTACTCCGGCCTAGAGTAAACAGACGTCCTCCGTCAGTCCCCTTCAAATCCCTGAGCTGGGAATGGCTGCACACTTCTGAAACACAGTGAATTAATGAAGAAGTAGCCCTGTGGCAATGTCTCACAGTCACAAGGACTGGATCAGACTCCCAGGAGAAAGACAGAGGATAGACTCTTGAGACACCGATTCTGAATGGATTGCGGGAAGAGTCTTGTTTCTACAAGAGAGCAAACATGTGTCAAGGTGATTAAGGAGGTCCAGAGTTCTTAAGAGCTTGGAAAGGGAATTCTATGGAGAAGGGAGTGCCCAGCACAAACTCCTCGCAACCTGGCTGGCTGTGAGGAGAAGCAACAACAGAGGGCTTAGGCGGAGTTGCCTTCTAGAGTCTACCAGGAACTCTGTCAGCAACAGCACTGCTTTCTTACTTCTTGAGGACATATACAACCCTGGGGCTTGGTTTGCTTTTGTTGCTTTTCCCATCATTGAACAGAGGGAACAGTGACACTGTTGTAGCTTGGAGGTTCCCGGAGCTGTGGCTCTAAAGTGTGGGGAGGGGCTTTGGTGCCTCTTCAGTACAAAGCTCTTTGTGTGCTGACCAGCTTCAGGAGCCTACTGCTCCTGTGTGAACTGTCTGCTTTTCAGAAGGAAGGCATCTCAATCAGGCAGATCAAGGAGGTGAGCTGGCTCGCCTCCCCCCTGCCCCTAGCTACAAACAGCAAGCTCCAAACTCCGGGATAGGAGGGCTATTCTCCTTTGCGGTATCCAATGCTCATGGCTGTTAATGAGCACAGGACCGAGTGGGAAGCTGATGCCTGTCCCTGAGTGCCTTTTTTTTTTTTTAATTTTTTTTCCCAACGTTTTTTATTTATTTTTTTGGGACAGAGAGAGACAGAGCATGAACGGGGGAAGGGCAGAGAGAGAGGGAGACACAGAATCGGAAACAGGCTCCAGGCTCCAAGCCATCGGCCCAGAGCCTGATGCGGGGCTCGAACTCACGGACCGCGAGATCGTGACCTGGCTGAAGTCGGACGCTTAACCGACTGCGCCACCCAGGCGCCCCCCTGAGTGCCTTTTTAGTGCAAGCCAGCTCCAACTCTCATAAGAGTGAATGAAAGAGTCAGTCAGAAACACAGACACAAGGAGTGAGGATATGGCTGCAGCCAGAACCTCAGGGCATTCAATGTGTCTATCAAATGTGAATGCAATCATGTGGAATGGAGATATTTATCTTCATTTCCCTTGGGACCACCAAAGGGGGCAGCTTCTTGCTAATATGTCTGGCCCAGCCTCCACGGCAACAGCTATCTCCTGACCCCTTACAAAGCCCGAGTGCTCTGGATGTCCAGGTAGCCCTGAAACTAAAAGGTCAGGGACACTCTGGCTCCACTGGTCCCAAAGTCACAAGGGCTGTCCCCATTGGACATCTGTAGCCGGATATAGCAGTCTGAAAGACTGTGTTTATATGGACGCGAAGATGAACCTTGATGGATGAGAAAGCAACGTCATGAAAGTGGATGCACTGAGGGCCAGAGTTCTTCATGTTCCGAAGGACCTAACCAGCACAATGAATTCATAATGAGTCTTGGTCAGGAATCACAAGAACCTTTGGGACCTTTGGCTACAGGAGGTCTCCACAAGATGCCCTTTAGAGCCCTGTCAGCATGAAGCCCACAAACTCCCTTAAGAAACTGAGGGGGGGTGGCGCCTGGATGGCTCAGTTGGTTGGGTCGCCAACTTCGGCTCAGGTCACGATCTACTGGTTTGTGGGTTGGAGCGCCGCATCAGGCTTTGTTCTGAATGCTTGCTCTGAGCCTGGAGCCTGCTTCAGGTTTTGTGTCCCCTTCCTTCTCTGCCCTCCCCCAATTGTGCCCTGTCTCACTCTGTCTCTCAAAAATAAATATATGTACAACAATGTTTTCAAAATGGAACTAGAGGGGAACGTTGGCTTCTGGTGTGCTTCTGCCAATCGTATGAGTAGACAGGGACAATGTTGGCTGTTATATATGAAGATTGTGCTTCCATGTGATGATCAGATTGTGGGAAGGAGGCCTCGGTGCTCTATTTATTCATAGGCATATTTCTGTGCTGATCACGTATTGGGATCATGGTGCATATGCACAAACTGTTCTTTTGATTGAGGGTAGCTCCCTCCATAAGGCGGACGTGTCCACGTGGCTAACCATTTGCATGATACTGTAGCCTGCACAACAAGAGGCTCAGGGATGGGGGGGTAGCAGCAGTTCTCTGGGACATCACTTCGGGGAGCTCTGTATTAGGTCAGGAAAAGCTTGGAAACTCACGTGTAACCTGGGGACCTGTGTTGGTGTAGGTGCCAGGCAAAGGGTCGGGTAAGGAATGTGAAATGAGACCAAATTTGGAAAGCAGCAATGGGAGATTACTACAAGGTGAGCCAAGGCTATGGATTCAAGTTGTTACGTGGGAAACTGAAGAAAGAGACCATGACCTACCTTTCCCCTTTCCCCACATATGAGATGGGTCCAGCCCCAACCACAGGCTTTGACTACTCAGGATAATTCCTCCTGGGCACGTTCTAACCTCGTGATTGATACAAGCTGTTAGTTGAATGTTGGTTTTCCCCAGAGTGAAGTCTGACAGAGTTGAGTACATGGAACTTGACGCGTAGTCCCCACGCAGGTTTTCAAGCCCTTGGAACTGAGTAAAACTAGGCGTTAGCTAAAAGATGGTGTCCTCAGAGTGTGCCTTCACACGGGTGACTATACGGCACCTACCTTGCCGGCCCCACACAGTTGTCAGACAGCTCTCTTCTAATGCAGCAAGATATTAGGAGAAAGACCGTTTCGCCACACCGTGTTTCACATGATGGAGCGTAAGGGCACTTTCTACGCAAGCCACTGTAGGTTCGCAAACACTTGGACCCGAGTGAAATGAGATGCTAGCTGAAAGATGGTTTCTCCACAGGGTAGAGGGTGACTTTCCATGTCGTTCTCCGCATAGAATTTCAAACAATGCCAACCTGGTGTTACAAGATGTTCCTGGAAAGATGGTTTCCCCAAATGCGCAGCCTTCACTATAGGCCTCCCATCACTGTTCCGCCTCTTCTCACTTAGGGAAAGGAGATGTTAGCTGAAAGGTGTTTCCTCCCCCCCTCACCCCCCACGGTTTTGTTACACACAGTCGAGGACAGAGCACTTGCCGTGTACGTCTGCATACGCTTTCAAACTCTTGTAACTTAGTCAAACAAGGTGTCAGCTGAGAGACGGTTTCTCTGCAGGACTCTTTCAGAGTATCGAGTACTTGTCACTTTCCACATCGTGCCCCGCGTAGGTTTTCAAACGCTTCTGACTTAGTGATACAAGATGTCAGTTGAAGGGCGGTTTCCCCGAAGGGCAAACATTTGACAGAGTTGAGTGGCACGCGCCGCATAAAGCCCCCACAGGCTTCACACGCTTCTTACCTGGTGAAACCCAATGTAGTTGAAAGAAGGTTTTCCCCAACAGTGTTGTTTCACAGCGCTGAGAGTCTAGGCCCCACATGGGATTGCAAACACTTCCAAGTTAGTGGAACCAGAGGTGAGTGGAAAGCGTTTCTCCAAAGTGCAGTTTGCCCGAGTCGACTATATGGCACCTTCCACGGAGGCCCCACGATACGCGTTTGTTCAAACGCAGGTCTAACTTAGCGATACAAGATGTTCCTTCACAGAGCCGAGTTTGTGGCACTGACCTTACATGTGGGCGCCGCATAGGTTTTCAAACAGTTCTCCCTCAGTGAGCCAAGATGTTAGTTGCCAGATGGCTTCTCCACTGGACTTTCTCACACTGCCGAGTAAATGTCACTTGCCCCTTCTTTGCCCGCAGAGGATTTCCGGCAAAGCTAACCTAGTGATACGGGATGTTATGTGAAAGGTGGTTTCCCCAAAGTGCCTCTTGACAGAGTCGCATATATGCCACCTTCGTCATAGGCCCCGAATGGGTTTTCAGACACCTGTGCCCAGTGAAACGTGATGTCAGTCCACAGTATTCTCTCCCACTGTCGAGTATATGTCACTTTCCCCCTGGCTCCCCACAGAGGGTTTCAAACACTTCTATGTTAGTGATGCAAGCTGTTAGCCAGAAGAAGGCTCCTGCAATGTGCAGTGTGACAGTGCTCTGTATATATATATATATATATATATATATATATATATATATATACACACATAGCACTTTGTGCTTAGGCCCCGACGGGTTTCTCAAACACTTCTAACTTAGTGAAACCACGTGTTAGTTGAAACGGTCTCCCCACAGTGTTGTTTCAGAGTTGAGTATGTGGCACTTTCGCTGTAGGCCCCGCACGAACGGTTTGCAGCCACAGGTAACATAGTGAAGTAAGCTGTTAGTTGAAGGACGGCTTCTCTGCCCTCCCCCCTCCCCACACACACACCCCAGGTGTTGTTTGACAGAGTGGGGTGTCTCATACTTTTGGTGGGAGCTCCGCATAGCTTTTCAGACACGTCTAACAAGGGAACCCAGATGCTATTTGAAGGATGGTTTCACCACAGTGTTGTTTTACAGAGTTGAGCACATGGCGCTTTCTGCGTAGGAAGCCCCTCGTTTCCGAAACTCTTCTCAGTAAGGGAAACGAGAGGTGTGTTGAAAGGCCGCGTCTCCACGGTGTTGTTTCACAGAGTTGACTCTACAGCACTTTCGTCGCAGGCCCTGCATGGGTCTTGAAGCCCTTGTCACTTTGGGAAACGAGCTGTTATTTGAAAAGTGGTCTCCCCCCAACGTCTCACAGAGTTGAGGGTAGGGCCCTTGCCACGTAGACCCCCAACAGGTTCCAAACACTCTTAAGTTAGTGAAACCCGGTGTTATTTGAGTGCTCGTTTCAGCACACCATCGTTTCTCACAGTTGAGTAGACGGCACTCAACCGTTAGGCTTCTCGTAAGTTTTCAAACCCTTCTACCTTAGAGAAACCACATGGTAGTTGAAGGGCGGTTTCCCCACAGTGTTGTTTCCAAGAGTTGAGAGCGTACGGTCCTGTGCACTAGGCGCCTGCGAGCCTTTGAAACACCTGTGGCTTAGTGAACCCAGATGTTAAGAGACAGATTGTGTCCCCACAGTGTCGTCTCACAGGGTTCATTATATGGCACTCTCGTGGTAGGCCCCGCAACGTTTGGAGCTACGTCTACCTTAGCGAAGCGAGATGTCAGTGGAACGACGGCTTTCACCATGTTATTTGCCAGAGCGCAGTGTGAGATACTTTCGGGCTAGGCTCTGCGTAGCTTTGCAAACACTTCTAACAAGGGAACACAGATGCTGTTTGAAGGAGGGTTTCACCAGTGTTGTTTTACAGACTTGCGCACAGGGCCCTCTCTGCGTAGTACCCACGTAGGCTTTCGAACCCTTCTCACTAAGCGAAACGAGCGGCTAGGTGAAACGTGGAGACTCACAGTGTTGTCTCACAGAGTTGAGTGTATGGCATTTTCCGTCTAGGCCCTGCATAGGTTGTCAAACACTTCTCACTTTGTGAAACGAGATGTGACGGGAAAGATGGTTTCCCCCACAGCGTCTCAGAGAGTTGAGTATACGGCAGGTTCGTTGTAGTCTCCGGATGCTTCTCAAACATTTCCAACTTAGTGAAACCACTTGGTAGGTGGAAGATGCTTTCCCCACAAGGTCGTGTCACAGAGTTGAGTGTAAGTCACTTTCTACATAAGCCTCCGCAGGTTTTCAAACACGTCTGCCTTAGTGAACTGAGATGTTAGTTGAAAGGTGTTTTCTCCACCGTGTTTTTCCCCATAGCCGAGTATATGGCACTCACCGTCCACGTCTGCATACGTTTTCAAACTCTTCTAACTTAGGCAAACAAGGTGTTAGTTGAAAGATGGTTTCTCCACAGTATGTTTTCACAGAGTCGAGAACATGGCACTTTCCTCATTGTTCCTAGCAACGTTTTTCATGTACGTCTAACATGGTGAAACAAGATATTAGTTGGAAGATGGTTTCCCTAAAAATTGACAGTGGAGCAGATGGCACTTTCCGCCTAAGCCCCCCCCCCCCGCAAGTTGCGAAACACTCCTACGAAATGAACCCAGATGTTACTTGAAAGACGGTTTCACCACAGTCGTGTTGTCCAGCGTTGAGCAAATGACACTTTCTTTGTAGACCTGGCATAGGTTTTCAACCACTTCTAGGTGAAGAGCAGTTAGCTGCAACTTGGATTCACCACAGTGTTGTGTCACAGAGTTGAATGCATGCTCTACGCGCCTAGGTCCCGTGGGTCTTCTCAGACACTTGCAACCTAGTGAAACCAGAGGCTAGAAGAAAGAGTCTTTCCCCCACAGTGCTGTTTCACAGAGTTGAGTATATGGCACTTTCAGACTAGGCCCCACATGGTTTGCATCTACATCTAACATAGTGAATTAAAATGTGAGTTGGAGGACGGCTTCCCCAGGTGTTGTTTGACAGAGTGGAGTGTATGAATCTTGCGGTGTAGGCTCTGCATAAGTTTTCAAACACTTCTAACAGGGGAGCCCAGATGGTATGTGAAGGGTGGTCCCCCCACCGTGTTGCTTTAGAGAGTTGAGCACATGGCACTTTCTACGTAGAATGGCATACGTCTCTCAAACACTTCTAACTGAAACGAGAGGTTAGTTGAAGGTGGAGTCCCCACAGTGTTGTTTCACAGAGTTGACCAGGTGGTACTTTCAGTGCAGGCCCTACAAGGGTTTTCAAATGCTTGTAAGTTTGTGAAATGAGATGTGAGTTGAAAGATGGTTTCTCCACAGTGTCTCACAGAGTTGAGTCTGTGGCGCTTTCGGTGTCATCTCTGCGTGGTTTTCAAACACTGCTAACTTACTGAAACAACATGTTAGTTGGAAGAGGCTTTCCCCGACTGTGTTGTGTCTCGGAGTTGAAAATATGGCACTCTCCTCATAGACCCTGGATAGTTTTCAAACAAGCTTGAAGCAGGGAAACCAGATGTCAGCTGAAAGATCGTTTTGCCACACCATTGTCTCTCACAGTCGAGTCCATGGCACTTAACCGTTAGGCTTCCCATGGGTATTCAAAGACTTCTACCTTAGGGAAACCAGACGGTAGTTGAACGATGGTTTCCCCATAGTGTTGTTTCACAGACTTGACTGTATGGCACTCTCCGTGTGGCCTCCACTTAGGTTTTCAAACCCTTGTAACTACGCGCAGTGAGAAGCTAATGGAAAGGTCGTTTCACCACAGTGTTGTTTGATTGAGTGGCGCGTATGGCGCTAGCCACATGGGCCCCGCATGTGTTTTCAAACACTTGTAACAGTGAAACCAGATAGTAGTTGAGCGATCCTTTCACCACACTGGTATTCACACAGTTGAGTATAAGGCACCTTGCGATTAGGCAATCCTACGAGAGCATAGGATTTCCACACACTGCTCACTTAGAGAAACCAGCTGGTAGTCGAAGATCGTTTTCCCACAGTGTTGTTTCACAGAGTCGAGTATATGGCACGGTCTTCATAGGCCCCTCAGGGGTTTGAAACCCTTCTAACCCTTTTTTAGTTAAAAGTTTTTAGTTAAAAGTCAGTTTGTCCTATGTTGTTTCCCAGAGTTGAGCGTATGGTGGGTGCTATGCACCTAAGCCCCCTACCCCCGTCTTTTCAAACCCTTGTAACCTCGCGAATCCAGATGCTCAGAGAAAGACTGTGTCACCATAGTGTCTGTTCTCAGAGCTGAGTATATGGCACTTTCATTGTGGGCCCCGCATGGTTTTCAAACAAATCAAACTTAGGGAAATAAGATGTGAGTTGGAGGACGGCTTCCTCCAAGTGTTGTTTGACACAGTGCAATGTAAGATACACTCGGTGTAGCCGCCGCATGGCATTCCAAACACGTCTGAGAAGTGAACCCAGGTGATATTTGGAGGATGGTATCACCACACTGTTGTTTTACAGAGTTGAGCATACGGCACTCTCTGCGTAGTCCCTGCATAGGTCTTCAAACACTTCGAACTTAGTGCACCAAGATGTTAGTTGAAAGAGGGTTTCTCCACAGGATTCTCTACAGTGTCCTGTACATGTCACTCTCCACATCGTTCCCCACATAGAGCTTCACAGACTTCTACGCGACACGACACGTTAATTGACAGGCCATTTCCACAAAGTGCATTTTGACAGAGTTGAGGATGTGGCACTTTCACCATAAGCCCTGCATTGATTTTCCAACACTTCGAACCTAGCGAAACAAGATGGTAGTTGAACGATTGTTTTCATTACACTGCTGCTTCACAGAATCGAGCCTATGGCACTTTCATGTATCCCGAGCACAGTTTTCCAAACACTCGAACCTTAATGAAACCAGATGTTAATCGAACAGTGGTCTCCTCACAGAGTTGAGTATACGGCACCTTGTGGAGGCCACTCAAGTGTTTCTAAACACTTCAGACTTTGTGAAACCAGGTATTAGTTGAAAGACAGTTGCCCGACAGTGTTGTTTCACAGGGAGATGGGTGTTTAGCACCTTCCGCTTGGGCCCCTCATAGGTTTTCAAACACTTCCACCTTAGCGTAATGGGCTGTCACTTGAAAGATGGTTTCCCCCGTAACCTATCAGACAGGTGTGCATGTGGCACTTTTGATGTCGCCCCCCGCATGGGTGTTCAAGCACACTAAGATAGCGACACCAGATGTTAACGGATAGATGTTTGCACCACACAATCGTTTCAGAGGGTTGAGTACCGGGCACTTTGGCTGTAGTCCCCGCATGTGTTTTTAGCCACTTCTAGTGTCGTGAAACAAGACATTGGTTGAAAGATGTGTTGTTTGCCAGAGTTGACTATGTGGCACCTTATGCATAAGCTTTATGCAAAGGCTTTGGAACATGCCTAGCAACGTGAAACCGTTAAGTTAGTTGAAAGATGGTTTCCCCACAGCAGTTTTTAGAGTCGAGTATATGTCACTTTCCCCATAGTCCCTAGTGTATATTTTAAAGCAGTTCTAACAGTGAAACAAGTTGTTAATGGGAAGATTTTTATACCACAATATTGTTTCACAGAGTGGAGTATATGGCGCCTTCCTCTAAGTCCCTCATAAGTTTTTAAGCTTTTCTAAATTTCTGACATCAGATGGTAGTTGAAAGAGGATTTCACCTCTTTCACGTGTTGTCTCACGGAGTTGAGTATACGGCACTTTCCTCATAGACCCGGCATAGGGTTTCAAGTACTTCGGTTAGTGAAACAAGATATTAGTTGAAAGACCGTTTCTCCATAATACTCTTTCACACAATCAAGAATATGCCACTTTCATCGTAATTCCCCGAAAATGTTTACAGAAACTTCTAACGGTGAAACAAGATGTTTCAACGGAAGGGCTGAGTTGAGGGCACAAAGGAGGGTGCCGGTCAGGTCCGTCTTTGGCTGCCAAGGCCACACACCTCGATTGGCCCCTGGTGGAGGAGGCCTCCGGAATCCTCTTGGGCAGCTGCAGAGGGGACTGGGAAAGGACATTCTGAGCTTCCAGGTTCCATGCCGTGTCAGCCTGCACCGCTTCTGGATCCCAGACGCCTGGTATTGTAAATCGTTGGAATTCGGTCCCCATGGAGAGAGAGCCTTAGCTAGGGTTAGGGTTCGGTCCAGGGACGTCGCCAGATCCGAGGCAACTCAGGTCTCGTGATCTCCATCTAGGGCTGAAGTGAGGGCACATGCCAGAAGGCGGCTCAAGTGCAAGGTTAGGGTTCAAGGCAGGCTTAGGTTTCGGTGGCGGGTCCCGGTTCGGGGTAGTGTTAGGGTTAGGGTTATGTCCCAGGAGGCTCCAGGCGCCGAACCCACAGCAGGGCAGTGGTCTCCCCGAAGGGCTGATTTGAGGGCACAAGGGACGGTGACTGTCAGGATCCGTCTTTGGCTGCCAAGGCCACACACCTCGATCGGCCCCTGGTCGAGGAAGCCTCCGGAATCCTCTCGGGCAGCTGCAGCCGGGCCTGGGAAATGACATGGTGAGCTTCCAGTTTCCATCCTGAATGTGCACCGCTTCTCGACCCCAGGCGCGTGGTGTTGTCAGACGTTGCAATTGGGTCCCCTTGAGGAGAGAGCCTTAGCTAGCTTTAGGGTGCGGTCCAGGGACGTCGCCAGGACCTAAGCGAATCTGGTCTCATGATCTCCCTTGAGGGCTGAAGTGAGGGCCCATGCAACAAGATGGCTTAAGGGTAGGGTTAGGGTTCGAGGCAGGCTTAGGTTTCAGTGGAGGGTCCCGGTTTGGGGTAGGGTTACGGTTAGGGTTAGGGTTAGGGCCCAGGAGGCTCCAGCTTCCAAAGGCACAGCAGGGCAGTGGTCTCCCGAACGGCTGAGTTGAGGGCACAAGGGTCGGTGTCGGTCAGGAACCTTCTTAGGCTGCCAAGGCCACACACGTGATTGCGCCCCTGGTCGAGAAGGCCTCTGGAATCGTCTCTGGCACCTGCTGCCGGGCCTGGAAACGACATGGTGAGCTTCCAGGTTCCATGCTGAGTGAGCCTGCACTGCTTCTCGACCCCAGGCGGGTGGTGTTGTTAAACATTTGTATTGGGTCCTCATGGGGAGAGAGCCTTAGCTAGGGTTAGGGTTAGGTCCAGGGACTTCACCAGGGCTGAAGAGACTCCGGTCCCATGATCTCCCTGAAGGGCTTAAGTGAGGGCCCTTTCCACAAGGCCGCTCGTGTAAGGTTAGTGTTCGAGGCAAGCTTATTTTTCAGTGAAGTGTACCGGTTCAGGGTAGGGTTAGGGTTAGGGTTCGGGCCTCAGAGGCTCCAGGCGTCGAACCCACAACAGGGCATGGGTCTCCCCAAAGGGCTGAGTTGAGGGCACAAGAGACGGTGTCGGTCAAGATCCGTGTTTGGTTGCCAAAGCCACACAAGTGATTGGGACCCTGGTGGAGGAGCCCTCCGGAATCCTCTCGGGAAGCTGCAGCCGACTTAGGAAACGACATGTTGAGTTCCAGGTCGCATGCCCAGTTAGCCTGCACCGCTTATGGACCCCAGGCGCGTGGTGTTCTTAAACGTTGGAATTGGGTCCTCTTGGGGGAGAGAGCCTTAGCTAGGGTTAAGGTTCGTTCCAGGGACTTCGCCAGGGCAGAAGCGACTCTGGTCTCTCGATCTCCCTCGATGGCTGAAGTGAGGGCCCATGTATCAAGGCGGCTCAATTGTAAGGTTACGGTCAGAGACAGGCTTAAGTTTCGGTGGAGGGCCCGGTTCTATATAGGGTTAGCATTAGGTTAAGTCTCAGGATTATCCAGGCACCGAACCCACAGCAGGGCTGTGGTCTCACCGAATGGCTGAGCTGAGGACACAAGGAAGGGTTTCGGTCAGTATCCATCTTTGGCTGCAAAGGCCACACACGTCAATGGGCCCCAGGTCGCGGGGGCCTCCGGAATCGTCTTGGGCAGCTGCAGCCGGGCTGGGAAAAGACATGGTGAGCTTCCAGGTTCCATGCTGAGTGAGCCTCCACCGCTTCTGGACCGCAGGCGCGTGGTGTTGTCAGACGTTGCAATTGGCTCCCCTTGGGCAGAGCACCTTAGCTAAGGTTAGGGTTCGGTTCAGCGACGTCGCCAGGGCCGAATCGACTCTGGTCTCGTGATCTCCCGCGAGGGCTGAAGTGGAGGCTTGTATCAATCACTAGGTTAGAAGAGTTTGAAAACCTATGTGGGGAACGATGTGGAAAGTGACATATACCAGCCACTGTGAAAGAATCCTGTGGAGAAACCATCTTTCACCTAACGTCTGGTGTCACAACGTTGGAAGTGTTGGAACACCCATGTGGGAGGCCTATGTGGAGAGTGAAGTGCCTTGTACACAACTCAGTCAATCTGCACTCTACGGAAACCATCTTTCCACTAACCTCTGGCTCCACTAACGTGGAAGTGTTGGAAAACCCATGTGGGGCCTAGAAGGAAAGTGCCATACCCTCAACCCTGTGAAAACAACACTGTGGGGAAACCATCTTTCCACTCACATCTTGTTTCTCTAAGTAAGAAGTGTTGGCAAACCTGTGGGGGCTTTGGCGGAAAGTGTCATACACTCCACTCTGTCAAGCAGCTCTTGGGGAAACCATCTTTCCACTACCATCTTATTTCACCATGTTAGAAGTGTTTGAAAAACTGCTTTGGGAACGAAGATTCGTCTTCAACGGAATTCTCGATTCACAGAAAACATACTGTGGAGAAACCATCTTTCAAGTCACATCTGGTTTCTCTAAGTTAGAAGTGTTTGAAAAACTTACGCGGGCCCATGCGGAAAGGGCCGTATACCCAATCCTGCCAAACAACACTGTAGCGAAACCAGCTTTCACCTGATATGTGGTTTCGCTCAGTGAGAACCGTGTGAAAACCTACGCGGGGCCTAGAGGGTAAGTGCCATATACTCAACCCTGTGATACAACACTGTGGGGAGAATGTCTTGTAACTAGCCTGTCGTTTCACTACGTGAGAAGAGTTTGACAACCTATGCAGGGAATGATGTGGAAAGTCACATACACCAGCCGTCGCGAAAGACTCCTGTGGAGAAAGCATCTTTCAACTCACATGTTTCACCCAGTTGGAAGTTTTGAGAACGTATGCAGGGCCTCCAAGGTCTCCGCCATATACTCATCTCTGGGAACCAACACGGTGGGAAAGCATCCTTTGAACTAACATCCAGTTTCACTGTTAGAAGGGTTTGAAAAATTATTCAGGGACTGTGCAGAAAGAAAGTGCCATATATTCAACTCTGTGAAAATGGCACTTTGGGGAAAGCGTCTTTCAACTAACATCTTGTTTCTCCAAGTTAGAAGCGTTTGAAACACTGCTGGGAACGACGACGAACGTGCCATACACTCAACTCTGTGAAATAACACTGTGGGGAAAACCCATCGTGTTGCTAACACCTTGTTTCACTGAGTTAGAAGTGTTTGAAAACCTAGGCGGGGACCATGTGGAAAGTGCCATATACTCAATCAACTCTGTCAAACTGCACTTTCAACTAACGTGCAGCCTACACAAGACACGAATTACACGGAAACCCACACATATATCACACATACCACAGTACCCAAACACACAACACACACACCCAAAACATTTAAGGAAAACACACCACACACGGCCACCCGTGCAAGACACTCAAGACACTTATAACACACATTCACGCACCCCCTGCACATTCCACACACCTGGCACGCCGCATTGGCCACCTTCCTACGACCTACACACCTGCATGCCACATACACCGTCTACACATGCATACATCACACACACCACATGCTCACCACACACTCACCATGCATATGCCACAGACATATCCAACACACATCACACATGCCCCACACACCCACAGTTATCACCCTCGCACAGTATTACCACACTCAACACACATACAGCACACAGTTTCCAAACAAACCACTGCTCGTATACCACGCATACACCCTCCACATACACGCCCCACACCCCAAACCTACGCCACTTATACGGAAGACAGATGCTCCCTCCTCTACGCATCGACTACAAGGACACCACACACACTGCACATAGAGACACAACGGTGACACATATGCCACACAGCCACACCCCTCCTACACCGGACACACAACAGGGTACAAACATACCTCGCATGACACGTGAATACCACACAAACACCTCACCCAGTCACCACATACACACCAAACCACTTACACATCACACAGACATCTTCCACACACTACTTACTACACCTAATACACGTACCACACATATACACACCGTACACACGTATAGCACACAAACACACTCCATATATACACCACATACATGCCAAACTTATACCGCACACCACGCACTTACACTACACAGACACCACATCCACAATACACACGCCATGAGAGTCCATACATCTATGAAATACAGACACCACGCACACCACACACACCACACTTTTACTGCCCAAACTCCACCCGTATGCCACACCACAAAACCCCACGTGCACCACATACAAAACACACACACACGCACAAACGTTCTATGCGGCGCATACGTAGCTGATATACTACAATCACAACACATATATGACACTCGAGGACAACACAGAAGGACACATTCAGCACCTACAAAGCACTGACACACCATACACACACCACATTCACCACACAAATAACACACAGACACAAACAATGTACATAGCATACGTGCCATCCATACGCTAGAGATGTAAGATGTTGGCTAAAAGAGGGCTTCTGCAATGTGCAGTTTGACAGAGGGCCCGACGGGTTTCTCAAACACTTCTAACGTAGTGAAACCAGGTGTTAGTTGAACCCGTTTCCCCACAGCGTTGTTTCACAGAGTTGAGTATATGGGTGGCACTTTGGCTGTAGGCGCCGCATGGTTTGCAACCACATGTAACATAGTGAAGTAAAATGTCAGTTGAAGGACGGCTTCCCCAAAGTCTTTGCCAGAGTGCAGTGTAAGATACTTTCGGGGTAGGCTCCGCATAGGTTTTCAAACACTTCCAACAGTGAACCATGATGCTATTTGAAGGATGGTTTCACCAGTGTTGTCTTACAGAGTTGAGCATATGGCACTCATTGCGTAGAACGCACGTAGGTTTTTCAAACCCTTCTCACTAAGTGAAACGAGAGGTTGGTTGAAACGTGGAGACCCACAGTGTTGTTTCACAGGGTTGACTATAGGCACTTTCTGCGCAGGCCTTGCATGCATGGGTTTTCAAACACTTGTAAGTTTGTGAAATGAGAAGTTACTTCAAAGACGGTTTCCCTAGGGCGTCTCATAGAGTAAGTCCCTTCCGGGTGTAGCTCCTCATGGTTTTCAAACTGACACACGTTAGTCGGAAGACGGTGTTCCCCACTGTGTTCTGTCACAGAGTTGAGCATATGGCACTCTCCTCCCAGACCCTGAATAGTTTTCCAACACTTTTAAATTAGTGTAACCAGATGTTGTTAGTTGAAATATTGTTTTAGCACACCGTCGTTGTTCACCGTTGAGCGCAGGTATGGCACTTAACCAGTTGGCTTCTCATAGGTTTTCAAACACTTCTACCTCAAAGAAACCCCATAGAGGTTGACAGGTGGTTTCCCCACAGTGTGTGTTTCACGGAGTGGAGTGTTGGGTACTCTCCACAGAGGCCCCGCGTGTGTTTTAAACACTTGTAACCGAGTGAAACCAGATGTTGGGAGATTGTCTCTCGACCGTGACGGTGCCCAGGGCACCTCTAGGTCCCGCCTAGTTTTCAAGCAATTGTAACGTAGCGAAACCCGATGTTTCACTCTTTTTTTCCAGAGGTGAGTATAAGGCACTTTCCGTGTAGGCCCTGCACGTATTTACTAACGTTTCTCACGTTGTGAAACGTAGCCGTTAGTTGAATGATGGTATCCCCACGGTACTTCCTAAAGTTAGGTACAAGGCACTGGTCGGGGTAGGCCTACAGTGTTTTCCAAACACTTGTGACTTAGTGAAACAAGATGTTCGTTGAAAGATAGTCTCCCTCAAGTGCTGCCTGGTAGAGTTGAGTACATAGAACTTTCCACCTAGGCTCCGCATAGGTCTCCAGACGCTTCAAACTTAATGAATAAGACGATGGGAGAAAGATTTCCCTAGAGTGTTTTCATGGTATTGGGTATAAGGCACACTCGGTGTAGGTGCTGCATTGGCTTTGAAACATTTTTAACTTGGTGAAACAAGATGTTAGTGGAAAGATGTTTCCCTCACCCTTTTCTGTTTCACAGAGTTGAGTGCATGGCACTTTCCCCGTACGACCCACCTAGGCTTTCCAATTCTACTTGCCGAAAGAAGAGGTTAGTTGCAAGCTGGATACCCCACAGTGTTTTTTCACGGAGTTGAGTGTACGGGCCCTCGCCGCCCAGGCCCTGCATGGGTTTTCAAACACTTCTCACTTTGTGAAATCACATAGATGTTACTTGAAAGTCGGTTTCCCCACGGTGTTGTTTCACGGAGGTGACTCTCTGGCCCTTACCCTGTAGGCCCTGCATAGGTTTTCAAAGAGTTCTCGCTTACTGAAACCTGATGTTAGGTGAAAGACTCTTTCCCCGTGGTTGTTTCACAGAGCTGCGTGTAGGCATTTCCTCCTAAGCCCCGCAGAGGTTTGCAAACGCTTCCAACATACTGAAACAGCATTTTAGTTGGAAGGTGGTTCCCCCAACAGTGTTTCATACACTTCAGCCTATGGCCCTTTCCGTTTCGTCCCCACATGGGTTTTCAAACACTTGAAAACCTATGCCGTGAAAGCAGATGTTAGTTGGTAAAAGGCATCACCACACTGGTGTTTCACAGCGCTGAGTACATGGCAGTGTCTTTGTGGCCCCGCAAGCGTTTGCGAACACTTCCCACTTAGTTAAACCAGAGGTTGGTTGAAAAGTGGTTTGTCTACAACGATCCTTGACAAAGTGAGTAAAGTGCACTTTCCTTGTTACTTCTATGTCTAGGATTCCAACATTTCTAACTTTGTGGAACAAGTTGTGGGTTGAAAGATGTTTCCGCACAGTGATTTTACACCGCGTTAAGTATGTGACACTTTTCATAAATAAGCCAATTATCAACTAACATCTTGCTTCGCTGAGAAGTGTTTGAAAACCTATGAGGAAAACGAGATAGACTCCACGCTGAAATCTTACCGTGGAGAAACCATCCTTCAACTACCATCAGGTCTCACTATGTTAGAGGTATTCGACAACCTTTGTGGGGCATACGAATAAAGTGTCATATACTCGAGTCTGGCAAACAACACTGTGCGGAAACCATCTTTCAACCACTGCCCTGCTGTGGGTTCGGGGCCTGGAGCCTATTGGGACCTAACCTTAACCCTAACCCTAAACAAATCGGGACCCTCCACAGAAACCTAAGCCTGCTTCGAACCCTAACGCTGCACTTGAGCCGTCTTGTTACAAGGCCCCTCCTTCAGGCTTCGAGGGATATCACGAGACGAGATTCCCTTCGGCGCTGTCAACTTCCCTGGAATGAACCCTGACCCTAGCTAAGGCTGTCTCCCTAAAGGGACCCAATTCCAACGTCTGACCACACCACGTATCTGGGGTCCAGAAGTGGTGTAGGCTGCCTCGGCATGGAACCTGGAAGCTCACCATGTCATTTTCCAGGCCCTGCTGCAGCTGCCCAAGAGGATTCCAGAGGCCTCCTCTACCAGGGGCCGATTAAGGTGTGTGGCCTTGGCAGCCAAAGACAGATCCTGACCGGCACCCGCCCTTGTGCCCTCAATTCAGCCCTCGGGAAGACCACTACCCTGTTGCGTATTCGGCGCCTGGAGGCTCCTGGAACCTAAACCTAACCCTAACCCTACCCCAAACCGGGACCCTCTACCCAAACCTAAGCCTGCCTCGATCCCTAAACCTGCACTTGAGCCACCTTGTGGCAAGGGCCTTCACTTCAGCTCTCGAAGGAGATCAGGAGACCAGAGTCTCTTCGGCCCTGTCGATGTCCCTGCACCATACCCTAACCCTAGCTAATGCTGTGTACCCAAGGAGACCCAATTCCAACGTCTGACAACACCACGTGCCTGAGGTCCAGAAGCGGTTCAGGCTGACTCGGCATGGAACCTGGAAGCTCACCATGTCATTTCCCAGGCCCGGCTGCAGCTGCCCGAGAGGATTCCGGAGGCCTCCTCGACCAGGGTCCCAATCACGTGTGTGGCCTTGCCGGCCAAAGACAGATACTGACCGAAACCGTCCATTTTGCCCTCAACTCATCCCTTCGGGGCGACCACTGCCCTGCTGTGGGTTTGGCGCCTGGAGCCTCCTGGGAACTAACCCTAACCCTAACCCTAGCTAAGGCACTCTCCTCAAGGGGACCCAATTGCAACGTCTGACAACACCACGAGACTGGGGTCCAGAAGCGGTGCAGGCTCACTCAGCATGGAACCTGGAAGCTCACCATGTGGTTTCCCAGGCCCGGCTGCAGCTGCCCAAGACGATTCCGGAGGCCTCCGCCACCTGGGGCCCATCGACGTGTGTGGCCTTTGCAGCCAAAGATGGATACTGACCGACACCCTCCCTTGTGTCCTCAACTCAGCCCTTCGGTGAGACCACTGCCCTGCTGTGGGTTCGGTGGCTGGATCCTCCTGGGACCTAACCCTAATGCTAACCCTACCTAGAACCGGGCCCTCAACCAAAACTTAAGCCTGTCTCGAACCCTAACCCTACAATTGAGCCGCCTTGATACATGGGCCCTCACTTCAACCGTCGAGGGAGATCGCGAGACGAGAGTCTCTTCTGCCATGGCGATGTCCTGGACCGAACCCTAACCCTAGCTAAGGCTCTCTCCCCAAGAGGACCCAATTCCAACGTTTAAGAACACCACACGCCTGGGGCCCATAAGCGGTGCAGGCTCACCCGGCATGGGACCTGGAGCTCACCATGTCGTTTCCTAATCCCGGCTGCAGCTTCCCGAGAGGATTCCGGAGGCCTCCTCCACCAGGGTCCCAATCACTTGTGTGGCCTTGGCAGCCAAAGATGGACACTGACTGACACCGTCTCTTGTGCCCTCCACTCAGCCCTTTGGGGAGACCCATGCCCTGTTGTGGGTTTGACGCCTGGAGCCTCCGAGGCCCGAACCCTAACCCTACCCCTACCCTGAACCGGGACCCTTCACCAAAACCTAAGCTTGCCTTGAACCCTAACCCTACACTTGAGCCGCCTTGTGGCAAGGGCCCTCACTTCAGCCCTCAAGGGAGATCATGAGACTGGAGTCTCTTCAGCCCTGGAGAAGTCCCTGGACCGAACGCAAATCCTAGCTAAGGCTGCTCCCCATGAGGACCCAATACAAATGTCTAACAACACCACGCGCCTGGGGTCGAGAAGCACTGCACGCTCACTCAGCATGGAACCTGGAAGCTCACCATGTCATTTCCCAGGACCGACTGTTGCTGCCCGAGAGGATTCCGGAGGCTTCCTCGACCAGGGGCCGATCAAGGTGTGTGGCCTTGGCAGCCAAAGACAGATCCTGACCGGCACCCTCCGTTGTGTCGTCAACTCAGCCCTTCCGGGAGACCACGGCCCTGCTGTGGGTTCGGCGACTGGAGCCTCCTGGGATGAAACCTTAACACTAACCCTACCCCGAACTGGGACCCTCCACCGAAAACTAAGCCTTCCTCGAACCCTAACCCTGCAGTTGAGCCAACTTCTGGCATGTGCCCTCACTTCATAGCTCGAGGGAGATAACGAGCCTCGCGTTGCTTCGGCCCTGGCGACGTCCCTGGACCCAACTCTAACCGTAGCTGAGGTTCTCCTGCCATGGGGACCCAATTCTTACGTCTGACAACACCACGCACCTAGGGTCCAGAAGTGGTGCAGGCTGCCTCGGCATGGAACCTGGAAGCTCACCATGTCATTTTCCAGGCCCTGCTGCAGGGGCCCGAGAGGATTCCAGAGGCCTCCTCTACCAGGGGCCGATTGAGTTGTGTGGCATTTGCAGCCAAAGACGGATCCTGACCGTCACCTTCCCTTGTGACCCGAAGTCAGTCCTTCGGGGAGACCACTACTCTGCTATGGCTTCGGCGCCTGAAGCCTCCTGGGAGGTAACCCTAACCCTAATGCTACCCTGAACCGGGACCCTCCACCAAAATCTAAGTCTGCCTGGAACCCTATCCCTGCACTGGAGACGCCTTGCTGTTGAGCCCTCACTTCACACCCCGAGGGAGATCACGAGCCCGGGGACGCTTCGGCCCTGGCGAATTCCCTGGACCAAACCCTAACCCTAGCTAAGACTCTGTCGCCAAGGGGACCCAATTCCAACATCTGAAAACACCACGCGTTTGGGGTCCAGAAGTGGTGCAGGCTGACTCGGCATGGAACCTGGAAGTCACCATGTCGTTTCCCAGTCCTGGCTGCAGCTGCCCGAGAGGACTCCGGAGGCCTCCACAACCAGGGGCCCAATCACGTGTGTGGCCCATGCAGACAAAGACGGATCCTGACTGAAACCCTCCCTTGTGGCCTCAACTCAGCCCTTCGGGGATATCACTGCCCTGCTGTGGGTTCGGCGCTTGGAGCCTACTGGGCCCTAACCTTAAACCTAACCCTACCCCGAACCGGGACCCTCCACCGAAACATAAGCCTTCCTCGAACCCTAACCCTGCAATTGAGCCGACTTCTGGCATGTGCCCTCACTTCATAGCTCGAGGGAAATCACGAGCCCCGCATCGCTTCGGCCCTGGTGACGTCCCTGGACCCAACCCTAACCCTAGCTAAAGTTCTCCTGCCATGGGGACCCAATTCCAACGTTTGACAGCACCACGCGCCTGGGGTCCAGAAGTGGTGCAGGCTGCCTCGGCATGGAACCTGGAAGTCATCATGTCGTTTCCCAGGCCCGGCTGCAGTTGCCCGAGAGGATTCCGGAGGCCTCCTCCACCAGGGGCCCAATCACGTGTGTGGCCTTGGCAGCCAAAGACAGATACTGACCGGAACCGTCCGTTTTGCCCTCAACTCATCCCTTCGGGGCGACCACTGCCCTGCTGTGTGTTCGGCGCCTGGAGCCTCCTGGGAACTAACCCTAACCCTAACCCTACCCCGAACCGGGACCCTCCACTGAAACCTAAGCTTGCCTCGAACCCTAACCCTGCACTTGAGCCGCTTTGCTTCATGTGCCCTCACTTCATCCCTCGAGGGAGATCACGAGACCTGAGTCGCTTCAGCCCTGGATACGTTCCTGGTCCGAACCCTAACCCTAGCTAAGGCTCTCTCGCCATGGGGACCCAATGCCAACGTCTGACACTACCACGTATCTGGGGTCCAGAAGCGGTGCAGACTGACTCGGCATGGAACCTGGAAGCTCACCGTGTCGTTTCCCAGGCCCGGCTGGAGCTGACCGAGAGTATTCTGATGCCTTCTCAACCAGGGTCCCATTGACGTGTTTGGCTTTGGCAGCCAAAAAATGATCCTGACGGGCACCCTCCCTTGTGCCCTCAACTCAGCCCTCTGGGGAGACCGCTACCCTGCTGTGGGTTCGGCGCCTAGAGCCTCCTTGGACCTAACCCTAACTCTGTCCCTACCCCGATCCGGGTCCCTCCACCGCAACGTAAGCCTGCCTCAAACACTAACCCTGCACTCGAGCCGCCTTGTGGCATGGGCCCTCAAATCAGCCCTCGAGGGAGATGACGAGACCAGAGTGGCTTCGGCCCTGGCGTCGTCCCCGGACCTAACCCTAACCCTAGTTAAGGCTCTCTCCCATGGGGACCCAATTCCAATGTCAGGTAACACAATACACCTGGGGTCCAGAAGCCATGCAGACTCACTCGGCATGGACCCTGGAAGCTCACCATGTCATTTCCCAGGCCCGGCTCTAGCTGAGCTAGAGGATTCCCGAGGCCTCGTTGACCAGTTGCCCATCGACCTGTGTGGGCTTGGAAGCCAGAGATTGATCCTGACCGGCACCCTAATTGTGCCCCCAACTCAGCCCTTTGGGGATACCACTGCCCCCCTCTGGGTTCGGCGTCTGGGTCTTCTTGGGATGTAACCCAAAGCCTAAACCTACCCTGAACCGGGATCCTCCACCGCAACCTACCCTGCCTCGAACCGTAACCCTGCACTTGAGCCGCCTTGTGGCATGGGCCGTCACTTCAAACCTCAAGGAAGATCACGAGACCAGAGTTGATTTGGCCCTGGTGACGTCCCTGGACCGAACCCTAACCCTAGCTAAGGTTGTCTCACCAAGAGGACCCAATTCCAACGACTGACAAAACCACGTGCCTGGGGTCCAGAAGCAGTGCAGGCTCACCCCACATGGAACCTGGAGCTCACCATGTCGTTTCCCAGGCCCGGCTGCAGGTGCCCGAGAGGATTCCGGAGGCCTCCTCGACCAAGGGCCCAATCATGTGTGTGGCCTTGTCAGGCAAAGATGGATCCTGGCCGACACCCTCCCTTGTGCTCTCAACTCAGCCTTTCGGGGAGACCACTGCCCTGCTGTGGTTTCGGTGCCTGGAGCCTCCTGGGACCTAACCCTAACACTAACCCTACCCTGAACCGGGACCCTCCACCCAAACTAAGCCTGCCTTGAACACTAAACCTGCACTTGAGCCGCCTTGTGGCATGGGCCCTCACTTCAGCCCTTGAGGTCGATCAGGAGACCAGAGTAGCTTTGGGACTGGTGACGTCTCTGGACCGTACCCAAACCCTAGCTAGGGCTCTCTCCCAATGGGGACCCAATTCCAACGTCTGACAACACCACGCGCCTGGGGTCCAAATGCGGTGCAGGCTCACTCGGCATGGAACCTGGAAGCTCACCATGTCGTCTTCCAGGCACGGTTGCAGCTGCGTGAGAGGATTCCGGAGGACTCCTCGACCAGGGGCCCATCGACGTGTGTGGCCTTGGCAGCCAAAACTGATCCTGACCAGCACCCTCCCTTGTGACCTCAACTCAGCCCTTCCAGGAGACATCTGCCCTTTTGTGGGATCGGCGCTGGAGCCTCCTGGGACGTAACCCTAACTCAAACACTACCCTGAACGGCGACCCTCCACCACAACCTAACCCTACCTCGATCCCTAACCCTACACTTGAGCCACCTTGTGACATGGGCCCTCACTTGAGCCCTCGAGAGAGATTAAGAGTCCAGAGTGGCTTTGGTCCTGTCGATGTCCCAGAACCGAACTGTAACCCTAGCTAAGGCTCTCTCCCCATGGGGACTCAATTCCTACGTCTGACAACACCAGGCACCTGGGGTCCAGAAGTGGTGCAGGTGCACACAGCATGGAACCTGGAAGCTCACCATGTCGTTTCCCAGGCCTGGGTACAGTTACCCGAGAGGATTCCGGAGGCCTCCTCGACCAGGTGCCCATCGACGTGTGTGGCTTTGGCAGGCAAAGACTGATCCTGACCGGCACCCTCCCTTGTGCCCTCAACTCAGTCCTTCGGGGAGACCACTGCCCTGCTGTGAGTTCGGCGCCTGGAGCCTCCTGCGAACTAACCCTAACCCAACCCTACCCCGAAGCGGGACCCTCCACCGAAACCTAAGCCTGCCTCGAACTCTAACCCTGACCTTGAGCCATCTTGTGACATGGGCCCTCACTTCAGCCCTCGAGGGAGATCACGAGCCCGTAGTCGCTTAGGCCCTGGCCCTGGACCGAACGCTAAACCTAGCCGAGTCTCTGTCCCTATGGGGACACAATTCCACGTCTGACAACACCACGTGCCTGGGGTCCACAAGCGGGGCATGCTACTCGATATGGAACCTGGAAGCTCACCATGTCGTTTCCCAGGCCCGGCTGCAGCTGCCCGAAGGATTCCGGTGGCCACCGCCACCAGGTGCCCATCGACGTGTTTGGAATTGGCAGCCAAAGACTGATCCTGACAGGCACCCTCCCTGGTGACCTCAACTCAGCCCTTTGGGGAGACCACAGCGCTGTTGTGGTTCAGAGACTGGAGCCTCCTGGGACCTAAACCTAACCCTAACCCTATCCTAAACCGGGACCCTCCAACAAAACCTAGCCCTGACTCAAAAACTAACCCTGCACTTGGGCCCCTTTGTGGCATGGGCCCTCACTTCCGCCATCGAGGGAGATCATGAGACCGGAGTGGCCTCGGCCCTGGCGACGTCCCTGGACAGAACCCTAACCCTACCTAAAGCTCCCTCCTCATGGGCACCCAATTCCAAAGTCTGAAAACACCACCCACCTGAGGTCCAGAAGTGGTGCAGGCTGACTTGGCATGGAACCTGGAAGCTCACCATGTCATTTCACAGGCCAGGCTGCAGCTGCCCTAGAGAATTTCTGAGGCCTCCGCGACCAGGTTCCATCGATGTGTGTGGACTTGGCAGCCAAAGTCTGATCCTGAACCGCACCCCCCCATGCACTCAACTCAGCCCTTCGGAGAAACCACAGCCCTGCTGTGGGTTCAGCGCCGGGAGCCTCCTGGAACCTAACCCTAACCCTAACCCTATCCCAACCGGGACCCTCCACCGAAACCTAAACCTGCCTGGAACCCTAACCTTGCACTTGAGTCGCCTGATGGCATGGGCCCTCACTTCAGCCCTCGAGGGAGATCAAGAGACTGGAATCGTTTTGGCGGTGGCGACATCCCTGGACAGAACCCTAACCCTAGCTGAGGCTCTATCCTCACTGGGACCGTATTCCAATGTCTGACAAGACCATGCACCTGTGGTCCAGAAGCGGTGTAGGCTCACACGACATGGAACCTGGAAGCACACGATGTTGTTTCCCAGGCCCAGCTGCATCTGCCCAAGAGGATTCCGGAGGCCTCCTCGACCAGTGGCCATCCACATGTGTGGCCTTGGCAGCCAAAGACTGATCCTGAGCGGCACCATTCCTTGTGCCCTCAATGCAACCCTTCGGGGATACCAATGTCCTGCTCTGTGTTCAGCACCTGGAGCCTCCTGGACCTAACCATAACCCTAACCTTACCATGAACCGGGACCCTCCACCAAAACCTAAGCCTGCTTCGAACCCTAACCCTGCACTTGAGCCGCCTTGTGGCATGGGCCTTCACTTCTGCTTGAGGAGATCACGAGACTGGAGTGGCTTCAGCCCTGGCAAAGTCTCTGTACCAAACCCTAACCCTAGCTGAAGCTCTATCTTCATGGATACCCAATTCCAACGTGTGACAACGCCATGCGCCTTGGGTCCAGAAGCGGTGCAGGCTCACTCAGAATGGAAAGTGGAAGCTCACCATGTCGTTTCCCAGGAAAGGCTGTAGCTGCCCTAGAGAATTCTGGTGGCCTATTCGACCAGGTGCCCATCGACGCCAAGTCAGCCTGCACCTCTTCCGGACCCCAGGTGCGTGGTGTTGTCAGACGTTGGCATTGGGTCCTCTTGGGGAGAGAGCCTTAGCTAGGGTTAAGGTTTGGTCCAGGGACGTCGCCAGGGATGAAGCGATTCCGGTCTCGTGATGACCATCAAGGGCTGAAGTGAGGGCCCATGCGATGGGGCACCTCAAAGGGAGGGTTAGGTTTCACGGCCAGCTTAGTTTTCAGTGGAAGGATCCAGTTCGGGGCAGAGTTAGGGTTAGGTTTGGGTTTCAGGAGGATCCAGGCGACAAACCCACAGCAGGGCAGTGTTCTCCCCGAAGGGCTGAGTTGAGGGCACCAGGGAGAGTGTCGTTCAGCGTCAGTCTTTGGCTGCCAAGGCCACACAAGTCGATGGGGCCCTGGTCGGGGAGGCCTCAGGAATCCTCTTGTGCAGCTGCCGCCGGGGTCTGGGAAACGACATAGTGAGCTTCCAGGTTCCATGCCGAGTGAGCCTGTGTCGCTTCTGGACCCCAGGCATGTGGTGTTGTCAGACTTTGGGATTGGGTCCCCATGGAGAGAGAGCCTTAGCTAGGGTTAGGGTTCGGTCCAGGGATGTCGTCAGGGCCGAAGCAACTCTGGTCTCGTGATGTCCCTCGAAGGCTGAAGTGAGGGCCTATGCGACGGGCGGCTCAAGGAGAGGGCTAGGTTCGAGGCGGGCTTAGATTTCGGTGGAAGGATCCAGTTCGGTGTAGGTTTAGGTTTAAGGTTGGTCCCAGGAGGATCCAGGCGCCAAACCCACAGCAGGGCAGTGTTGTCCCCGAAGGCCTGAGTGGAGGGTACAAGGTAGAGTACAGGTCGGGACCAGTCTTTGGCTGCCAAGGCCACACAAGTCGATGGGCCCCTGGTCTGGGAGTCCTCCGGTATCCTGTCGGGCAGCTGCAGCCGGGCCTGGGAAACGACCTGCTGAGCTTCCAGCTTCCATGCTGAGTGAGCCTGCACCGCTTCTGGACCTCAGGCATGTGGTGTTGTCAGACTTTGGGTTGGGTCCCCATGGGAGGGAGCCTAAGCTAGGGTTAGGGTTCAGTACAGGCACATCGCCAGGGCCGAAGCGACTCCGGTCTTGTGATGTCCCTCGAGGGCTGAACTGAGCGCCTATGCAATGGGGAGGCTCAAGGGGAGGGTTAGGTTTCGAGGCCGTTTAGGTTTCAGTGGAAGCTTCCAGTTTGGGGGAGCGTTAGGGTTAGGGTCAGGTCCTAGGAGGCTCCAGGCGCTGAAAACACACCAGGGCAGTGGTGTCCCCAAAGGTTTGAGTTGAGGGCACAAGGTTTTTTTTTATCCGTTGGGGCCAGTCTTTGGCTGCCAAGGCCAGGCAAGTCCATGGGCCCCTGTTCAGGGAGGCCTCAGGAATCGTCTTGGGCAGCTGCATCCGGCCATTGAAACGACGTGGTGAGATTCCAGGTTCCATTCCGAATGAGACTGCACTGCTTCTGGACCCCAGGCTTGTGGTGTTGGCCGACTTTGGGTTTGGGTCCCCATGGGGAGAGAGCCTTAGGTAGGGTTAGGGTTCATTCCAGGGACATCACTATGGCTGAAGCAACTCTAGTCTCGTGATGTCCCTCGATGGCTGAAGTGAGGTGCCATGCAACGGAGCGGCTCAAGTGGAGGGTTAGGTCTCGAGGCCAGCTTAGGTTTCGGTGGAGGCTTCTGGTTTGGGGTAGTGTTAGGGTTAGGGCTGGGCCCCCGGAGGCTCCAGGCGCTGAACCCCAGCAGGGCAGTGGTCTACCCGAAGGGCTGAGTTGAGGGCACAAGGGATGGTGCCGGTCAGCGTCAGTCTTTGGCTGCCAAGGCCACACAAGTCGATGGTCCCCTGGTCAGTGAGGCCTCAGTCATCCTCTTGGGCAGCTGCAGCCGGACCTGGGAAACAATACGGTGAGCTTACACGTTCCATGCCGAGTGCCTTTTCCACCTAAGCCCTGCCATAGCTTTTCGAACCATTCTCGCTGAGTGAAACATGTTCATTAACGGAGAGATAGGTGGGTCCCACAGTGGGGCTGCTGAGAGCCGAGCCTAGGGTACTTTCCGCCCAGTCCCCACACCTGCGTTTCAAACACTTGTAACTCAGGGAAACGCGATGCCATTCGAAAGACGGTTTCTGCACCGTGTTGTTTCACAGCATTTCAATCCGTGGCCCTTTACGCATTCGCCCCACTGGGTTTGCACACCATTGGGACGTGGTGAAACAGCACGTTGGAAGGCTGCCTTCTCTTCCCCGGGAGCTATTTCACAGAGCAGAGGTGTGTGGTGTTTTCCTGCTAGGCCCCGCGTGGGGTTTCGAGCGTTTCCAAGTTCGTTGCAGCAAGTGTGATTTGAAAGATGCATTCCCCAAGGGCAGTTGGAGACAGTGGAGTATAGGACACTGTCCACCTAGGCCCGCATAGGTTTTCAAACCCTTCCGAGTGAGAAAAGATGTTCGTTCCAAGACGGTCTTCCCGCACAGAGCTGTTCAGAGAGTGGAGGATAGGGCTCTTCCCTCGTGGGCTCCGCATAGCTTTGCAAACAGTTCTCACTTAGTGAAACCATGCAGGGCCTGAACGACGGCTTCAGCAAAGTGCCGGTTCACAGGCCTGAGTACATGGCACATTCCTCCTCAGCCCCGCAGGGGTTTCACGACACTTCTGATGTAGTGAAACATGGTGTTGCTTGAATGATGGTGTCTCCCCAGGATTCTTTCATGCTGGCGGGCCCATGTCACCTCTCCCCGTCGTTCCCCGCATAGGTGTTCCTACGCTTCTGGGGTAGTGAGACCAGATGTCAGTTGAAAGGTGGTTTCCCCAACGTGCAGACGGGCAGAGTGGAGTGTAGGGAACTTTACGCCTTGTCTCCGGAGACTTTTGGGAACATTGTGGGAAATGAGCTGTTAGTTCAAAGATGCTTTCTCCAGACTGTTGTCTCACACAGGTGAGGATGTGGCACTTGCCTCGGAGGCCCCACAGAGCTGTCCAGACAGTTCTCCCTTCGCAAAACAATCAGTTGCAAGACTCTTTGCCCAGCGTGTAGTTCCACAGAATCGAGTTACATGGCACTTCCCGCCTAAGCCCCCATAGGGTTTCAAGCCTTTCTCACTTCGTGAAACGAGATGCGAGTTGAAAGCTGGTTGCAGCCTAGCGTTGCTTCACAAAAACGAGCATGTGGCAGTGTCTGCTCAGGCCCCGTGAAGGGTTTCACACAGATGTGTCCTTGGGAAACAAGACGGGCCTTGAATGATGATGACGACCCAAAGTGTAGTTTGAGAGCAAGGAGCGTATGGCCCTTTCTCGAGGGTTCTGGCAGAGGTGTTCCAACACTGCTCACTGAGTGAAGCAAGGTGTTAGTGGAAAGGTGGTTTCCCCAAAGCACAGGTGGACAGAGTTGAGTGTACAGAGCAGGACGCAGAGTCGCCATAGAGTTTTGGAAACACTGCGGGATGAGTGATACGAGATCTTAATCTGAAGTTGGTTTCTGCAGCGTGTTCTCAGGCACAGTTGTGGGCACGGCACTTGCCTGGCAGGCCCCGCATAGGCTACCAGACACTTTTCACTTTGTGAAACAAGCTCCGAGTTGAAACACTGCCTGGCCACCGTGATGTTTCACATCATGGAGTGTGCGGCACTCCCCCCTCCACCCACCCGTAAGTTTTCTGACCTTTCTAACATGAGGAAAAGAGACCCTGGGCGAGGGACGGTTTCGCCATTGTGTTGGCTCACCAAACCGAGGGCCCGGCACTCTCTGCTTAGGCACCATGTCGGTTTTCCAACAGTTGTGTCCTTGTGAAACAAGATGTTCCTTGAGTGATGCTGTCCCCGATGTGCCTCCTGCTCTTGGGGCCTAGTCCCAACAGAGGTGTTCCAGCACGTGTGACTGAACGTAACAATGTGTTAGTTGAAGGATGGTTTCCCCACAGTGTTTGCTCTCAGATCGACTACGTGGCACTTCGCTTGTGGGGCCCGCGTAGCTTTTGACACAGTGCTCACGTAGTGAAACCCGGTCTTCCTGGAAAGAGTGTTTCAGCACGGTGCTGGCTCACAGGATTTAGTACATGGTACTTTTCCACCTAGGCCCCGCGTAGTTTTTCGAACCCTTCTTGCTGAGTGAAATGACATGTTCATTAACGGAGAGATAGATGGGTTCCCACATGGGGCTACTGAGAGCCGAGCATAGGTCACTTTCCTCATAGGACTGCAGAGGGTTTTCAAACACTTTTAACTTTGTGAAACGCAAAATCATCTGATAGATGGTTTCCACACCATGTTTCACAGCATTTCAATCCGTGGCCCTTTCCGGATTCGCCCCACTGGGTTTGCACATAGTTGGGATGTGGTGAAACAGCACGTTGTTGGAAGGATTTCTTCCCAGGAGTTGTTTCATGGAGAGATGTGTGTGGTGTTTTCCTACCAGTCCCTGCGTGGATTTTCAAACTCTTCCAAGTTCATTGAACCAGATATTAGTTGAAAGATGTTTTCCCCAAAGTGTTGTTTGACTCATTGTTAATAGGACAGTGTCCACCTAGTCCCGCATAGGTTTTCAAACACTTCCGAATGAGTCAAGATGTTAGTTAAAAAATGGTGTCCCCACAGTGCTCTTCACAGAATTGAGGATATGGCACTTACCTTGTGGGCTCCAGATAGGTTTGCAAACACTTTTCACTTAGTGAAACCCACATATCCTGAAAGATTGCTTCACCGATGTGCCTTTTCACAGGTTTGAGTACATGGCTCTTTCCACGTCAGTTCCACATGGGTTTTCAAACACTTCTAACATAGTGAAACATGGTGTTGGTTGAACGATGGTGTCTCCACGGATTTCTTTCAGCTAGGCTGGCATATGGCACCATTCCCATCGTTCCCCACATAGGTATTCCAACACTTCTGGCATGTGAGACAAGATTTTAGTTGAAAGATGGTTTCCCCAAAGTGCAGGTTGACAGTATTCAGCATACGGAACGTGATGCATCATGGCTGTATAGTTTTGGAAACACTTTAGAATGAGTGAAATGAGATGTTAGTTGAAAGATGGTTTCCCCTAAGTGCAGGTGGACCGCATTGTGTAATGGAATGTTACGCATAGTCGCTTTATAGGTTTGGAAACACTTCTGAATGAGTGAAAGTAGATGGTAGTTAAAAGGTGGTTTATCCAGAGTCTTCTGTTGCACAGTTTAGGATAAGGTACTTACCTTGGAGACCCCTCATAGTATTCCTGACACTTTTCAGTTGGTGAAACAAGCCAGTAGTTGAATGCAGTAGATGCGGTCTTTCATCTAATAGCTTGTTTCCCTTAGTGAAACTGTTTGGAAACTTATGGGAGGTCTACAAATTAAGTGCCATTATACTCCACTTTTTGAAGAACAGTGTGGGGACACCATGTTTTAACATAATCTTGTTTCAGTCTGTTACAAGTGTTTGAAAAATCTATGCAAGTCCTATGCAGATAGTGCCATATACTCAACTCTGTCAAACTCCGCTTTGGGGAATAAGTCTTTCAACTATCTTTTATCATTAAGTTTTAATTGTTTCAAAACCTATGCAGTAGGGGCGCCTGGGTGGCGCAGTCGGTTAAGCGTCCGACTTCAGCCAGGTCACGATCTCGCGGTCCGTGAGTTCGAGCCCTGCGTCAGGCTCTGGGCTGATGGCTCGGAGCCTGGAGCCTGTTTCCGATTCTGTGTCTCCCTCTCTCTCTGCCCCTCCCCCGTTCATGCTCTGTCTCTCTCTGTCCCAAAAATAAATTAAAAAATGTTGAAAAAAAAATTAAAAAAAAAAAAACCTATGCAGTAAACGATGTGGAAAGTGACATTTGCCTGACATTGTTAAAGTGTGCTGTTCAACAACCACTGTTTCAACTACCATCTTCTTTCACTAAGTTAGAATAGCGGCAAATCTTTGCAGGGCATATGCGGAAAGTGTCATATATCAAATCTGTGAAACACAGGTGAAACCATCTTTCAACTATCCTCTGATTTCTACATTAGAAGTGTTTGAAAACATATGCATGTCCTTCGAGGAATGTTCCATGTTTTCAAATCTGAGAAAAACACACTATTGTGAAACAGTCTTTCAACTAGTATCTTGTTTCACTAAGTGAAAACTGATGGGAAGCCTATGTGGGGCCCACAAGGTATTCAACTCTGAAAAACCATTGTGAGGAAACCATCTTTTAACTAACATCTTTATCCACTCAGAATTGTTTGAAAACCTATGTGAGGACTACGTGCAAAGCGCCATACACTCAAATGTGTCAAACTGCACTTTAGGGAAACTATCTTTCAACTAATATCCCATTTCACTAATTTAGAAGTGTTTGAAAACCTCTGGGGGCTTATGCAGAAATTTCCTTATACTCAACTCTGTTAGGCAGCTTTTGGGGAAACAATCTTTCAACTAAAATCTTATTTCACCATGTTAGAAGTGTTTGAAAAACTTTTGCTGGGAACTATGAGGAAAGTGACATTTACTCAACTCTGTGAAAACATACTGTGGGAAACCACCTTTCAGCTAACATCTAGTTTCACTAAGTTGGAAGTGTTTGGAAACCTTTGCAAGGCCTACGTGGCAAGTGTCATATATTCAAATCTGAGAAACAGCACTGTGGTGAAGCAATCTTTCAGGATATGTATGGTCTCACTAAGTGATAAGTGTTTGAAAACATATGCGGGCCTCACAATTTAAGTGCCATATACTAAACTATGAAAGAACACTGTGGCAGAACCATCTTTTAATGAACACCTTGTTTCACTCAGTTAGAAGTGTTTGAAAACCTATATAGGGAGTATGTGCAAAGTGCCATACACTCAGATCTGTCAAACTGCACTTTGGAGAAACTATTATTCAACTAAGATCTCTATCACCACATTAGAAGTGTTTGAAAACCTATGTGGGGAATGATGTGGAAAGTGACATGTATCCCACCCTATGAAAGAACATGGCGGAGAAACCATCTTTCATGTAAGATCTTGTTTGACTAATTTAGAAGAATTTGAAACGTATGTGTATGTACACAGTAAGTGCTATATATTTCACCATGTGAAACAACCTTGTGGGGAACGATCTTTCAAAACTAACATGTCTTTTCTTGAATGTAGAAGAGGTTGAGCATTTATGTGAAGCTTATATTGAAAATGCTATAAACTCACCTTTTTCAAATTGCACTTTGGGTAAAACATCTTTCAAGTAACATCTTGTGTCACTAACGTGGAATTGGATGAAATCATAAATTGGGAATGATGTGGAAAGTGACATTTACTCGATGCTGTTAAAGAATACTGTGGGGAAACCTTGTTGAACAAGAACTAGAAACAAACATCTTGTTTCACAAAGGTAGAACTGTTTGAAAACCAATGTGGAGTCTATGAAGTAAGTGCCATATACTCAGTTCTGTGAAACACCACTCTGGGGAAACCATCTCTCCATTAATTAACATCTCATTTCACTAAGTTGGAAGGGTTTGAAAACCTATGCGGGGCCTAAGTTCAAAGTGCCATAGACTCAATTCTGTGGAACAGCACTGTGTTGAAACAATCTTTCAAGAATATTTGGCTTATCTACATGAGAACTGCTTGAAAACCTATGCGGGCCCCAAAAGTTAAGTGCCGTATACTCAAATCTGTGAAAGAACACTGTAGGGAAACCATATTTTAACTAACTTCTTGTTTCACCCAGCTAGAGGTGTTTGAACACCTCTGCTGGGACTATGCAGAAAGTGCCATATAATCAACTCTGTCAAACTGCACCTCGGGGACATCATCATTCAAGGAACATCTTGTTTCATAACGATAGAATTGTTTGAAAACCTTCGTGGGGCCTATGCAGACAGTTTCATATACTCAGTTTTGTGAAACAACACAATGGCGAAACTATCTTTCAACTAGCATCTTGTTTCACTAAGTTAGAAATGGTTGAAACTCTATGGGAGTTTATGCAGAAAGTGCCATATACTCAACTATGTGAAACTACACTGTGGGAAACAGTCTTTCAACTAATAGCTTGTTTCACTAAGTGAGAATTGTCTGGAAACCTATGCGGGGCCGACAACGTAAGTGCTATATCCTCAACTCTGTGAGAGAACACTGGATAAACAAACCATCTTTTAACTAACATCTAGCTTCACTAATTTAGAATTGTTTCCAAAACTATACGAACACTGTGCGTAAATTTCTATATACTCAACTCTGTTATTCTGCACTTTGAGGAAACCATCTTTCAACCAACATCTTATTTCACTAAGTTAGAAGTGTTGGAACACCTGTGCAGGGAATGATGTGGAAGGTGAAATATACCAGCCACTGTGAAAGAATCCTGTGGAGAAACCATCTTTCAACTCACATGTTTCACTAAGGCAGAAATGTTTGAAAACTGATGCGGGGCCTATTGGACAGTGCCATATAGCCATCTGTGTCAAACTGCACTTTGGGGAAACTGTCTTTCAACTCACATTGTATCACTACGTTACACGTGCGGGGAACAGTGTGGAAAGTGACGTGTATTGGATACTCTGAAGGAATCCTGTGGAGAAACCATATTTCAACTAACTTCTCGTTTGACTAAATTCAAAGAGTTTGACAAGGTATGAGACGTTTCTGCTCCATGCTATGTGCTCCACAATGGAAAACAACACTGCAGGGAAAGCGTCCTTCAACTAACATCTCCTTTCTCTAACTTAGAAGAGGTTGAACAAATAGGCGAGGCCTATACGGAAAGGGCCATGTACTCATTTCTGTCCAAGGGCACTTGGGATAAACCATCTTTCAAGTAGCATCTTGTATCTCACGAAGATGGAATTGACTGATATCCTTTGCTGGGAATGATGTGTAGAGTGACATTTGCTGGACTCTGTGAAGCACTAGCGTGGAGAAACCATCTTTCCACTAACATCTCGGGTGTCATGAAGTTAGCAGTGTTTGAGAAACTAGGCAGGAACTATGTGTAAAACTCCATATACTCAATTCTTTCAAAGTGCACTGTGGGGAAACCATCTTTCAACTCACATCTTGTATCCCTACATTAGAAGTCTCTGAAAACCAATGCAGGCAATGATGTGGAATGGGACCCTATACCAGCCACTCTGAAAGAATCCCGTGGAGAAACCATCGTTCAACGAACACCATGTTTCACTACATTAGAAGTGTTTGAAAACTTATGTGGGGCCAATGAAGAAAGTGCCATGTACTCAACTCTGTGAAACGGCACTGTGGTGAAGCAATCTTTCAGGATATGTATGGTTTCACTAAGTGAGAACTGTTGGCAAACCTATGCAGAGTCCACAAGGTAAGTGCCATATCCTCAACTCTGTGAAGAGCACTGTGGGGAAACCATCTTTTAACTAACATCTTGTCTCACTCAGAAGTGTTTGAAAACCTATGCGGGCCTATGTGGACTGTGTCATATACTCAATGCTGTCAAACCGCACTTTGGGGAAACCATCTTTCAACTAATATCTTTTTCAACTAGCATGGAAGTGTTTGAAAATCCATGTGGGTCCTAGATGGAAAGCGCCACACACTCAACTCTGTGAAACAACTCCTAGGGAAATCATCTTTCAATTAACATGTTGTTACACAACGTTTACAACTCTTTGCAAAACCTATGTGGAGCTTATGTGGAAAATGCCATATGCTCAATTCTGTGACACAACACTGTGGGGAGACAGTGTTTTGAGTAATGTCTTGTGTCACTGAGAACTGTTTGAAAACCTATGCAGGGCCCACAAAGTCAGTGCCCTATACTCAAGTCTGTTAAGACGTTTTGGGGAAACCATCCTTCAAGTAACATCTTGTTTCTCCACCTTAGAAGTGTTTGAAAAAACTGCTGGGAACATTGAGGAGAGTGACATATACTCAACTCTGTAAAAACGTACTTTGGAGACACCATCTATCAGCTAACATCTGGTAACACTAAGACGTGTTTGAAAACCTATTCAGTGTCTATGCGGAGAGTGCCATATACTCCATTCTGTGAAACAATACTGTGATGAAACAGTCTTTCAACTGTCTTGTCTCACTGAGAACTGTTTGAAAACCTATGTGGGGCCCAAATGGTAAGTGTTTGTTGACATAAAGTTACCTCTGTGAAGGAGCACTGTGGGGAAACCATCTTTTAACTAACATCTTGTTTCACTCAAAAGTGTTTGAAAACTTATGCGGGAACTATGCAGAAAGTGCCATATACTCAACTCTGTCAAACAGCACTTTGGGGAAACCATCTTTCAACTATTATGCTCCCCCAGAATGCACAAATGACACACAGACACCACACATATATCACACATACCACAATAAATAAACACACAACAAACACAAAACATTTATGACAAATACACCACACACGTCACACATACATTACACTCAAGTCACTCATAACAACACATACACGCACAACCTGCACATACCTCACACCTTGCACACCGCATTAGCTGCATTAATGCTACATACACACCTACTTCACACATTCACCATGTGCACGTACACACATTACACACACCACATATTCACCACACTCTCACCATGAATATGCCACAAACATATCCAACACAGAATACACCTGCCCCACAGTGTTACCACACTCAACACATATACTCCACACAATTTCCAAACAAACCACCTCTCATTTACCACACAAACACACTCCACACACACACCACCTGCAACAAACCTACAACACATATACAGAAGACAGATGCCACATCCTCTGCACATAAACTATACATACACCAGACACACTTCACAGAGACACAAATGTGATACATATACCACACAGCTATGCCACTCCCCCACTGAACACACAGCAACAGATTGTACAAACACATACTTCGCATAACACATGAATACCACCCAAACACCTCACGAATTCAGCACATACACAACACATACACATCACACAGATATCTTCCACATACTGTTTACTATGCACAATGCACATAGAACACACACACACACACACACATGCACACACACTTACAGACCCTATACACATATACCACAAAAACACACTCCATTTATACAACACATACACGCCAAACATATACCACACACAGCATATACTACAGACACCACATATACAATAAACACACCATGATAATCCATACTTTACAGACACCACATACACCGCACTTATATTACACAAACTCCACCCATATGCCCACCACAAAACCACAGCATGCATTGCATACAAAACACACACGCCATAAAAAGAACACACACAAACATACATTATATGTGAAGCATACGCACATAACGTATATGGTGCAATCATAACACACATATCACACAGCACACAGAAGATACACACACACCACCTATAAACCACTGACACACCATCCACACACCATGCTTACCACACAAATGCCATACACAGACACAAACCACATATACAACCTTCATATCATCCATAGAGAACAGGATCATGCACTCAAACACAACTACTCCAAACGTATACCACACACAGCACACATGTACCCCTCAACACACCCACCAGATGCTACCCACTCCTTGTGCTCTAACTACCCTAAATGACACTGCTCAAGTGTCTTTCATGTAGCCTTTCACATACACCTCATAAGCAGTTTATTGAAACATTCTTTATTAGTGTGTGTTGGGAGAGCTAGCATGGCAGCCGTGTAGTACCCGCCCTTGAACATAACTAGATCACTAGTTAATCATTCTCAATACCCTAGAAAGCAACCTAAAGACTGATAGAACGAAGTCCATGGCTACAGAGAGAGAAGAAGCCACATCAAAGAAGGTAGAACGTGCATAGAGGGGGTTTGGGGGAAAAATATACCAAGCAAGGGTGCTGCAGAGGAGAGGAAGTCTTCACTGAAGACAGAGTGAGAGGGTGAGGAGCACACAGGGGAATACACAATGTCAACCTTTCCCCAAAGACACATGAAAAGAGGCTCAACATCACTCATCATCAGGGAAATACAAATCAATACTACAATGAGATATCACCACACATCTGTCAGAAGGGCTAAATTTTACAACACAAGGAATAACTGGTGTTGGCAAGGATGGGGAGAAAGAAAAACCCTCTGACGCTGTAGGTGGGAATGCAAACTGGTGCAGCCACTCTGGAAAACAGTACAGAGTTTTGTCAAGTGTTAAGAATAGGACTTCCCTGGGGCACCTGGGTGGCACAATCGGTTAGGCGACCAACTCTTGATATCCACTCAAGTCAGGATCTCAGTCATGGGACTGAGCCCTCTTTGGACTCTGCACTGGCAGCATGGAGTTCGCTTGGGGTTCTCTCTCTGTCTCTATCTTCCCCTCCCCCTCTCTCACTCTCACTCTCTCCCTCTCAAATTAATTAATTAATTTATTAAAAAATACTTACCCTTTAAAACTTAGAGTTGCCCTATGATCCAGCAATTGCACTACGAGGTATTTAGCCAAAGAATACAAAAATACCAATTCAAAGGGATACAGGCACCCCAGTGTTTTAGCAGCACAATGAAAAATAGCCAGTTATGGAAAGGGCTCAAATGTCCATTGTCTGAGGAATGGCTGGAGATGTGGTATATATATGTAGTGGAATATTACACAGCCATGAAAGACAATGAATTTTTCCTTTGTAATGATTTGGATGGAGCTCGACAATATTATGCTCAGTGAAAAAATCAGTCAGAGAAAGGCTTACACTGCATGATTTCACTCCTATTTAGAATGGAAGAAACAAAACAAATGAATAATCATGGTGGAAAAAAGAGAGTGGCAAAACAAGAAACATACTCTTCACTGTAGAGAACAAACTGATAGTTACTGGAGGAGAGATGGGTGGGTGGGAGGAATTGGGTTATATAGGAGATGGGGATTAAACAGTACACTTTGTGATGTGCACCGGGTGTTGTGTGGATGGGTGGAACAACTGATTTCTACACCTGAAACTAGTATTACACTGTAGGTTAAGTAACTGGAATTTAAATAAAAACTTCAAAAAAATTCTACATTAGCCATAGGGAAAGGTTCCGTGCTTAAGTGCCCAAAGCATTTCTGTGCTTCAAGTGACATTCTTGTCCTTCATAGACATAGAAAGTACATTTTCCTCACTACCACTCTGTATAGACACTTGTACTTTCCTGCTGAAAAGTACCCTTTGCTGCAAGAGTGTTTTAGAACGCTTCTTTGGGATACGAAGTCAGAAATATTCTTAAACCCTTGTGTAGAAACACCAGGAAATGGCCTAGCATTAGGTGCCTAAAAGTACAGTGTGACACACTATGTCTCTCTCCTACATCAACCTAGATCTCTGGTTTGTAGGTGAGTTCCCAAGCCATTCATGACCAAATTCAGGGCTCTCAGAGTCTGATGTCCCAGAGATGAGCTACCCCCCATGTCTATGCTCCCCTGGTGCTGGGCAGGCAACAGGAGTGTAGGAATGAGAGCCACATGGACCCCCACCCCTAATGGATGGAGCTACCCTCATTTGGAAGAACAGATAATCTGTGAAAATATACAATGATCCATGCCATGGTCAGTGCACAGAAAGCCTTTTGAGTAAATAATGCACCAAGCTTCGTTCCTACATCTTGATCGTCACATGGAAGCACCTTCTTATCGCAGAGCCACTGCTGACCCTCTCTCCCAATACGACGGGCTGAAATACACCAGAATTCAAAGTTCTGTTCTATTTCTTAGAGGATAATGTGGGTCTCTTGCTCACAGGGTTCCAAAGGCATACTTAGGAACACTCCTGTAGCCAAAGACCCCGAAAGTTATTTTGATTCCTGTGCTAGCCAGATGATGAATACATTGTAGTAGTCATGCTCTTCAATACCTGAAGAACACTGGCCCTCGATGTATCCAGTTTCAGAAAATTGCTTTATCATCCATCAAGGTTCATCTTGGGGTCCATCAAAACTCAGTCTCTTAGAGTACTATAACTTGCAGCAGATATCCAATGGGGACCAGCCCTTGTGACTGTGGGAGAGCTGGAGCCAGAATCCCTGGCTGTGTGGTTTCAGGACTACATGGAAACCCAGAGCCCTAGGTTATCAGAAGGGGTCCAGCCGAGAACTGTGCATGGGGACGCTCAGAAAGATGGATAAGCCAGGAGCTAGCTCCCTTGCTGGGCCTTGGGGAAATAAAGATAAACATCTCCATTCCACATTGATCATGTTCCCATTGGATGGAAATATTGAATACTTTTGGTTCTGGCTGCAGCCATATCCTCTCCCTTTCTGTGTTTCTCACTGCCTCTTGATTCATCCTTAGGAGTCATGGAGCTGACACTCTCTCAACAGGCACCCAGGGATGGGAATCGGGTTCCCACTCCATGCCGTGCTCAGTTATAGCCATCCGCATTGGATAGACATCCCAAAGGAGAATACTACTTATATCCGTGAGCTTGGTGGTTGGTTGTTTGTAGCAAGGGGTAGGGGAAGTGGAGCCAGATCACCTTGCTCTGCGTGATTAGGTGCCTTCCTTCTGAAAAGCAGACATTTCACACAGGAGTAGTAGGCCCCAGAAGTTGTTTAGCAGAGAAAGAGCCCCTTACGTGAAGAGGGCACCAATGCCCCTCTTCACACCTTGGAGCCACAGCTGGGGGCACCTCCCAGCTACAGTTTGGTGAGTAGGCAGGGCCAGAGATTTGGGCAGGGAGCTGGTCTCCTTCCAGGCTGAGGGCAAATGAAACAAGACATCTTGTGTCTGAGTGAATCCCCATTTCCACTAGAAATGTTGAGTTTGGGCCCACCTGGCACCCATTTCCTTTCCCTTCCTGTATGTCTGAAAAAAAATATTTTTTTTCTCCCTTAGGAGCCATGGAGTGATCACTAACTCAGCTGGCACCTTTGGGTAGGCCACAGTCTCCCACCCTGCTCCTCAGTGCTCAGTGAGATCTATTAGGCTCTGCTCTACCAAAGGTAAGAAGGCCTTGAGTCCCTGTGTATTTGGTGCTTGGCCTGCTGTGCTATGGAGGGTAAAGGGGAGCCAGCTTGCCTCATTGACCTGGATGACTGATGTGCCTTCATTCTGAGAAGCAGTTTGCACATGGGCAGTATGAATGAAGAGGGGCCAGCCTTGGAAGAGCCCTTGCAAGGAATGAAGGAGCCAAGTTCTTGTAGCAGACTCTTGGGGAAGAGCCCTCAGAACCCCATAGCTACAGCTCAAACACTGCTTCCTCCATCAACTGATGGTAAAATATGGCATGGATAGACCAAACCAGAAATCACTGCCTCCTAAAGGAAGAAGGCAGGTTTCTTGCTGACAGGGTCCCCAGGTGTAGTCGTTCAGAGGGCCTCCTTGGCCAAAGCCCACAGGCCTTTCTTATTTCGGATACAACCTGGTTGATAGGAGACTGCCCTGGGTACTTCCTTCTCAACTTTCACCAAATCTCATGTGTGGTGAAGCACTCTGGCAGTGTGTGTCTCCATTGCCACTCCTGAGCTTTTTTGATGAAAGAGGGTTTGCATGGACATTATTCTGGGACAGTATCTCAGAGTAATATCCTCTTGTTTCAGCTTGGGGGTTTGGCGGTGTGCCTGTGATGGTGATAGAGATTTTGCCTTGGGCCATTCACAATTTTGTTTCAGAATTATATGGCCCTGATCATACCCAGTGTGTGTGAAGGTGCCCAGGGGCACCTCGTGGGTAGACTAAGCCTGAAGTTGGGGGCGAATCCCACCTCCTGTGTGGGTCAAGATGAAGGGAAAGTTGGGGTCCCTTTCCTTGGTTTCCCCCATGCCCATTTGAATGCACAGCTTTGACTCACCCTGAAGTCATTCCTCTCCAACTGCTGCTTTCCTAACTTGCTCCCAGTTCACACATGGAGACCTTGTGTCTGTCCCCTACAGCAACTGAGTTCCCCAATTTGGGGGTGAGTTTCCAAGCCTTTCCTGACCTTATGCATGGCTCTCAGTGTCTGATGTCCCAGAGGATCCCTATTCACCCTGTCTCTGAGCCATTGGTGGTGGGCAGGTTAAAGTATCATGGGGATGGATAGCCACCTGGACCCTCATCCCTAATGGATGGAGCTACCCTCAACTGAAGGAACAGTCTGGCAAGTGCAGCATGCTCCGCAACCTGATCAATGCACAAAAAGCCCTTTGAATAAATAGTGCACCAAGACCTCATTCCCACCTCTTGATCATTGCATGGAAGCATATTGTCCATATCTCAGATCCACTGCTGACCCTCTGGATGGATATGATAAGCAGAAACACACTAGAAGCCAACGTTTCCCTCTATTCGTTAAGGGAGAATGTGGGCCTCCTGCTCACAGGGCTCCAATGGGTATCCTTTGCAGAATCCTGGAGCCAAAGCCCACAAAAGGTGTTTGTGATTCCTGAGCAAGCCAGCTGTGAATAAATTGTGCTAGTCAGGTTCTCCTAAACATGAAGAACTCTGGCCCTCGTTGTTTCCGGTTTGATGACATGGCTGTATTATACATCAAAGTTCGTCTTGGGGTACCTACACAAATTCAGTTGTTCAGAGTACTATCTCCGGCTTGCAAATGTCCCACAGGGGCCAGCCCTGTGACTGTGGGACAGGTGGAGCTAAAGGGGACTTTGCCTTTTGGATTAAGTTCTGCATGGACATCCAAAGACCTAGGGCATCAGAAAGGGGTTCAGTCGAGAGCTGTGTGTGGGGAGGCTGGGCCAGATGTATTAGTGGGGAGATTTCCCCCTTGCTGGGCCTAGTGGCAATGAAGATAAACATCTCCATTCCACACCAATCGCATTCCCACTGGATGGAAATATTGAATGTCCTTTGGTCCTGGCTGTAACCATATCCTCTCCCTTCCTGTGTTTCTGACTGCCTCTTCACTCACCCTTAGGAGCCTTGGAGCTGGCACTCATTCAGCAGGCACCCTTGAATGCGTGTCAGGTTCCCACTAGGTTCCATGCTCAGTTATAGCCACCAGCATCTGATAGATATCTGAAAGGTGAATGGGCCTCCATACCCTGACCTTGGTGCTTGGCTCTTTGTAGCAAGGGCTGGGGGAAGTGGAGCCAGCTCACCTCTCTGCTCTGCCTGATGGATGTGCCTTCCTTCTGAAAAGCAGACAGTTCACACAGAAGCCAAAGGATCCAGAGGCTGGTCAGCACAGAAAGAGCCTCTTACAGTAAGAGGGCACCAATGCCCCTCTCCACACTTTGGAGCCACAGCTGGGTAAACCTGCCAGTTATAGCACTGTCACTGCTCACTCCATTCAATGTTGCAAAAAGCAACAAAAGCTGACCAAGGCCCAGAGTGCCTTAGGTCCTTCTGAAGGAAGAAGGCAGGCCTGGTGCTGATATGGCTCCCAGATGGAGATACTAGATGGCGCTATTGCATAAGCTCTTAGGTGTTTCTGCTTCTTCTTCTAGTCAGGTTTCCAGGAGCTGGTGCAGGGCACTGACTTCTCCATAGAATTCCCCTTCCAAGCTCTGAAGAGCTCTGGCCCTCCTCATCCACCTTGACGCATCGTTGCTGTCTTGTAAAAGCAAGGTTTTTCCCACAATATGTTCAGAATCAGTGTCTCAAGAGTCCTACCTTCTGCTTTCCACCTTAGAATCTGGGCCAGTCCTTGTGACTGTGGGAGAGTTTTTGCAACAGGGTGCCTTCTTCATTAAATCAGTGGGTTTCGGAAGTATGCATCCATGCTGAGGCCCAGAGTATTTGAAGGCACCCAGATGAGGATGTTTGGTGTGTATGCTGGCCTTAGACTTGGGCAGGGAGCTGGCCTCCTTCTGGGCTGAGGGCAAATGAAGTGAAAAAACTTCTTTCCAATGGATCTCCATTCCCACTTGAAATGGTGAGATTGGCCCAACCTGGTGCAAACTTCCTTCCCCTCTCTGTATTTTTGAGAATGTATTTTATTCTCCGTTAGGTGCCGTGGAGCCATCACTGACTCAGCTGGCACAACTGGGTAGGCCGCAATCTCCCTCTCTGTTCCTGTGCTCATTGAGAGCTATCAGCCTCTGCCCAACCAAAGGAAACAGGCCTTGAATCCTGGGGTGCTTGGTGCTTGGCCTGCTGTGCTATGGAAGGTGAAGGGGAGCCAGTTTGCCTCACTGGCCCAGATGACTGAGTTGCCTTTATTCTGAGAGGCAGACAGTTTGCACATGAATGAGGAGGGGGTCAGCATTGGAAGAGCCATTGCCAGGAATTAGAGACCACATACTTCTTGCAGATTCCTGAGCAAGAGCCCTCAGAACACAACAGCTACAGCTCAAGCACTGCTGCCTCCCTCAACTGATGGGAAAAGTGGCAGGGATAGACCAAGCCAGAAATCTCTGGCTCCTGAAGAAAGAATGCAGGTGCTTGTTGACAGGGCTCCATCGTATAGTCCCTCAGAGGGCTCCTTTGGCCTAAGCCTACAGGCCTTTCTTATTCTGTATACAACCTGGTTGATAGGAGACTGTGCTGGGTACTTGTTTGTCAACTTTCTCTAAGTCTAATGTGTGATGAAGAACTCTGGAAGTGTGTGTATCCATTACAACCCCTGAGCCCTTTTGATATAAGATGGTTTGCAGGGAAACTATTCTGAGATAGTGTCTCAAAGTCATATCATTTTCTTTCAGCTTGGGAGTTTGGTGGTGTTTTCATGATGCTGTTAGAGATGTTGGATTGGACCCTTCTCAATTTGGTTTCAGAATGATGTGGCCCAACCCACACCTAGGGTGTGTGCAGGTGCCCAGGAAGAATGCCTTGTGGGTAGGCTAAGCCAGATGTAGGAGGTGGATCCCACCTCCTGTGTGGACAAGGGGAAGGGAATGTCCAGGTCTCCTTCCTTGGTTTCCCCCATTCCCATTTGAATACACATCTTTGATTCACCTTGTTGTCATTACTCTTCCATTGCTGCTTTCCTAACTTTGTCTCAGTTCACACAGGGAGACCATGTATCTGTCCTGTACACCACACAAGTTCCCCAGTGTGGAGGTGAGTTCCAAACCTTTCCCGAGCCAAAGAAGGGGTCGCAGAGTCTGACATCCCAGAGGAAAGCTAGCCCCCTGTCCTGGAGCTCTTGGTTCTGGGCAGGCTACAGTATCATGGGAATGGGTAGCCACATGTTCACCAACCTTAATGGATGGAGCTACCCTCATTCGGAAGAACAGACATTCTGCCAATATTCAGCACACTCCAACACCTGATCGGTGCCCAAAATGCCTTTTTTTTTTTAATTTTTTTTCAACGTTTTTAATTTATTTTTGGGACAGAGAGAGACAGAGCATGAACGGGGGAGGGGCAGAGAGAGAGGGAGGCACAGAAGCGGAAACAGGCTCCAGGCTCTGAGCCATCAGCCCAGAGCCTGACGCGGGGCTCGAACTCACGGACTGCGAGATCGTGACCTGGCTGAAGTCGGACGCTTAACCGACTGCGCCACCCAGGCGCCCCCCAAAATGCCTTTTGAATAAATGGTGCACCAAGGCCTTGTTCCCACCTCTTGATCATCACATGGAGCATAGCTGAGAGCCATTGCCTCCCCTCTTGATGGATACAATGAGCAGAAGCACACCAAAAGCCATCGTTTCCCCCTTATTTCTTGAGGGAGAATATGGGCCTTTTGTTCACAGGGCTCCAATGGGCATCCTTTTGAGTACTTCTGTAGCAAAAGCCCCCCAAAGGTCCTTGTGATACCTGAGCAAGCTAGCTTGTGAATACATTGTGCTCGCCAGGTTCTTCTAAACAAGATCCATTCTCATCCTTCATGAAGAACTCTGTCCCTCGGTGTATCCAGTTTCATGACATTGCTTTATTATCCATCAAGGTTCATCTGAGGGTTCATACAAAATCACTTTTTCAGAGTACTATCTTTGAGTTGCAGATGTCCAACGGGGAGCAGCCCTTGTGACTGTGGGATAGGTGGACCCAATTGGGCTCTGGCATTTCATTACAGGATGACATGGAAATCCAGCACCCTAGGACATTTGAAAGAGTCCAGATGAGAAATTAGGAGTCCAGATGTGGAGGTCTGGCCAGGTGTATTAGCGGTGAGCTGCCCTCCTTGCTGGGCCTAGGGGAAATGAAGATAAGCATCTCTATTCCACATTGCTCAAATCCCATGGGTGGAAATATTGAATGCCCTTTGGTCCTGACTCTAGCCATACCCCTGTTTCTGATTGTTTCTTCATTCACCCTTAGGAGCCACAGATCTGACAGTCATCTGTCACCCAGGTATGGACTTCTGGTTCCCACTGGGTCCCGTGCTCAGTAACAGCCATGAGCATCGGATATCCCACAGAGAATAGCCCTCCTATTCCTGACCTTGGTATTTGGATGTTTGTGACAAGGGGTGGGAAAGTGGAGCCAAATCGCCTCCTTGTTCTGCCTGATTGAGGTGTTTTCCTTCTGAAAAGCAGACAGTTTACACAGGAGCAATAGGATCCAGAAGCTCGTCAGCACAGAAAGAACCCTTTACAAGAAGAAGGCACCAATGCCCGTCTCCACACTTGGGGCCACAGCTGGGGGAAGCTCCAGGCTACGGCACTGTCACTGCTGACTCCAATCCATGATGGCAAAGGCAAGAAAAGCAGACCAAGTCCCAGGGAACTCTAGGTCCTTCTGAAGGAGGAAGGCAGGCTGTAGCTGACAGGGCTCCCAGATGGAGACACTAGAGTGCGCCTTTGCCTAAGCTGCCTGGTGTTTCTTCTTTTCTGAGCCAGATTGCCAGGAGCTGGTGCTGGGCACTCCCTTCCCCATAGAAATCCCAGTCAAGGTCTGGGGAACTCCAGGCCTCCTTATCCATCTTGACACATCTTTGTTCTCTTGTGGAAACAAGGTTCTTCCCACAATCTGTTCAGAGTCAGTGTCTCAAGGCTCCTGTCCTCTGCCATCCACCTGGGAGTCTGGTCCAGTCCTTGTGACTGGGGGAGAGATTTGGCCACAAGGCTCCTTCTTCATTAATTCACTGGGTTTCAAAAGTATGTGTCCATTCAGAGGCCCGGGGCATTTGGAATGGACCAGCAGAAGGTGTTTGGTGCAGATGTTTGGCCAGAGAGTTGGGCAGGGAGATGGCCTCCTTCTGGGCCAAGGGGAAATAAAGAAAGACATCTTCTTTACCCGTGGATCCCCATTCCCACCGGAATGGTTGAGCTTTGGCCCAAATGGTGCCCACTTCCTTCCCCTTGCTGTATTTCTGACCATTTATTTTTTTCTCCCTTAGGTTCCATGGGGCCATCAATCACTCAGATGGTACCCCTTGGTACCCGCAAACTCTCCCTCTGCTCCTGTGCTCATTGAGAGATATCAGGCTCTTCTCTACCAAAGGAAAGAAGACCTTGAGTCCCTAGGTGCTTGGTGCTTGGCCTGCTGTGCTATGGGAGGTGAAGAGGGATAGCTTGCATCTCTGACCTGGATGATTGAGTTGCCTACATTCTGAAAGGTAGACAGTTAGCACATGGACAGTATGAACCAGCATGGGGTCAACATTGGAAGAACCCATGCCAGGAATCCTTCTTGTAGATTCCTGAGCAGGAACCCTCAGAACACAATAGTTACAGCTTAAGCAATGCTACCTTCCTCAACTGATGGGAAAAGTGGTGGGGATAGACCAAGCCAGAAATCCCTGACTCCTGAGGAAAGAATGCCGGTACTTGCTGACAGGACTCCATGGTGTATTCCCTCAGAGACCTCCTTTGGCCAAAGCCCACAGGCCTTTATTCTGTATACAACCTGGTTGATAGGAGACTGTGCTGGGTACTTCATTCTCAACTTTCTCCAAGTATCATGTGTGAGGAAGAACTCTGGCAGTGTGTGGCTCCATTACCAACACTTACCCCTTTTGATATAAGACGGTTTGCATGGAAACTATTCTGAGATAGTGTCTCAAAGTCATACATCTTCTTTCAGCTTGGAGGTTTGGTGGTGTTTTTATGATGCTGCTAGAGATATTGCATTGGGCCCTTCCCAAATTGGTTTCAGAATGATGTGGCCCATTCCAAACCGAGGGTGTGTGCAGGTGCCCTGGGAGAATGTCTTGTGGGTAGGCTAAGCCAGATGTAGGAGGTGGATTCCACCTCCTATGTGGATAAGGGAAAGGGAAGGCCTGGGTCTCCTTCCTTAGTATCTCCCATGTCCATCTGAATGCACAGCTTTGACTCACTTTGTTGACATTCCTCTACCATAGCTCTTCTCCTAACTTGGTCTCAGTTCACACACGGAGACCCTCTGTCTTTCTCCAACAACAAACAAGGTCCTTGGTGTGGGGGTGAATTTCCACACCTCTCCTGAGACAAAGAAAGTCTCATATAGTCTGATATCCCAGAGGACAGCTAGCCCCCCAATCCATGATCCCTTGGTGCAGGGCAGGCCACAGGATCATGGGAATGGGTAGCCCAATGGGCCCAGCCCTAATGGATGGAGCTACCCTCATTCAGAAGAGCAGACAGTCTGTCCATGTGCAGCATGCTCCATGACTTGATTAGTGCACAAAAGTCTTTTGATATATAGTGCACAAAAGCCTCATTCCCACCACTTGAATGTCACATCAAAGCACCTTCTTCATACCTCAGAACCTCTGCTGCCCCTCTAAATGGTTACGATGTGCAGAAGCACATCAGAAAAATAAGTTCCCCTCTGTTTCTTAAGGGAGATTGTGGGCCTCTTGCTCACAGGGCTCCAAAGTCCATTCTTTGGAGCACTCCTGTAGTGAAATTCCCCAAAAGGTTCTTGTGATTCCTGAGCAAGCCAGTTGGTAAATACATTGTGCTAGTAAGGTTCTTATAAACATGAAGAACTCTGGACCTGGTGTATCCAGTTTCATGACACAGATTTTTCATCCATCCAGGTTCGTCTTGGGGTCCATATAAACTCAGTCTTTCAGAGTATTATCTCTGGCTTGCAGATGCCCAGTGGGGACAAGCCCTTATGATTATGGGACAGGTGGAGCCAGAGGAGCCCAGGCCTTTTGGTTTCAGGACTACACAGACATCCAGAGCCCTAGGGCATCAGAAGGGGTCCAGCCAAGAGCTGTTTTGGGCAAGGCTGGGGCAGATGGTTTAGCGGGGAGCTGGCTTCCTTAATCGGCCTGGGAGAAATGAGGATAAACATCTTTACTCCACACTGATCACATTCCCATTGATTGCAAATATTTAACACCCTTTTGTCCTGGCTGAAGCCATTCCCCTGTTTCTGAGTGCTTCTTCATTCATCCTTAGGAGACACGGAGATGACACCAGCTCAGCAGGCACACAGGATGGGCATCGTTTTCCCCACTGGAAACTGTCATGAGCATTGGATATCCCAAAGGAGAATACCCTCCTATTCCTGACCTTGGAGCAGGTGTTTGTAGCAAGGTGTGGGGGGAGTGGAGCCAGATTGTCTCCTTCTTTTTCCTGATTGCGGTGTTTTCCTTCTGAAAAGCAGACAGGTCACACAGGAGCAATAGGATCCAGAAGCTGGTCAGCTCAGAAAAGCTCTTTACAGGAAGAGGACACCAATGCCCCTCTCCACACTTTAGAGCCACAGCTGGGAGAAGCTCCCTACTAGAGCACTGTCACTGCTGACTCCATTTCATGATGGGAAAAGCAAGAAAAGCAGACCAAGTCCCTGGGCTCTCTAGGTCCTTCTGAAGGAAGAAGGCAGGCCTGTAGCTGACAGGGATCCCAGATTGAGACACTAGAGGGCCCCCTTGCCTAAGCCCTCTGGTGTTTCTTCTTCTGAGGGCCAGATTACCTGGTCCTAAGGAGCTGGTGCTGGGCACTCCCTTCTCCATAGAATTCCCTATCTAAGGTATGCAGAACTCCAGTCCTCCTAATCCACCTTGACACATCTTTGCTGTCTTGTAGAAACAAGGTTCTTCTCAAGATCAGTTCAGAGTCCAAGGTCTCAAGAGTCTTATCTTCTACCTTCCACCAATACTTGTGACTGGGGGAGAGGTTTTGCCACAAGCCTCCATCTTCATTAATTCACTGGGTTTCAAAAGTATGTGGTCATTCAGAGACCCAGGGCATTTGAAGGGACTCAGCAAAGAATGTTTGGTGTGTAGGCTGGGCCAGAGATTTGGCAGGGAGCAGGCTTCATTCTGGGCCAAGGGCAAATGAAGCAAAACATCTTCTGAAATGTCGAGATTTGGACTATCTGGCACCCATTTCCTTCCCACAGCCTGGGTCCAATAGGCACTTCAAAGTCCCTTTGGGCACTAAGCACTGCCTGAATCAGAGGGCACATGCATGAACCATCTAATCTGCAGGATGAAGGCACCTCTGTCAGCCAGGGGAGGGGGCCAGCTGGCTACCCATCCCTGTAAGGACTCTGGCTGACTACACTCCAGCCCCCAAGAAAGGAGGGACCTGTTTATCTCTAGAATACCAGACACTGAGAACTGTCAATTGACACAGGAACTGACTGGGAACTCCACACCAATATTTGGACCTGGGCTGTGTACCTGACACAGACCCATAGATCCTGGAAAGTTCGAGTGTAAACAGGGTACATTCTTCTGAGGCTCTTGCTCTGAATGGCTCCCAGGTAGAACCAAGGTTGAATAAAAGAGCAAGACTGTGCAAATAGGCAACCTGAGGACCAAAGGTCTTCATTGCAGAAGAGAATGGGCTACAGTTAGAATTAAGTGCTTACTTACTTCTATCTCCTGTCAGGCTGGCTGCTTGGGGAATAAGAAAGACCTGAGGGCTAATGTAAAAGGAAAACTCCATTGGCTACACCCAAGAGTGAAATTCTGCAGGAGATATGCATTGTTCACTAACAAACAGGAAAAGCTGGATTTGGTGGGTTTTCCTGTCCTTCTCATCATGAAATAGAAGCACCATTGATTTTCAGTTAAAGGGTTCCTGCACCTAGCTGGTGATCAAGTGTTTGGAGCCTGGACCTGATGTAGTAGTTCTTGAAAGGGCCTTTTCAGTTCGGACCAAGTCCTGAAGCATAGTGTGCATATGGGAATCATGTTTGACTCAGAAGGAAGGCATGTCTATCCTTCACTGTACTTACTAGAGCTGGCTAAACACCAGCTCAAGCACTCAGGGACAAGAAGGTCATCCTTCTTTTGATTTGAAGTTACTGTTTGCTCTCACATAGCAAAGGACCAGAATGAGAGGTTAGCACCAATCTTTGGGCTTGGCTTGTGTGAAGTGAGTGGAAGCCCAGTTGTCCCTGGATGTGACCAAGGACTTAGAAAATAGCAAATTGGTGGAAATGGCAACAGAGGAGGCCAGGATCTACATTACAGATGGGAATGGGGTAATGCTGGGCATGTATATCTACCTCCATTTCTCTTTGCTTCATGTGTAAAGCCAGTGTCTCCCCAAACCTCTGGGACCTCTTATACATATCCACCCATACCCAACTTGGCACCTTCATATACTCCAGGCCTCTTATTGTGAACAGAGTTCTATGGGAAGTCACAAGAGGTCCTGTTGCCAATCTATGCCAGAGTCACCAGGACTCAGCCACAGTCCCCAGTTTAAAGTAGAGGATATGGCTCTGAAACACTGATGCTGAATGGACTCCAGCAAGATCCTAGTTTGAAAAAAAAGGGGCACAAAAGAATGGAAATAAATCAACAGAGGGCCAAAATGCTTCATTACAAAGGAAAGCAAAATGAAGATGACAAGGATGTATATAACACAATCTCTGGAGATGCTATTGTCTATAGTAAGAAACACCTGTGGGCAGAGGCAAAGGGAAACATACATTGCCTGCATCTGGGTGCCCATTTGGCCAAAGGCACTTTTCTTTCATAGAGAGAAGGAAGACTCCAGACCTTGCCTCCTTTGTATGCCCTAAACCTCATGGAAGTGATTCACAGGTAACAGTTAGTGCTCCTGAGGGTGCTATAGGTTTTTTTCTCCAAGTCATGGTACAGTATTTCTTGTAAGGCTTTTTTGTACTGAATTGTCCTGCAGTCTACTGTGCATGCCATATCCATCTGCCTTAGAGAATGAAGACATTTCAATCAGCCAGGGGAGGGAGGCAAGCTGGCTACCCATCACAGAGATTACCTAGGCCAGTCAAGCAACAGGTGCTCATGGACAGGAGGGTCATTCTTCTTTGGGATAAAGGAACTGATTGCTCTCACATAGCACAAGACGAGAGTGGTCATTTATCACAAATCCTAGATGTTGGTTATGTGGCTCACAGACCTATTCCACCTGGTTGTGACCCACGACCTAGTTAAGAAAACAGAAAATGGATGGGAAGGGCTATAAGGAAGGCTAAGCTTCTAAATTACAGAGGGGATGAGGACAAAGCTGGGAATGAAATGTCTAACATAGTTCCTCCTTCAACCAGAAGTAAGGCCAGCTCCCTCCTAAACCCTGGCATTGCCTACACATGGACATTTTGCTGGGCACCTTCAAGGGTCCCATGCCTCCCATTGTCCACACACTTCTGAAAGGCACCTAATGAGGGCTTCTGTGTCCCAACTATGCCAGAGACATCAGAACTTGGCCAGAGTCAACTTAAAGGAAAGGACATTTCTCTGAGACACTGTCTCTGAATGGCACCCAGTGAGAAATGATTTTGCAAACAGTAGAAAGTATTCATTGAAATGGAAATCTGGAAGGCCAAAGTTGATTATTATGATTATTATTGATGTGAATGGGACACAGGGTAGAATGAAGTGTCTAGAAGGACAATTTCCTGGCAAGGTCCTGTCTAAGGAGTAAGAAACACCTATGGCCAGAGACAAACTAAAGTTCTAAAGGAACACCTCCTGAAAGCCCAATTTGCAAGAGGTCTGCATATTTCCTTCTGAAATGGAAGGAAAGCTTCTGGCCTTGGCTGTTTTTTCTGTCCTTCCCTATAGGGGATAGAGGCAGCAGAGACTCAGGGGTAGTGGGTCCATGCTCCAGGCTGTTGTTCAAGTGTTTGGAACAGTTCCTGGGGCAAATTAGGTCTTGAAGGGCCACTGTCTGCACTGACTAGATCCTGGAACATAACCCCTATGCGTGGACTATGTACTTTTCAGAATCTGAAGCCAGGCACTAAGTGCTCTCTGACAGCAGGGCAATCTTTCCTGTGGGCTGTAACAAACTAACTACTCTTGGTGAGCACAGAAGCAGCATGAGAATTCACCACCAATCCTTGGGGGCTCACTGTGAGATTGACAGACTCACTGGCCCAGCCAGCCTGCAAACCAAGTCTTAGCAAATAACAATGGGATGGGAATGGCTCTATAGACAGCCAAAGTTTCATTTTAGATGAGAATGGAAGAAATCTGAGAGGCAAATGTCTCCCTCCATTTGCCCTTGCCCCAGAAGGGGGTCAGCTGCCTCCCAACACCTTTGGCCCTAGCTACACACAAGTATTCTGTGCTGGGTCCTTTCCACTGACCTACATCTAATGTTGTCAATATAGATCTGGAAGGCATGGTGCAGGGCTCCTATGGCCCAGCTTATTCTGCTGTAAAAAGAACTCATCCAGAATCCCCAATTAAAATCAGAGAGAATGGTTCTGAACCATGGTTCTGATTTGCCCATGGCAGATTCTAGTTTTAAAAAGCATAAAAGGGGGCACTTGAGTGACTCAGTGGCTTAATCCTCTGGCTCTTGGTTTCAGCTCAGGTCATGATCTCGCAGTTCATGAGTTCGAGTTCCATGTCAGACTTTGTGCTGACAGCTCAGAGCCTGGAGCCTGCTCAGATTCTGTGTGTGTGTCTCTCTCAGCCCTTCCCTCTGTGCTCTCTCTCTCTCTCTCTCAAAATTAAATAAATATTTTTAAAAATTTGAAAGAGAAAAAGGATGGGGCTCTTGGGTGGCTCAGTTGGTTAAGCATCAGATTATCACTCAGGTCATGATCTCATGGTTTGTAAGCTCGACCCCCCACATCAGGTTCTCTCCTGTCAGCAAGGAGTCTGCTTGGGATCATCTGTCCCTATGCTCTACACCTCCCCACCTGCACACACACACTCTCTCTCGCTCGCTCACTCTGTCTCTCTGTCTCAAAAATAAAAATAAACACAAAAAAGAGGAAAAGGGTAGAAGTAGATACACAGATGGACAGTGTTCCTGTGAGAGATGAGAATGGGATAAGTCTGAGGATGAAATAACTAGTACAATCTCCTGGCAATCTGACTGTCTCAGCAATAAGGAACACATGTGGCCTAGGGCAAAGGAAAACTCCACTGTTTACATTGGGAGCCCTCATGGCAAGATGCCTGTATTTCTACTTGAGACAGAGAAGGTAAGCTTTGGGAGTTCACACTTTTCCCTTCCCATCCTATCAGTGCATAGAGGCAGCAGTGATTCAAGGGTAGTGGGTTTGTGCTCAAGTGTTTAGAACTGGGCTGTGGTGCAGTGGTTCTTGAATGGTCTCTTTCACTCTAAGCGTATCCCAGAGTGACAAGAACTTGGCCAGACTCCCTTGTGCAAAATAGAATAAATGACTCTGAGACACTGTGCCTCAAGGGACAACTGGGAGAACTGAGCTTGAAAAAGCCATAGGGTGGAGGCGAATACACAGAAGGCCAAAGTTCTTTATTGACAGAAGAGAATGTGTTATAGCAACAAAATGAAGTGACTAGCACAATCTCCTGGCAGGATGGTTGTCTCAGGAGTAAGAACACTGTGTGGGCTAGAACAAAGGGAATGCTCCTGCATTGTTCCTTCAGAAGGAGAAGGAAAGTTTATGTCATAGATTTTTTTTTCTTTTGTCCTGTCCTCTGAGGCAGTCCTGTTACACAGTTAGCAGTTTCTGGCCTGTGGCTGACCCTCAAGTATTTGGATAGTGGCTCTTTTGCAATGGTCCTTGGATGGGCTGTTTCTGCACATTCTGCAGGTCGGTCGTGAAGAATACTGCAAATGGGGGAACTGTCTGCTCTTCAGATGAAGGCATTTGTAGCAGTCAGTGGTTGGAGTTCTGCTAACTATGACCATGCCAACTCCAGGCTTTCCAGCACCAAGTCCTCAGTGACGGGGGTCAGTAGATGCTTTTATGTATCAGAAACTGAATGCTTGGGGCGCCTGGGTGGCTCAATAGGTTGAACATCTGACTTCGGCTCAGGTCATGATCTCATGGTTTGTGAGTTTGAGCCCCGCATCGGCTCTGTGCTAATAGCTCAGAGCCTGGGGCCTGCTTCAGACTCTGTGTCTCCTTCTCTCTCTCTCTGCCCCTCCCCCACTTGTGCTCTGTCTCTCAAAAATAAATAAATGTGAAAAAATTATAAAAAATAAAAGAAACTGAATGCTTGCTGTTAGCAGCGGAGCAGCGTGGGAACTTTCTATCAATCCCTGGTTTTTCACTGAGTGAATGACAGGCTCATTGTGCCAAGTGGGAACCAAGAGATAATTAGACAAAGCACAAAGGAAGGGGCACCTGGGTGGCTCAGTTGGTTAAGTGGCTGACTCTTGATTACAGCTCAGGTCATGACCTCATTGTTGTGAAGTCTAGTCCTGCATCAGGCTTTGTGCTCACAGGTGGAGCCTGCTTCAGATCCTCTGTCTCCCTCTTTTTGCCCCTACCCCAGTCATGCTATCTCTTTGTATCTCACTCAGAAATGAGAAATGTTTACAAACAGGTTTCCAAAAAAAAGAATGAAAACCGGATGGAATGGGTGAAAGGGTGGGCCTATGCTGGCTGACTCCATCTTGTTCTGTGTCCTTCACCTTGACCACGCTTCCTCCCTTTGAGTAACCTCCCGCTCACCTGCCTAACATGACTCCCACCCTTCCCCAGCCAATAGGCTGAGACCACAGCCATTACCTCACCAACTGCCCCTAGGCCCCAATACAACCTTTGTCCTTTTGAAACTCACTCTCTCTCCCTGGTATCTTACCACGGCGTCGGTGCAGGTAGGGGATTGAGCTCAAGCTAGCTCGAATAAAGGCTCTTTTGCTTTTACATCGGACTTGGCTCCCTGGCGGTATTTGGGGATCACGAATTCTGGGCATAACATTTGGGGCCTCGTCCAGAATCCCCAAGACCCCCGAGGGACCCCCGACCCGGAGAGCCTGACTGGCCACGGTTAGTGTCTCTTCATTCCGTCTTTTCTGTGTGAGCTCATTTCTGAAATTCTGGTAGTGCCCGACGCGGTCTAAGTGGACACACTGGAAGACCATGGGCAGGGAGTTTCAGAAGATGTTCTGATCCTCCCTTTTGGAGGGACGTGGAATCCCCTCAAAGGTCTGAGACAAGGCGGGTCGCTCCTGCTGGTCGGCATGAGGCCATCGTCTAGCTTTTGGTTTTGGAGGGATGTGGAATCCCCTCATCGGTTTTGGAGGGACATGGAATCCCCTCAAAGGTCTAAGCTAGCTTTCAGTTTTGCTTCCATGGAATGGGAAGACTTTCTAGTGGCCCTCTGTTTGTCTGTTTTTGTGTTTCTCTGTTTTGTTCTGTGGACTTACTGGACGGACGTTATGGGACAAAATCAGACTACTCCTCTAAGTATTATGATTGATCACTTTAAGGATGTGAGGGGAAGAGCTAACAACCTCAGTGTGGAAGTCCGAAAGGGTCGGTGGCAGTTTTTTTGTTCTAGCGAGTGGCCAACTTTCAATGTCAGATGGCCACCAGAGGGGACCTTCGACCTCCCTACCATCCACCTAGTCAGGAGTATCATCTCTCGGCCTAAGATGGGCCATCTTGATCAGCTCCCTTACATTATCACTTGGCAGGACCTTGTAGAAGACCCACCCTCTTGGCTTAAGCCTTCCTAGCCCCGCTCCCTCCGGAGCCAAAACCCATTCTTGCTTTGCAGGGGAAAAAAAAGGAGAAAAGTCTTACCCAGCCTTCAGCACCCCTCTACACTATCCTACAAGGGGGGACTGAAGAAAAATTAATTTTTCCTCCACCGTATAACCCCTCTAGGATGCCGGAAGAACACCACCCTCCCCCTCCGGGGAAGGCAGACGCTGTTCTGAGAGTGGGAGGTGGAAACGCTCCAGTGGGAAGCCCACCCTTTACCAGACAAAGGGCTCAGAGGGAGCAATCCGCCTCCACCGCCAACTCCACTATTCTGCCCCTGTGAGCCACTGGACCCCCAGACATGGAGGGGAATCAGCCCCATCACTATTGGCCTTTCGCCACTAGTGACCTCTACAATTGGAAAGCTCAGAATCCTAAGTTTTCTGAGAAACTGGCAGGGCTTATTGATTTATTAGACTCTGTTCCTTTTTTTTAATTTTTTTTAACGTTTATTTATTTTTGAGACAGAGAGAGACAGAGCATGAATGGGGGAGGGTCAGAGAGAGAGGGAGACACAGAATGTGAAACAGGCTCCAGGCTCTGAGCAGTCAGCACAGAACCTGACACAGGGCTTGAACTCACGGACCGCGAGATTGTGACCTGAGCTGAAGTCGGACGCTTAACTGACTGAGCCACCCATGTGCCCCTAGACTCTGTTCTTTTTACCCATCAGCCCACGTGGGACGATTGCCAGCAGCTTTTGCAGGTCCTGTTCATGACCGAAGAAAGAGAAAGAATCCTCAATGGAGCCTGAAAACTAGTTCCGGGTGCAGACGGGAATCCCACCACCAACCAGGCTCAGATAGATGCCTCCTTCCCCTTAACTCGGCCCCAGTGGGATTTCAACATGGCAGAAGGTAAGGAGAGCCTCCGGGTCTACCGCCAGACTCTAATGGGGTGTCTCTGAATGGCTGCTAGAAAGCCAACCAATTTGGCCAAGGCAGGAAATGAAAAACAGGGAAAAGATGAATCTCTGGCTTCCTTTTTAGAACGGATCATGGAGGCATTCCGTACCTATACCCCCATGGATCCAGAGGCTCCGGAAAGCAAGGCAGCTGTTATCATGGCCTTTGTAAACCAATCGGCCATAGACATTAGGAGAAAATTACAGAAAATAGATAGACTAGGAGAAAAAAGTCTGCAGGACTTACTGGTGGTAGCCGAAAAGGTATATAATAACCGGGAGCCTCCTGAGGACTAGCAGGCTTGCACCATGGTGGCTGCCAGCAGTAAGCAGACTCGAGACCTGGCCAGAATACTACTAGCTACCACTGCTGACTTCCCCGAGGAATGAGACTGCCGTCTCTGGCAGCTGGCAGATGATGCAAGAAAAGGTAAAGGAACCACCAAGGGGGGCAAGCAGAGGCTGCAGAAGCATCAGTGCACATACTGCAAGGAGATAGGGCATTGGGCCTAAGATTTTCCGAAAAGGGCCGGCGGGAAGGGAAGCAAGACTGATCGAGTAAAAGTCCTAGAGCTAGATGAACTAAGTGATTAGGTGAGTCAAGGTTCGGACCCTCTCCCAAAACCCAGGGTAACTCTTAAAGTGGAGGGGACCCCTGTTGACTTCCTTGACACCGGAGCACAACATTCGGTCCTCCACACCCCACAAGGAAAACTAGCCAGCAAGAAGTCCTGGGTACAAGGGGCAACTGGTATGAGCCAGTATTCATGGACTACCCGAAGAACAGTAGATTTGGGGATGGGCCGGGTATCCCACTCCTTTATGGTAATACCAGAATGCCCCTACCCGCTGTTAGGACGGGACTTACTGACCAAGATTGGAGCTCAGATAACTTTCAGACAAGGGGGGCCTCAGGTCACCGATGGCAAGGGCTACCCCATCCAGGTCCTGACCATGAAACTGGAGGATGAATACTGCCGCCACCAGGAGACGCTCCCAAGAGAGGATAATATAGACAGATGGCTACAAGAATTCCCCTCCATTTGGGCAGAGACGGTGGGGGGGGTGGGGATAGGACTAGCTGCTCCGAGGACCCCGGTCCTGATAGAGCTCAAGCCAGGAGAGAGTCCTGTAAGGATCAAATAATACCCCATGTCTCAGGAGGCCCAGAAGGGGATCCAGCCACACATCTGGAGACTACGAAGCCTAGGGATACTAGCTCCTTGCCAGTCTCCCTGGAGCACCCCCCTACTGCCGGTCAAAAAGCCACACACAAATGACTACCGACCAGTACAAGACCTCCGGGAAGTAAATAAGAGGGTCACAGACATACACCCAACTGTTCCCAACCCATATACTCTCTTGAACTCCTTGGCACCCTCCAAGGTCTAGTATACTGTACTAGATTTAAAGGACCCCTTCTTCAGTCTGCCGCTGGCACCCCAGAGCCAACGCTTGTTCACCTTCGAGTGGCATGATCCGGAGGAGGGCTACAGTGGGCAACTCACCTGGACACGGCTACCTCAGGGATTCAAAAATTCGCCCACCATTATCGACGAGGCACTACGCGAGGACCTGGGTGAGTACAGAAGGGAGAATCCTGGCCTCACCCTTCTACAGTACATAGATGACATCCTGATTGCTGCCGACATGGCCAAAGACTGTGAGCGAGGGACCCAGGACCTGCTGGCTACCCTGGGGGCCTTAGGGTACCAGGCATCCACGAAGAAGTCTCAGATATGCAGGGAGAGGGTAAGTTACCTGGGATATATCCTGGAGGGCAGACAGCAGCAGTTATCAGATGCCAGAAAAGAAACTGTCCTAAAGATCCCTACTCCCACCTCCCGAAGAGAAGTAAGGGAATTAGTAGGATCAGTCGGCTACTGCCGCCTCTATGTTCCAGGTTTTGCTAAGATCGCCAGGCCCCTATATGAAGCTACCAAAGAGGGGAAAACATTTAAATGGGCTGAAAAAGAAGAAACTGCCTTTAATCAGTTAAAAAAGGCCCTCCTAAGTGCCCCAGCCCTGGGCCTACCAGACAGTACGAAGCCCTTCCACCTCTTTGTAGACGAACATAAGGGAATAGCAAAAGGGGTTCTAACCCAAGCCTTAGGCCCCTGGAACCAGCCAGTGGCTTACCTGTCCAAGAAACTAGACCCAGTGGCTGCCGGCTGGCCGCCATGCCTAAGAATTATTGCGGCGACAGCACTCCTAGTCAAGGATGCAGACAAACTGACCCTAGGACAGGAGATCTGGATCACGACCCCACACGCCATTGAAGGGGTCCTGAAACAGCCTCCTGATAGATGGATGAGCAACACACGTATGACTCATTACTAGAGCCTCCTACTCAACCCTCCATGAGTGCGGTTCCACCCCAGTGCAGCCCTCAATCCTGCAACCCTGCTGCCAGACCCTGACCTAGGTGCTCCACTACATGACTGTGCGGGAATCCTGGAACAAGTACATGGATTCCGGACAGACCTGACCAACCGGCCCCTCCCTGATGCCGAGGCTACTTGGTTCACTGATGGTAACAGCTTTGTGCGAGACGGACACAGGTATGCGGGTGCAGCGGTGGTCACCGAAACGGACACTGTATGGGCGGAGGCTCTACCCTCCGGAACGTCAGCCCAGCGAGCAGAGCTCATAGCCCTCACTAAGGCGCTCACGCTGGGACCTGGAAAACGGCTTCACATCTACACAGACAGCCGTTATGCATTTGCCACAGCTCATATTCATGGGGCAATTTATCAGGAGAGGGGGTTACTGACAGCAGAAGGACGGACTATAAAAAATAAGCAGGAGATACTTAATCTGCTTATGGCCTTATGGCTTCCTGCCAAGCTAGCCATTATCCACTGCCAAGGGCACCAAAAAGCTGATAACCCAGTAGCTAGAGGTAATCAAAAGTCTGACCAGGCAGACAAGGCAGTAGCCCTTACTTCAGTCCCCACCATGACCATACAACTACCGGACCCGGGAGACCCAGTTTTACCAGACCAGCCCAAATACTCCCAGGAGGAGTTACAGTGGATCAAGAAACTCCCCATGGCCTAGGAGATAAAGGGATGGTGGTATACACCTAACAAGGAGCTCGTGTTGCCAGACCAGCTCGGAGTCTCAATATTAGAGCACATGCATCGGTCTACTCACATGGGGGACCCGAAAATTAAAAGACTTAATCCGACATGCCATAATCAGGATTCACCAACAGGACACCAAAATAGAGCAAGTTGTGTCTGCCTGCAAGACCTGCCAACTCATCAACGCGAGAGCCACATCAAATAAAAAAGGAACCAGGCTCAGAGACACCAGACCGGGAGCCCAATGGGAAGTCAACTTCACTGAAGTCAAACCAGGAAAGTATGGTTATAAATATCTTTTAGTATTTACAGACACCTTCTCTGGCTGGGTGGAGGCACACCCAACCAAACATGAAACGGCTCAGACGGTGGCTAAGAAGCTACTGGAAGACATCTTACCCAGGTGTGGTTTTCCTGCCATGTTAGGATCAGACAATGGACCAGCTTTTATCTCCCAGGTAACGCAGGCAGTAGCCAAGGCGGTGGGCACAAACTGGAAATTACATTGTGCTTATAAGCCCCAGAGCTCAGGACAGGTAGAAAGAATGAATAGAACCCTAAAAGAGACCCTTACCAAATTAACCATGGAGACTGGTGGGGACTGGGTGACTCTCTTACCGTACGCCCTTTACTGGGTTAGAAACACTCCTTATACTCTGGGTTTTATTCCCTATGAGATCATGTTTGGCAGGCCACCCCCTGTTATTCTCAGCCTTCGAGCTGAATTTATTGCTGAGTTTAAAGATCAAGAACTTTTTCTTTCCTTGAGTGGGCTCCAGAGGGTGCACGAGGACATTTGGCCGCACCTCTGTGCCATCTACAAGGCTGGCCCGACCCCGACACCTCATCAGTACAGGCCGGGAGACTGGGTCTACGTCAAGAGGCACCACTGAGAGACCATTGAGCTGCACTGGAAGGGACCTTACATCGTGGTGCTGACAATCCCCACCACTCTCAAAGTAGACGGCATCACGACCTGGGTCCATCACACCCACGTTCGGCCAGCAGACACCTCCTCGATCCGGAAGGACTTCGTCACTCAATGGGGCGTCAGTCGGGACCAACACAACCCGCTCAAGCTCAAGCTACAGAGCATTCGACCCACCTAATATTGGTAACTCTGTTAACTCTGCTTGTCATTGCTCATGCTGCCGGGAGTCCCCACGCCCCCCAAAACATCACCTGGCAGATCATAGACACCAGCTCGGGGACAGTACTTAATCAGACCTCCCAGAGCCACCCCAGGGACACTTGCTTCCCAGAACTTTGCGTAAACCTCCAAACTCTGTTCCCCTTGTCACCATAAATGCAGCCGGTCCATGATTGGGTCCCTAAGCTACATGACAAGGGGGGAATGAAAGGGCGGGCCTACGCCGGCCAACTCCATCTTGTTCTGTGTCCTTCACCTTAACCATGCCTCCTCCCCTTGAGTAACCTCCCCCTCACCTGCCTAACAGGACTCCCACCCTTCCCCAGCCAATAGGCTGAGGCCACAGCCATTACCTCATCAACTGCCCCTAGGCCCCAATAAAACCTTTGTCCTTTTGAAACTCGCTCTCTCCCCGGTATCTCACCACTGCGTCGGTGCAAGTAGGGGATTGAGCTCGAGCTAGCTCAAATAAAGGCTCTTTTGCTTTTACATCAGACTCGGCTCCCTGGCAGTATTTGGGGATCACGAATTCTGGGCATAACATGGGAATGGACACATGGAGGGCCAAAGTTCTTCCTTTCCTATGAGAAAGGGATCAAGCAGAGAATAGAGTGACTAGTATAATCTATTTGAAGCTGGCTGTCTTCAGAATAAGAAGCATCTCTGCACTGGGGAAAGGGAAAAACACCACTGCTTTTATCTGGAAACCCAGTCCAGAGGAAACCTTCATCTGGAATTCAAATGAGAAATGGGAAACAACTGAAAAGATACTGTATGGCTCAGTATTTTTTTTTGTTGCAGAAGAAGGACTGGTTTCCTCCTATATCCTCTGGGTCTGCCTAGAGACAAACATCCCATGCAGGGCCCCTCAAGTGTGTTAGGTTTCCTGATGTATGCATGATTCTAAAATATACTTGGTGTGAGGCCCCATAGTACAAAGTATCCCAAGGTCCAGAGAACTTGACTCAAGCCCTCAGTTAAAATGAGCCTGAATTGGTCTTAAAATCTGGCCCCAAAAGCCTATGAGAGGAAACCTAGTTCGAATAAAAGACCAGAAGTGGACATGGATACACAGAGGCCCAAATTTCTTTGTTACAGAGAATAGGATAAAGCAAAGAATAAAGTGATTAGCATAATGTCAAGTGTAAGACACACCAATGGTTTGGGCCCAGGGAAATGTCCACTGACTATACCTGACGCACCTACTGCAAGAAATGTTATTCAGAAGGTTGGTAAGCGTGGAAAGGAATTCTTCTGGCCATTGCCTTTTCTCCCGCCCTTTCCATCAAGTATAGATGCAACATTCCTTCAGTGATTACAGGTCATTCTCCCTGCAGACCTTCAAGTGTTTGGAAACAAGCTCTGGTGCAGGAGTCTGCCTGGGCTCTTTCTGCACTGACCCATGTCTGGGAGTAAACTGCCCATCTGAGAGCCTTCTGCATTTCAGAATGAAGGCAGCTCAATGAGCCCGGTGAGAGACACAATCAGGGTAAACATCCCCATGCCACCTGCAGCCCGTGAAGCACCATACTTTCAGTCAAAGGAGAGCAATTTCCTCTTTGGGATGCCAGAAACTGATTTCTCTTACTGTAGGCAGTGACAGGAACTCTCCATTAATCCCTGAGTACTTTTGATGTGAGTGATGGCCCCGTTTCTCCTGAGTGTGACCCAAAACCTCCTTAGAAAATCTGTTAAGGGGGTGGGAACATATGGAGGGCCAGAGCTCTTTTTGGAGAGATATAGGCTATAACTAAGGATGCGGTGCCTAGCTTCATTTCCCCCTTCTGCAGAACTGAGGCTGGTTCCATCCCACTTCCCTGTTCCTGCCTACATGCAAACATTTTGTGTTATGCCTTATGGTTTCCACTGCCCTATGTCTTTTGTGGCCAACAGTAAGGCTGAAAGGCAACACCTATGGGTAGGCTTGTGTTGCCCAACTTTTCTCCACATTGGGAGGACATGGCCCAACTCCCCACCTGACAAGAGAGCACATGACACTTACATTCTGGCCCTGAGTCCCCACAGTGAATGCCTAGATAGAAAAAGTGCCAGGGGGATGGGAATAGAGACATCAATGGCTTAAGTGATTCCCTGCAAATGAGGACAGCATAATGCTGAGAGTGAAATGAGTAGCTAAACTCCTTTTATCCCCACAAGGGAGGCCAGCTCCCTCCCAGCTCCTCTGGACTTGGCCTATGGGCAGAAATTCTGTTCTGGGCACCTTGCAATGCCTTAGGCCTCCCTTTGTCAATAGAGTTAGGAAAAGCAAGTCTCAAGGGACCCCCCATGGCTCAACCTATCCCTGAGGAAGTTGAGCTCAACTAGATTGTGCAGTTAAAGGCGGAGATCTCTCTTGGACACTGGCGGTGATTGGCTCACAGGAAAGACCTAGTTTGGAAAAGGGAAAATATAGAAATGGATACATGGAGTGCCAAAGTTCTCTTTACCAATTGAGAGTGGAATAAATCTGAGAATGGAGTGACCAGCACACTCTTTTGGCAAGCTGGCTGTCTTGGGAATGAGAAACACCTCTTGGCTAGGGTGAAGGAATCCTCCCTTGGCTACCCTGGCAACCAGTTTTGCAATAATTCTTCCTTTGGGACTTCAGAAAGGGATGAGAAGCATCTGGCACTGAGTGGATTTCTTACCCTGACCTACAGGGGAGAGTACCCAGTGGTTTTGGTGTAATGGGTTTTGACACTTCTGGGTTTGGAATCAGGCTCTGTGGAAGTATCCCTTGAACAGTCAGTGACCTGGCCACTTCTGGAAACTAAATGCCCATCTGGGACCCATTTGCTTTTCCATATGAAGGTATCTCAAGCAGCCAGGGGAGGGAGGTAAGCTGGGTAACCATCAATGCCAAGCCCATAAGGTCAGTCACAGGGAGTTAATCATTATCTGGGCATACCAGAGACTGATTGCTCTAGGCTACCAGAGAAATGGATTGGGAGCTGGTCACCAAACCCTGGGAATTCGGGGTGTCAGGGAAAACCATACCACATTTCATTGTGACTCAAGACCTCCTTAGAAAAACAGCTAGGGGATCAGAATGGATACATGATGGGTCAAAGATCTTCATTTCAGCAGAGAATAGGATAAACCTGAGCAGAAACTGACACTCTCTGTTCCTCTTCTCCCCACAATTGACATAGCTTCCTCCCAATTCTCTGGCTTTGCCTATACACCAACATTTTGTCTGGCACCTTCAAGTACCCTATGTCTTTTTCTTGTCAAAATATTTCTAAAAGGAAAGTCCCAAGGGGCTTATGCCAAACCTATGCCAGAGTCAGGATGACTTGGCCAAGATCCCCAATTAAAATGAGGGGACATTGCTCTTAGGTCTGGCCTTGAATTCCCCACAGCAGGGACTTACTGAGAAAAAGAGCAAAGGGATGGGAATGGATACCCAGAAAACCAAAGATCTTCATTTCCGATGAGAATGGGATAATTCTGGGAGTAAAGAGAATAGCACAATCTCCTGCCAAGCTCGCTGTTTTCTGAAAGAACAAACAGACGTGGGCCAGGTAAATGGGAATCACCCATCTGCTTCATGAGGGAGCAGAAAGAAAGCTGAGGGCCAAACACAAGCTAGCATTCCCTGACCAGCCCCAGGTAGGATACGTGTGGCATTCCTCAGGCACTCCTGGCTGCCCAAGGGCAAAGGAAATGACAGAAAACAAATGGTTAAAGTAATAGAGCCTCCATCAATTGACAAGTATCTTACTAATTTATAAGAAAAAGGCAGGGTTCTAATCTCCAGAGACCTATGGACTCAGGTTCCTAGAGCTCCAAAATCACCCTGCCCTCCATAGTGATGTGAGATACAAAAGGCCAAAAGGAAATGGCATATAAAACTGAATTTCCTGAGGTGCCTGTGTGGCTGGGTCTTTTAAGCCTCAAACTTGAACTCAGCTCACCATCTCACAGTTTCTGTGTTCCAGGAGCATAGGGGCTCTCTGCTGACAGCTCAGAGTCTGGAGCCTGCTTCAGATTCTGTGTCTCCCTCTCTCTCTGCCCCTCTCTGGGACGAAAATTCTCTCTTCTCTCTCTCTCTCCCTCCCCTCTCTCTCAAAAAATAAACAAATATTTTTAAAAACTTAAAACTTATTTTCCTTCTCCCCTGCCACCCATTCACAAATACTTGAGGCTGGCAGAATCAAAAGTTTCTTCAGGGACTCCCTTCTTTCTTAATGTTAATGTTTTGCTAGAGGGAAAAACCACTTACCTTGACAATAGCTATGCCTCCAGTAATCTGTGAGTTGTTAGCATATGAAAGTCTCCTTGTAAACTTGGCATTTGACTTTACCTTGCCAAAGCCCTTGGTATATAAACAGGCTTTCTTCACATTAATAATAATATTAATATTAACAACTACAACAACAACAACAAATCAGATGAAACACTCTGAGGGCCAAAGTTGTTCACCTTTGGTGAAAATGGGATGAAGCTGTGACTAATGACATGTGCACCATTTCCAAAGCAAGCTTGCTGTCCTGAGAATAAGAAGGAAACACCTGGGGTCTTGGGATGAAAGGAAGCACCAGTCACAAGAACACTGCATCCTGACCTAGCTAGGGCAGGAAGGCTTCTGGCTCTTGCCTTACTCTTCCATTCCCTGGGTAGAGGCACTGGTGATCATTCTGCATGTTGGCTTCTTTGTGCTTGCTGGCGGCCATGTCTGTGGAATTGGGCTCTGGTCCCAGACTCCTTGAATGGACTCTCTGCCCTGACCATGTGGGGAAGAACAGTGGTCCTGCTCAAACGTTGATCTTCTCAGAAGGCAGGAACATCACAGGGGCCAGTGGGATCAGGGTAACCAACCCCCTCAAGCCCACAGAAGCCTGCCCAGCACAGAGGTCTCAGTAAAGGAGGGCAATATGTCCTTAGTAATTGCCATGTGTTAGCTGGCTATAAAGGCTGGGCACTCTCTGAGTCAAAGCCACATGGTTCCTGACTCTGACCTCTGATCTCTCTGAGAAGAGAAGAATAGAGGGGGTGTGAAGAAGGAGGGAGGGGAGTAGAGAGACAAAGAGAGAGATGGAAGAAACACAGGCAAAGTAAGAAGTGACAGAATTTGTGTCATGAAATCTTTCTCCTATAACTCCGGCTGTGTTACATTGGTTAGAAACCAGTCATTAACAGCTGAGTGGTTTCACAAGGAGTCAGTTTCCTGCCTGGACATGGATCACTGGCTGTGTCCCCTGCGGAAGTCTAGGAGAGCAGGCTCACCCCAGAACTGAGAGTGGTGGCTATATTTAGAAATGGCTGTAAGTGATGAACGCCCAGCCTCACTCATCATTAGAAAAGTGAACATAGGACAATACATTTGGTGTAATTTCTCATCCACCAAACCGCAAAAATATTTCACCAGACTCATGAATCTAGACCCCTTGTTGGGCACTAGAGATAAGGGCACTCATGTTTCAGTAGTGAGAAGGGCCTCAGTTCTTTTACTGGAGAGAGATTGTTGCCATGATTTTAGCTTCCATCACCTTGATTCTGTGTGGAGGGATCTGCTTTTAGAAACCAAAGACAGTGATTAGAGATTTGCACAAAGAATTTATGTAGCCATGTGTTGTCTCTGCTTTGACTCTGGGAGCCCTGCATGAGACACCTCTTCAGACAGAGAGTATCCATTTCCTCTGGCAGCAGGACCATAATACAGCCATTTAAAATGATGGTGTCAGACAGAATGCCTCACACTGTTGTCAAAACCCTTTAATGGACCATGACCAAGTGAGTGGGCTAAAACTTTTTTTCTTTTTTAATTTAAATGTTAGTTAGTTAAATGTTGGCTGGTTTCAGAAGTAGAATTCAATAATTCATCACTTACATATAACATCCAGTGCTCATCACATGTGCCCTCCTTAATACCCATCACTCATCTAGCCCATCTTTCACCCACTTCCCTACATCAACCCTCAGTTTGTTCTCTATTGTTAAGTGTCTCCCTTTCTTCTCTTCCACACCGTCCCTTATGTTAAATTCCACATGTGAAATTGTATGATACTTGTCTTTCTCAGACGGACTCATTTTGCTTGGCATAAAACATTCTAGTTATATCCACATAGTTGCAAATGGCAAGACTCCATACTTTTTGATGGCTGTGTTATAGTCTCATGAAGATAAAAGGCTTTGGCACAGTGAAGGAAACATTCAACAAAACTCAAAGCAGCCTACAGAATTGTGGAACATATTTGCAAGTGACATATCTGATAAAGGTTTAGGATCCAAAATCTAGAAACGACTTAGCAAACTCAAGACGAAAGAAACAAACAGCCCAATTATGAAATGGGCAGAAGACATGAATAGACACCTTTCCAAAAAAGACTTCCAGATGGTCAACAGACACATGGAAAGATGGTCAACATCATTCATCATTAGGGAATGCAAAGAAAAACCATGATGTGATATCATCTTACACCTGTTAGAATTAACAACACAAGAAACAACAGTTGGTGAGGATACAGAGAAAGGGAAACACTATTGCACTTCTGGTCAGAATGCAAGCTGGCACAGCTACACTGTTATGATTTTTTAAGGAAAATGTTGGAGAACACTCCTCCTTCTATGGTTACTTGTTATTGTCAATTATGTATAAGTTTAGGGCACTGACATCAGGTGAAATTTATTCCCTACGATGAGTATAGTAAAAATAAATTAAAAAAAATAAATGGATATATAAAGATATGGAGTAGGGCTTACCAAGTTAAAATGAAAAAACAAAAGAAAACGAAACAAAAAAAATGTTTACCCAATCAAATAACCAAATTCACATTGTGATTCCACTCTGAAAATAATGCTCATATGTAGAAAAATAGTATAGGCTTTGATTGTCTTTGAATGCCAGGATTTTTATTTTCTTCATTATTCTTATTTTGTCTTTCCAGATAACACAGAAAGTTACTGGCAAATGTAACCTTGTTTGGTTAAGGTGCTTCATAGTCAAGAAGGGAAAGTCAATAAGGAAAATGATACAATCAAGGTTTCCAAAGAGAATGATTTGATTGTCACAGGATTAGAGAAGCTCTTGGAAAAATTAAAGAGGCCTAGAAGATTTCTGCCAAAATGCTATGATTTGGTGAGACAAATTGCCAGACAGATACTGGGTCCACTCCAGTTTAATTCTTTGTCATAGGAATAAGTATACAGGTGAGATTGCCATACACCTTTTGTTCAATATAAAAATACACTTTTCCAAAAACTCTAATAAACTCCTATTACAAGATCCATGTGCCACGTTTTCCTTTTGGAGGAAGTTTCCTTTGAAGTACACATCTCTATTTTAAATAACCTGTTCCTGCTGTCCACCATCCCTGCTAACCTCATGGACCACCCCTTTCACTTCTGTCTTCCTATTGGAAGTCATCTCCACATAGCACAGGTCACGTTTTGTCATGGTCACTAATAAAGATAGAGTGCTTGGAACAGAGCAAGGATATGGTTAAAGGTGATGGTTAAATGAATTCAAACAAAATGAATCTGTATTTGAGGTGGGTTAAGAGTGTCACAAGTACAGGCCCAGGATGGCGTGCACAGAGTATTTCCCACTGAGCTTCCATTGCTAAGTCTCCTTTATCTGTAAAATATTATCATCCTGAATTTTCTTCAATGCCTGCACAATTACTGCTAAATATTTCTGCATGCAAGGTAACAGGAGGAGGCCACATGAGGAGGATTCTCTGTGCTCTAGAGGACACTGTAACTTCCTCCAAGGTAGCTCTTAACCCACTGCAAGAGTGCCATAAGTCAGTTCTCATGTAATTCATCTAGTAAATTATTGGATAGGTCCTCATTTAATCGTCTTTCTTTTTCACAGTTTCTTTTCTTTTCTTTTTTTTTTGTTTAATTCCAGTTAGTTAATATGCAGAGTTATATTACTTTCTTTTTTTTTTTTTTTTTTTTAAATTTTTTTTTTTTTCAACGTTTTTTATTTATTTTTGGGACAGAGAGAGACAGAGCATGAACGGGGAAGGGGCAGAGAGAGAGGGAGACACAGAATCGGAAACAGGCTCCAGGCTCCGAGCCATCAACCCAGAGCCTGACGCGGGGCTCGAACTCACGGACCGCGAGATCGTGACCTGGTTGAAGTCGGACGCTTAACCGACTGCGCCACCCAGGCGCCCCGAGTTATATTACTTTCAATTCCATATATCACCCTGTGCTCATTATATTACTTTCAATTCCATGTATTACAATTCCATATATCACCCTGTGCTCATTATGACAAGTACATATCTTAATCCCCATCACCAACCACCAACCCCCCCATCAACCTCCTCTCTGATACTATCAGATTGTTCTCTGTTATTAAGAGTATGTTTCTTGATTGTCTATTGTCTCTTATTTTTTTCCCTTTGCTTGTTTGTTTCTTTAATTCCATATGATTAAAATTGTCATATGGTATTTGTCTTTTTCTGTCTGACTTATTTCACTAGCATCGTACTCTCTATCTCCATCCATGTCCTTGCAAATGGAAAGTTTTAATTCCTCCATATATATATGTATATACATATATATATATATATGTATATATATATATATATATGACATCTTCATCTATTCATTGATTGATGGATACTTGGGTTGCTTCCATATCTTGGCTACTGCAAATAATGCTTTTATAAACATACCAGTGTCATGTATCCTTTTGAATCAACGTTCTTTTATTCCTTGGGTAAATACCCAGTAGTGCTACTGCTGGACCACAAGGTAGCTGGATTTTTAACTCTTAAAGGAACTTCTATATTGTTTTCCACAGTGGCCCCACCATTTTGCATTCCCAAGAACAGTTCCTTTTTCTCCACATTCTTGCCAAGACCTATTGCTTCTTGTGTTGTTGATATTTGCCATTCTGACAGTTGTTAGGTAGTATCTCATTGTGGTTTTGATTTGCATTTCCCAGAAGATAAGTGATGCTAAACATTTTTCACCTGCCTGTTGGCCATCTGCATATCTTCTTTGGACAAAAGTCTGTTCATGTCTTCTGCCCAGGTTTTAATCAGATTATTTGCTTTGGGGGCCTTATTTTATATCAGTTCTTTATATATTTTGGATATTAGCCATTTATTAGATATGTCATTTGCAAATATCTTCTCCCATTTCAGAACTTGGTTTTTAGTGTTGTTGATTGTTTCCTTCCATGAGCAGAAGCTTTTTATGCGATATAGTCCAAGAGTTTATTTTTGTTTTTAGTTTCTCTTGCTTCAAGAGACATATTTTGAAACAAGTTGTTGTGGCTGATGTCAAAGTTACTATCTGTGTTCTGTTCTAGGATTTTTATGATTTCAGGTCTCACTTTTGGGTCTTTCATCCATTTTTATGAATCCATTTATTTATGTGTATAGTGTCAGGAAGTGGTTCTCTTTCATTCTTTTGCTTGATGCTATTCTATTGTCCCAACATTATTTTTTGAAGAGACTCTTTTCCATCAGATGTTCTTTCCTGCTTAGATTAATTGAACATATATTTGTATGTGTGCATCTCTGTGTTTTCTATTCTGTTCTTTTAAAACTTATTTAATTAAATTGATATTGATTAACAAACAGTGTAGTATTGGTTTCAGGAGGAGAACCCAGTGATCCATCACTTACATATAACACACAGTGCTCATCTAAACAAATGTGCTCCTTAATGCCCATCACCCATTTCGCCCATTCCACCACCCAACACCCTTCCAGCAACCCTCAGTTTTTTCTCTGTATTTAAGTCTCTTAAAAATTTTTTTTAAAAATGTTTCTTTACTTTTTGACAGAGAGAGAGAGAATGAGAATAGGGGAGGGGCAGATAGAGAGGGGAACACACAATCTGAAGCAGGCTTCAGGCTCTGAGCTATCAGCACAGATCTTGATGCAGGTCTTGAACTCACAGAACATGAGATCATGACCTGAGCTGAATTTGGACACTTAACCAACTAAGCTACCCAATTGCCCCTGCGTTTAAGAGGTTTTTATGGCTCTGTGTTTTTATCTTATGTTTTCCTTCCCTTCTCCTATGTCCATCTGTTGTGTTTCTTAACACATGAGTGAAATCATATGATATTTGTCTTTCTCTGGCTTACTTATTTAACTTAGCATAATACACTCTGGTTCCATCCATGGTGTTGCAAATGGCAAGATTTCATTTTTTTTTTCATCATTGAGTAGTATTCTATTGTACATACACACCACATCTTCTTTATCCATTTATCAGTTGATGAACATTTGAGCTCTTTCCATATTTTGGCTATTGTTGATAGCACTGCTATAAACATTGGGGTGCATTTGGCTATGGAATCATCATTTTTGTATCCTTTGGATAAATTAGTAGTTCAATTGCTGGGTCATAGGGTATTTGTATTTTTAATTTTTTGATGAACCTCCATACAGTTTTTCAGGGTGGCTGCACCAGTTTGCATTCCCACCAACTGTGCAAAGGAGTTCCCCTTTCTTTTCATCCTTGCCAACATCTTTTGTCTTCTGAGTTGTTAATTTTAGACACTCTGACAAGTAGGTGAAAGGTGATATCTCATTGTGGTTTAGATTTGTATTTCCCTGATGATAAGAGATGTTGAGCATCTTTTCATGTGTCTGTTAGCCACCTGGATGTCTTTTTTGGAAAATGTATATTCATGTCTTCTACCTATTTCTTCACTGGATTATTTGTTTTTTGGATGTTGAGTTTGATAAGTTCTTTATAGATTTTAGATACTAACCCTTTATCTGATATGCCATTTCCAAATATCTTCTCCCATTTTGTCAGTTGCCTTTTAGTTTTGTTGATTGTTTCCTTTGCTGTGCAGAAGTATTTTATCTTAATAAGGTCTCAATACTTCATTTTTGCTTTTATTTCCCTTGCCTCCAGAGACACATCTAGTAAGAAGTTGCTGCAGCCAAGGTCAAGAAGGTTGCTGCCTGTTTTCTTCAGTAGGATGTTGATGGTTTACTGTCTCACATTTAAGTCTTTCATTCATTTTGAATTTTTTTTGTGTGTGGTATAAGAAAGTGGTCCAGTTTCATTCTTCTGTGTGCTGCTATCTAGTGTTCCCAGCATCATTTGCTGTAGACTGTCTTTTTTTTTCCATTGGATACTCTTTCTTTCTCTGTCAAAGATTAGTTGGCCACATATTTGTGGCTCCATTTCTGGGTTCCTTATGTTGCGTTGATCTATGTGTCTGCTATTGTGCCAGTACCATACTGTATTGATGGTTACAGTTTTGTAATACAGCTTGAGGACAAGAATTGTAATGCCTCAGGCTTTGGTTTTCTTTTTCAATATTACTTTGGATATTTGGGGCCTTTTCTGGTTCCATACAAATTTTAGAATTGTTCTAGCTTTGTGAAGAATGCTTTTGTTATTTTAATGGGGATTGTATTGAATGTGTAGATTGCTTTGGATAGTATAGGCTTTTTCACAATATTTGTTCTTCCAATCCATGAGCGTGGAATGTCTTTCCATTTTTTTGTGTCTCCTTCAATTTTTTTCATAAGGCTTTCTATAGTTTTCAGCAAGCAGTTCTTTTACCACTTTGGTTAGATTTATTCCTAGCTATCTTATGGTTTTTGGTGCAAATGTAAATAGGATCTATTCTTTGATTTCTCTTTTTGCTGCTTCATTATAGGTGTATATAAATGCAACCAATTTCTGTGCATTGATTTTATATCCCATAACTTTGTTGAATTCACATATCAGCTCTAGCAGTTATTTGGTAGAGTCTTTTGGGTTTTCCATGTACAGTATCATGTCATCTGTGAAGAATGAAGGTTTGACTTTTACTTGGTGATTTGGATATTTTTTATTTCTTTTTTTGTCTGATTGCTGAGGCTAGGAATTCCAGTGTTATGTTGAACAACAGTGGTGAGAGTGGGCATCCCTGTCACATACCTGACATTATGGGGAAAGCTCTCAGTTTTTCCCAATTGAGGATGATATTAGCTGTTGGCCTTTAATATATGACTTTTACGATGTTGAGGTATTTTCCTTATATACCAATTTTCTTAAGGGTTTTTATCAGGAAATGATGCTGTATTTTTGTCAAATTATTTTCCGCATCTATTGAAAGGATATATGGACCTTATCCTTTCTTTTATTAATGTGGTGTATCACATTGCTTGATTTGTGAATACTGAACTAGCCCTGCAGCCCAGGAATAAATTTAATTTGATCATTGTAAATAATTATTTGGACAATGTGTTTCATATTTGTCATTCTTTTTTAAAGAATATTTTTAAGTGTTGCATGATTACCAGCAGGTGACACTATTTTCTATTTCTTAGTGTGGGTTTTTTTTCTTCCTAAATCTTGTCTTCTGAACTCTTTCTTCACTTGTTTGTTTACATTAAATTGTATATTTTTTTCTCACAAGATATGAAAAACTCATACTGATTTGCTTTGAGAACATGGGCTGTTTTTAAACATTGATTGATTGATTGATTAATTTATATTTTAGAGAAAGAGCCTGCATAAGCAGGGGAGAGGTGCAGATGGAGAGAAAGAGAATCTTAAGCAGGCTCCATGCTCAGCATGGATCCCGATGCGGGGGTGGTTCCCACAGTCTTGGGATCATGACCTCAGCCAAAATCTGATGTTCAACTGACTAAGCCATCCTGGCACCCTGAAAATTGACTGTTTCTATATATTTTAGGCAACTACAAACATTTCTTCAGTGATTACACTAGACTGAAATTATCATATTATATAATACAGTAAATTTATCTTGATTTTTTTGTACAGCAGATATGAATTCCCTAACTTCTATTTTTCATAAATATCTGCATTCAAAGAAAGCTAGCAGTTTTCACAAAGCCAGCTCATGTATTTATCTACTTAACCTGACAGTTCCTTAAAAAGTATCAAATTTTGGGGGTGCCTGGGTGACTCAGTTGGTTAAGCATCCAACTTCAGCTCAGGTCATGATCTCATGGTTCGTGGGTTGAAGCCCCACATAGGGGGGCTCTGTGCTGACAGCTCAGAGCCTGGAACCTGCTTCACATTCTGTGTCTCCCTCTCTCTCTGCCCCTTCCTCCTCACATTTTGTCTTTCTCTCACTCTCAAAAAATGAATAAACATTTAAAAAATTATCAAATTTTGAAAGTACCACTGTGATTGGTTATGGTGATATGATTTGGAATCTAAACCTATACTAATTGCAAAAGGGTAAGATTAGATATTGAATTGATTTTACTTAAGTCCACCTCCACTAGGTCTACATGACATTAGAAATGAAATCTTAAAGCAACAGAAAGATTAATTTATTGAGCAGTAGTTCCTGAATGCTACTCATGTATCAATGTCTTACTCACCTGTCAATGACTTATCAATGTTTTGTCCTATTTGGCACATAAAACTTGCTCACTCTTTCACCCTGTTCTCTTCTCATACTTTCTTTCCAGTTTGGCATTCATCTCTCCTCCTCTCACCCTGTCAACCTGTCTATTCATCCACTACCTGACAGCTTGTTCATATTCCTTCCTTTGCACCCAGTTACATCACTCTATCTTACGCACTCTTTCCTGTCTTTTATCAACATTTTTTTTTTCTGGGACTTTTTTAATGTTTTTCTTTGTTTGTTTTATTCTTGTCCATTTTTTCTGTCCATTGGTAATAATATTGGTTGGTCTTTCTCTATGGGTTAAGGTTAGGGCTAGGCTTAGTTTTCTTTTCTTTTGCTATCTTTCTAAACAAATTGTGCACTCTCTCTTTTATCATGAATTCAGTAACAACATCTCTCTTCCCCCATTTAGAGAAATAACATTTGTAGAGTACTGTGAAAATAGTTAAGTGCTATACAAATGAAAGTAGGGGTGCTTGAATGGCTTAGTTGGTTAAGCGTCTGACTCTTTGTTTCAGCTCAGGTCATGATCTATGGTTCCATGAGTTCAAACCTCACATCCTGTCAGTGCAGAGCATGCTTGGGATTCTCTTTCTCCCTCTCTCTCTGTCTCTCTTCTCTCAAGAAAGAAAGAAAGAAAGAAAGAAAGAAAGAAAGAAAGAAAATCACCACTGTATAAACAAATGGGCAAACAAAAAACTGAAACTTTTTTTTCTGATACTAAATGACTTGGTATTGGTCAGTGATGGAGCTACTTTTGCCTCAGTTTTAAAATGAAAAATGTAGTGGATGAGACACAGGGTGAAATGAAACAGCTGTGATTAAAATTACAAAGAACAGAGAAATATGGAACAAAATCACACTACTGTCTCAGTTCTTCACAAATGAGTAATCTTAAACAAGCCTCTTTACTCTAAGTTTCTCAGGACTCAGTTCCTTTATCTGTAAAAAATAGTTAGATAATATGCATGCCTGAAGCCAGAGCCCCTGGACCAGTAGTAACATTAAATCCCTGTCCGTTTTTAAGATTTGTAATTTTATTATATAGTTCTTACAATTCCTTAAATTGACACACAGTAAAGAGCTTCTGGAGAGAAAGGGACTTGATAAAATTTTTACCTAGTGATTCAAGGATTATAGTATGAAAATATAATGGGATTCTGTACCATAAAGAAAATTGGGGGGAATTTACCTTCATGACATGGTGATAAGAAATAGAACTTTGTGCTTTCTTAGACAATAATCCCATCATTGACTAAGACCTTCTCATAAAATTTACCTTCTTCCAAAAGTGGGTCTGGTCCATAGAATAATTCAGCTTCTCCCATAGTCATTGAGTGGGATTACTAAGTCACTCTCTTAATATTATATTCATTCATTTATTCAAAAAGTATTTGTACTCACGCTATTTTCAAGTACTTTATTCACTTCTGATAATTTCTTGAGACATTAAAAAGGAGACAATATGGATTTGTTTTCCTTAGGAATAGGGACAACAGAGAAGGTTTTTAAATTTGACGTTAAGAACCTTAAAAACTGTAAAGGGGGATAAGAAACAGTCTAAGTTTTCTACCATTAACATCTAATAGAGGTCTGCTCAGTCAGTATTTCCTTTCTTTCAACTTAGTTTTCTCAACAAAATTAAATATTAAAAAAAAACTTGTCTTGGTAATATCAGTACTATATATTATGTGGGTTAAAATAAAATTGACATGTAGTTTTTCCTTCAACATGTTTTTTTTTAAGTTTATTTATTTATTTTTGAGAGACAGAGAGGAGAGAGAGAAGGAGAGCAGGGGAGGGGCATAAAGAGTAGGAGAGAGACAATTCCAAGCAGGCTCTGCACTGTAAGAACAGAGCCCAACATGGGGCTCAAACTCAGAAACTGTGAAATCCTGATCCAAGCTGAAATCAAGAGTTGGATGCTCAATGGACTGAGCAACCCAAGTGCCCCTTTTTCAACATATGTTTAACAAACATCTACTCCTTGTGAGGTATTGGTCTATATGCTAGAGATATAACACTGAAGTAGGCAGCCCGAATGACTCAGAAGCAGCTTATGGTCTGGTTATGGGGGAGACAAGCAATTAACCAATAAAGAAATAAGCTAACAAATAAGAAAAAGTTCAGAAAGTTGTGAGTGGGTGCAGATATCTTTAGCTACTTTAATTTAGGTGATTAAGTACATATTTTAGGATGAGATCTGAATGATAGAATGACAATCATAATGAGAATGAAAGAAAATGCATTCCAGGATTATTGAACTGATGGCATAAATGCACTAATGCACAACCAAGCCTGGAACCCATACAAGACTCTGTCCATATCTGGAGCAAGCTCATGAAAGGTGAAAGTGGGGGGCGGATACCTGGGTGGCTCTGTCGGTTGAGCGTGTGACTTCAGCTCAGGTTATGATCTCATGGTTCATGGGTTCAGGCTCTGTGTTGGGCTCAGTGCTAACAGCTCAGAGCCTGGATACTGCTTCAGATTCTATGTCTCCCTCTTTATCTGCCCCTCCCCTGCTCACATTCTGTCTCTCTCTCATAAATAAATAAACATTAATTTTTTTTAAAAAAAGGTGAAAGTGGTAGGAGAAATTGGCAGGGAAGTAGGTAAGCCTTTTTGTTGCCAAATGTCTACCCCTTCAATTTTGCCTTGTTAGTCTCCACAATCAAGCAAATAAGCAGACAATATGAAAAAAGCTTTTTCATGGCCCAAGATACAGACACTTTGGTTGAGTTGGAGAAAATAACATGCAACACAGACTGGCTTTCTAAAGCTTACAGTACACAGTAGTGATCTCAGATCATAGTCCTGATTTTCTCTTATAGCTCTCTTCCTTCTTCTAGAATGTATAACAAACCTCAGAAAATTCAAACACAGCCCTATGAGAGTTTTTGGAGTTGTATTTCAACAAAACTGTTTGTTGAACAGCAATTCATTATCTTTAGAATATAAATAACATCATCTTCAGACTTATGAATAAATATTTCTTTTGATCTAGCTCTTTCTAGAAAAATTTACATTCTGGTCCTTTTGAAGGAAATTTAGAAAGTATTATCTACACAAAATCAAAGCAAAATGTTTGGAATGTTACTGATTTTAAATAATGGCATGAAAACCTTAACAGAACCCTTATTAAAAAAACAAAACTTTTTTAGGGGTGCCCGTGTGCCTCAGTCAATTAAGTGTCCGACTTTGGTTCAGGTCATAATCTTTTGGTTCACAGGTTTGAGCTCCACATCAGGTTCTCTGCTGTCAGCACAGAGGCTGCTTTGGATTCTCTGTCCCTCTCTCTCTCTCTCTCCCCCACTTGCTCTGTCTTTCAAAACTAAATAAACGTTTTAAAAAAACCTTTCATTAAAAACTTTTCTAAAAAACAAAAAATAGACTCAATTTGAAAATTAATTACTATTGTTTTGGAAATCGTTTCTGATTAGTAAACTTATATTATGTTTACATAATTATACATAATTATATTATGTATATTAGTAAACTTATATTATGGAGTGTAGCACTTATTTTATTTTATAAAAAAATTTTTAATGTTTTTTTCATTTTAATTTTGAGAGAGAGAGAGACAGAGTGCGAGTGGGAGAGGGGCAGAGAGAGAGGGAGACACAGAATCTGAAGCAGGCTCCAGGCTCTGAGTGGTCAGCACAGAGCCCGATGTGGGGCTCAAACTCACGGACCATGAGATCATGACCTAAGTTGAAGTCAGATGGTTAATGACTGAGCCATCCGGGTGCCCCTGGAGTGTAGCATTTACTAGGCTTAATTTCCTATCAAGGATCAAAGTTGTCCTTGAGAGGCATGGGTTTTTCTCTAAAATTCAAATTAATCAAAAAGAAGGGGGAGATAGATTATTGTTTATGAATAAAGAAGAATGGTGGATGACTTACTTAAAAAATTGTGATGGTTTTGGGGCACACAGGTGGCTCAGTCAGGTAAACATCTGACTTCTTCTCAGGTCACGATCTCATTGCGAGTTCCAGCTGCAGGTAGGGCTCTGCTCAGAGCCTGGAGCCTGCTTCAGAGCCTGGAGCCAGCCTCAGAGTCTCCCTGTCTCTCTCTGTCCTTCCACTGCTCATGCCTATCTCTGTCTCTGTCTCTCTGAAAAATAAATAAACATTGAAAAAAAATTTTTTAAATTATCGTGGTTTTACTTTCTTATTATTGTTTTGGGGTATGTATGTGCCCACGCAAGAAGACAATAGACATGCAGATGCAAAATATTATGAAAAAATGAAATACCTTGATATATTATCATAGTTACAAACAGAGAGGGAGGGGGGCAAACCACAAGATACTCTTAAATACAGAAAACAAACTGAGGGTGTATGTGGGGGTGGGGGGAGGGGGAAATGGGTGATGGGCATTGAGTAGGGCACCTGCTGGGATAAGTACTGGGTGTTGTATGTAAGCTAATTTGACAATAAATTATATTTAAAAAAAGTCCCAAGCCCCAGACCTGCTGAGTCAGAATCTGTATTTCAATGAGGTTTCTAAATGATTTATATTCACATTGAAGTTTAGAAGGACTTATCTAAAATGTACTTGGGCATTGAGTTCAAAGGTTGGGAGTTCCTGGCTATCTGAAGGAACAAATCCTGTATGGGTCACATGATGAAAGGTGTCCAGCAGATTCAAGGAAGCCAGCTTGTGCACATGTGTGTGTGTATGTGTATAGATATAGTTTTTACCATTAACATCAATGACCTCAGAGCTTCCTCCTGGTGCTACACCTGGAATGGTTCTACTGTGCAAAATTAAGAATGTGTCTTTCATGAACAACTAAGAGCCAAATATGCTTCCTGTGATAAAGGAAAAATCAGTGACAAATGAACTCAAAGGAAAAATGGTCTTCATTCTTTAAAGACTCTTTATGTGAGAGAAGTTGGACATGTGTACTAAGGTCATTATGATCTATGAGTAGAATTCACTGAAAGGCCAAAAAATAGTTATGCAATCATTAATGTCCACTAATGCAATAAACTTCTTTGATAAATCCTAAGTTTCTCATTAATGGAAGAATTCTAATTGAGGTTTGATGACTGTCAGGATATATAGTTTTAGTAACAATCCCAGGAAATAGGTAATATTATTAATATTTCCATTGATAAATGAGAAAACCAAGCTTACAAAGATTGAGAATCCTACTTTTAAGCTACAGGATTAATAAGAAATCAGTGGTTGTCAGGAGACTAGCAGTGGGGAAAGGTGTTGATTACAGAAGGATATGAGAGACATTTTGAGGGTGATGTAACCATTCTGTATCAAGATGGTTACATAGTTGAATGCATTTATCTATTCACAAAGAAGGGTAAATTGTAGAATGTATTTCTTAATAAAACTGTTTTTTTTTATTTTGCCTTTGATCATACAGCTAGTTAAATACTTTTCTGTGAGCTGAGATGTTTATAAGTTTGTATTCTAAGGTTATTTTCTCCTTGCCTGAGACCTCTATTTTGAGTCAGGTGCCACATTTGCAACAGTGTCATCTGGTCTAGGCCCAAAGTCTTTGTGGCTAGTATCATACACGGATGCCAAAGTCATAATATCTATCACATTGTACTGTATCTGTCACTGTGTTCATCTCTGTAATTCACCTTTTTATTTATGGCTTCCAAACTTGCTGAAGCTTTACTAACTTGAAAAATGAGATATTTTACTTATCTCTATAATTATAATTATAATTATCTTTGTAATTCTAGTGTCTTTCACAGTAGCTGACTGAGGCAAAATGTGTCTATTCCTCAACAAATAACATCAGGAAAATTGATATTTGGATTCAGCATAAGGAAACATTTTAAATAGTCACTCCTACTCAGAATGGACCATATGAATTTTAGGATGGCTTGTTCTAGTTTCGAGAAGAATGCTGGTGCAATTTTGATTGGGATTGCATTGAATGTGTAGATAGCTTTGGGTAGTATTGACATTTTGACAATATTTATTCTTCCAATCCATGAGCAGGGAATGTCTTTCCATTTCTTTATATCTTCTTCAATTACCTTCATAAGCTTTCTATAGTTTTCAGCATACAGATCTTTTACATCTTTGGTTAGATTTATTCCTAGGTATTTTATGCTTCTTGGTGCAATAGTGAATGGGATCAGTTTCTTTATTTGTCTTTCTGTTGCTTCACTGTTAGTGTATAAGAATGCAACTGATTTCTGTACATTGATTTTGTATCCTGCAACTTGGCTGAATTCATGTATCAGTTCTAGCAGACTTTTGGTGGAGTCTATCGGATTTCCATGTAAAATATCATGTCATCTGCAAAAAGTGAAAGCTTGACTTCATCTTGCCAATTTTGATGCCTTTGATTTCCTTTTGTTGTCTGATTGCTGATGCTAGAACTCCCAACACTATGTTAAACAACAGCGGTGAGAGTGGGCATCCCTCTCTCTGTCGTGTTCCTGATCTCAGGGAAAAAGCTCTCAGTTTTTCCCCGTTGAGGATGATGTTAGCTGTGGGCTTTTCATAAATGGCTTTTATGATGTTTAAGTATGTTCCTTCTATCCCGATTCTCAAGGGTATTTATTAAGAAAGGGTGTTGGATTTTGTCAAAGGCCTTTTCTGCATCGATTGACAGGATCATATGGTTCTTATATTTTCTTTTATTAATGTGATGTATCACGTTGATTGATTTGTGAATGTTGAATCAGCCCTACATCCCAGGAATGAATCCCACTTGATCATGGTGAATAATTCTTTGTATATGCTGTTGAATTCGATTTGCTAGTATCTTATTGAGAATTTTTGCATCCATATTCATCAGGGATATTGGCCTGTAGTTCTCTTTTTTTACTGGGTCTCTGTCTGGTTTAGGAACCAAAGTAATATTGGCTTCATAGAATGAGTCTGGAAGTTTTCCTTCCCTTTCTATTTCTTGGAATAGCTTGAGAAGGATAGGTATTATTTCTGCTTTAAACGTCTGGTAGAACTCCCCTGGGAAGCCTTCTGGTCCTGGACTCTTATTTGTTGGGAGATTTTTGATGACTGATTCAATTTCTTCACTGGTTATGGGTCTGCTCAAGCTTTCTATTTCCTCCTGATTGAGTTTTGGAAGCGTGTGGGTGTTTAGGAATTTGTCGATTTCTTCCAGGTTGTCCAATTTGTTAGCATATAATTTTTCATAGTATTCCCTGATAATTGTTTGTATCTCTGAAGGATTGGTTGTACTAATTCCATTTTCATTCATGATTTTATCTATTTGGGCCATCTCCCTTTTCTTTTTGAGAAGCCTGGCTAAAGGTTTGTCAATTTTGTTTATTTTTTCAAAAAAACAACTCTTGGTTTCGTTGATTTGCTCTACCGTTTTTTTAGATTCTATATTGTTTATTTCTGCTCTGATCTTTATTATTTCTTTTCTTCTGCTGGGTTTAGGCTGCCTTTGCTGTTCTGCTTCTATTTCCTTTAGGTGTGCTGTTAGATTTTGTATTTGGGATTTTTCTTGTTTCTTGAGATAGGCCTGGATTGCGATGTATTTTCCTCTCAGGACTGCCTTCGCTGCATCCCAAAGCATTTGGGTTGTTGTATTTTCATTTTCGTTTGTTTCCATATATTTTTTACTTTCTTCTCTAATTGCCTGGTGGACCCACTCATTCGTTAGTAAGGTGTTCTTTAACCTCCATGGTTTCGGAGGTTTTCCAGACTTTTTCCTGTGGTTGATTTCAAGCTTCATAGCATTGTGGTCTGAAAGTATGCATGGTATAATTTCAATTCTTATATACTTATGAAGGGCTGTTTTGTGACCCAGTATATGATCTATCTTGGAGAATGTTCCATGTGCACTTGAGAAGAAAGTATATTCTGTTGCTTTGGGATGCAGAGTTCTAAATATATCTGTCAAGTCCATCTGATCCAATGTATCATTCAGGGCCCTTATTTCTTTATTGACCATGTGTCTAGATGATCTATCCATTTCTGTAAGTGGAGTGTTAAAGTCCCCTGCAATTACCACATTCTTATCAATAAGGTTGCTTATGTTTGTGAGTAATTGTTTTATATATTTGGGGGCTCTGGTTTTCGGCGCATAGACATTTATAATTGTTAGCTCTTCCTGATGGATAGACCCTGTAATTATTATATAATGCCCTTCTTCGTCTCTTGTTACAGCCTTTAATTTAAAGTCTAGTTTGTCTGTTATAAGTATGGCTACTCCAGCTTTCTTTTGGCTTCCAGTAGCATGATAAATAGTTCTCCATCCCCTCACTCTCAATCTAAAGGTATCCTCAGATCTAAAATGAGTCTCTTGTAGACAGCAAATAGATGGGTCTTGTTTTTTTATCCATTCTGATACCCTATGTCTTTTGGTCGGCGCATTTAATCCATTTACATTCAGCGTTATTATAGAAAGATACAGGTTTAGAGTCATTGGGATGTCTGTAAGTTTCATGCTTATAATGATGTCTCTGGTACTTTGTCTCACAGGATCCCCCTTAGGATCTCTTGTAGGGCTGGTTTAGTGGTGACAAATTCCTTCAGTTTTTGTTTGTTTGGGAAGACCTTTATCTCTCCTTCTATTGTAAATGACGGACTTGCTGGATAAAGGATTCTCAGCTGCATATTTTTTCTGTTTAGCACACTGAAGATCTCGTGCCAGTCCTTTCTGGCCTGCCAAGTTTCAAATGAGAGATCAGTCACGAGTCTTGTAGGTCTCCCTTTATATGTGAGGGCACGTTTATCCTTTGCTGCTTTCAGAATTTTCTCTTTATCCTTGTATTTTGCCAGTTCCACTATGATATGTCGTGCAGAAGATCCATTCAAGTTCCGTCTGAAGGGAGTTCTCTGTGCCTCTTGGATTTCAATGCCTTTTTCCTTCCCCAGTTCAGGGAAGTTCTCAACTATAATTTCTTCAAGTACCCCTTCAGCACCTTTCCCTCTCTCTTCCTCCTCTGGGATACCAATTATGCATATATTATTTCTTTTTAGTGTATCACTTAGTTCTCTAATTTTCCCCTCATACTCCTGGATTTTTTATCTCTCTTTCTCTCAGCTTCCTCTTTTTCCATAACTTTATCTTCTAGTTCACCTATTCTCTCCTCTGCCTCTTCAATCCAAGCTGTCGTCGTTTCCATTTTGTTTTGCATTTCGTTTAAAGTGCTTTTCAGCTCCTCGTGACTGTTCCTTAGTCCCTTGATCTCTGTAGCAAGAGATTCTCTGCTGTCCTCTATACTGTTTTCAAGCCCAGCAATTAATTTTATGAGTATTATTCTAAATTCACTTTCTGTTATAATATTTAAATCCTTTTTGATCAGTTCATTAGCTGTTGTTATTTCCTGGAGATTCTTCTGAGGGGAATTCTTCCGTTTGGTCATTTTGGATAGTCCCTGGAGTGGTGAGGACCTGCAGGGCACTTCCCCTGTGCTGTGGTGTATAACTGGAGTTGGTGGGCGGGGCCGCAGTCCGACCTGATGTCTGCCCCCAGCCCACGGCTGCGGCCACAGTCAGACTGGTGTGTGCCTTCTCTTCCCCTCTCGTAGGGGCGGGATTCACTGTGGGGTGGCGTGGTTTGCCTGGGGTACTTGCACACTGCCAGGCTTGTGGTGCTGGGGATCTGGCATATTAGCTGGGGTGGATAGGCAATGTGCACGGTGGCAGGAGGGGAAGGCTTAGCTCACTTCCCCTTAGGTGATCCACTTCAGGGGGGGCCCTGTGGCAGCGGGAGGGAGTCAGATCCGCTGCCGGAGGTTTGGCTCTGCAGAAGCACAGCGTTGGGTGTTTGCGCAGAGCGAGCAAGTTCCCTGGCAGGAACTGGTTCCCTTTGGGATTTTGGCTAGGGGATGGGCGAGGGAGATGGCACTGGCGAGCACCTTTGTTCCCCACCAAACTGAGTTCTGTAGTTTGGGGGCTCAGCAACTCTCCCTCCCTTTGTCCTCCAGCCTTCCCGCTTTCGGAGCAGAGCTGTTAACTTCTGACCTCCCAGATGCTAAGTCGCGCTTGCTGTCGGAACACACTCCGTCCGGCCCCTCCGCTTTTGCAAGCCAGACTCGGGGGATCTGCTTGGCCGGCGGGCTGCCCCTCCTCCCCAGCTCCCTCCTGCCAGTCCCTGCTGTGCGCACCGCCTCGCTGCCCTTCCTAGCCTATTCCGTGGTCCTCTCTTCTGCGCTTGGCTCCAGAGACTCCGTTCTGCTAGTCTTGTGGTTTTCTGGGTTAGTTAGGCAGGTGTAGGTGGAATCTAAGCGATCAGCAGGAGGCGCGGTGAGCCCAGCGTCCTCCTAAGCCACCATCTTCCCTCCCCCCCTCTGTATTAAAATTTTAAATGCAATTCTGATTTGATGTTAGGAATGCCTAGAAAATTCCTAGTTTTTAGTATTTGCATGAATTTTGAAATGCCAAGCCATTGTGAAAATGTCTTTTACATCTTTCCTATGTCTGGCCAATAAGGATCAACAGCAACCCATGTGGATTGAGTAAGATAGACATCTTAAAATAGAGAAAATCTTGCCCCATAGAACTTGCATCACTATGAAAACTGAGAAATATTAAAGAACAATTTCTTGTAATTGCTCAACAGTGTTAGAAAAGGTTAAATAAAAGGGAAAATTTTCCAAATATCTACATCTCCTCCAAAACATAAAATTAACAGTCATGTGAAATGACTCTATAAAACCAGGAAGTTCTAAGACAGAAAATTATATAATTAAATGTTTAGTGAAATAAAATGATACAAAGCATGAAAATATACAAATCAAATTCTATAGAAGACAAGAAAATCAGTGGATTCTCTTGCCTATGGTGTAACAAGTTTTGATAACATATACTTAATTCACTCTATGAGTAATGACAACATAGGATCATAAAAATAAACTTACTTTTTTTTACTATTTTTTACCAATTTAACTGAGCCTTGGTGGCTCAGAAAGTTAACTGTCTGCCTTTGCTCATCTTGTGATCTCATGGTTCATGAGTTCAAGCCCTGAATCAGGCTCTGCACTGGTGATATGGAGCCTCCTTGGGATTTTCTCTGTCTCTCTTTTCTCCCCCCTCTCTCTGCCCCTTCCCCACTTGTGTTTTCTCTTTCTCTCTCAAAATAAAGTAAGCTTAAATAAAATAAAATAAAATTTATTTAAAAAAAGGGAGGTGCCTCGGTGGCTCAATGGTTAAACGTCTAATTTCAGCTAAGGTTCATGAGTTCAAGCCCTCCATCGGTCTCTGTGCTGACAGTTTGGAGCCTGGACCCTGCTTCAGATTCTGTGTCTCCCTCTCTCTTTGCCACTTTCGTGCTTGTATTCTCTCTCTCTCTCTCTCAAAATAAATTAACATTAAAAAAATTAAGTTTTCCTAACAATTTATCTAGCCTTTTTAATATTATGCTTTTTTTGTACAGTGTTTTACAATTTAAGAAGAGTGTTGAAACATTATCTTATTTGAGACTCAGCAAAACTCTGAGTTAAGTAAGTATCCTTATTGCATTTAGACACCTGTCCCCCCCACCTCCCTAGGTGCCAATGGGAATTAATCAATAAGCAAATCCTAAAGGTCATGTAACCTTATGTGCATTGTGAAGCCAGCTGAAGATCACTTTTTCCATTTCCATTCTTGGACCTGAAAGAAGTGACATACAATCTCCAAATTAAAAGCTGTGTCATAGGGTACCTGATGACTGAGTCTATGGAGCATGTGACTCTTGATCTCAGGGTTGAGTTCAAGCCCTACATTGGAGGTAGAGATTATTTAAAAATAAAATCTTTTTAAAAATTCTGTGCACCTTGCAGATATCTAGAGGTAAATGGAAAAATTGAGTTTCTATTATCAGAAAGCTGCATTTCTAAGCATGGGACATAGCAAATCCTGACCATTTAAAGGTTGTTTGCATTTATGTGAAATATTGATAATGATAATACTACCACCATGGTTGTGGTAAAGAAATGTGTCTATTTAGTCAACATTTGAAGCCAGAGTGACATCATAAATGTGACAACACAGGAAGACTCCTTCCTCTGTCCCCTCACAAAGATCAACAATTGACATCTATCCATGAACAAAAACATCTCCAAGAGAGCTCTTCAGCAACATGATGGAATAAAAAACCTGAATATAACCACACAAGATGAGAAAGACAGCTTTATTTTCCCCATTTAATCCCATCTGCCAAACTGGCATTGCTCACTGGCAAGAGGGAACTCCCCAGCCAGAATGAATTCCAGTTCTCCTCAAAAGGAAAGAGAATTGAGTGAGCCACTAGCTTCCCCAGCCTTCAGGGCACTGTATGAAGGTTCTAATTCAATTTTATTCTACCCAACCCAGCAACACTGAGATATGTAAAGATGTCTAAGAGCAATGAAGAATAGCAGGGTCTACTGTTAGCATCCATGCATATAAATGAGGTTCACAGCAACTTGCTCTGTAGACAAACCCAGCAGCTTTTGAAATGAGGAAGAAATCAGTGGCCTGCACAACTGCTGCAAATACCCTGAAGATTTTGTCAGCTTTCCCAAGTATTTACATTCACTGATTCCAGCCACCAGGGCCCTTTCCTCTCCCTTTCCTTCCCAGTCTAGGAATCACACCATTAGCCAGCCATACTTTTTTTTTTTTTACCTTTCTTAAAATTTATTTATTTATTTGATTTTTTAACTTGTTTTATTTTATATTTTTTAAAAATTTACATCCAAATTAGTTAGCATATATTGCAACAATGATTTCAGGAATAGATTCCTTAGTACCTCTTACCATTTAGCCCATCCCCCCTCCCAGAACCCCTCCCAGAACCCTCAGTTTGTTCTCCATATTTATGAGTCTCTTCTGTTTTGTTCCCCTCCCTGTTTTTATATTATTTTTGTTTCCCTTCCGCTGTATTCATCTGTTTTGTCTCTTAAAGTCCTCATATGAATGAAGTTATATGATTTTTGTCTTTCTCTGACTAATTTCACTTAGCATAATACCCTCCAGTTCCATCCCCATAGTTGCAAATGGCAAGATTTCATTCTTTTTGATTGCTGAGTAATACTCCCTTGTATATATATACCACATCTTCTTTATCCATTCATCCATCGATGGACATTGGGCTCTTTCCATACTTTGGCTATTGTTGACAGTGCTGCTACAAACATGGGGTGCATGTGTCCCTTCGAAACAGCACACATGTATCCCGTGGATAAATGCCTAGTAGTGCAATTGCTGGGTTGTAGGGTAGTTCTATTTTTAGTTTTTTGAGGAACCTCTATACTGTTTTCCAGAGTAGCTGCACCAGCTTGCATTCCCATAACCAGCCATACTTCTGTAGTTATATAAGTGCAATATACCAGTTTAGGTCTCTGTTTCTAACTCTCACAACTGTGTGTGTGTGTGTGTGTGTGTGTTTGAGTCTAGCCCTTCTAGTTGTGCACCTGCACACTGCAAGCCTGACACCCATCATCAGCTTTCCCTTTGTGTGCATGCAGGAAGGACTGAAGCCACAGGATAGAACATCTGGCAGCCATGGGCAGCCATGGCCACCACAGCTGCTTCTGGGCCCAGATAAGGGCCTATTTTCTCTCCCTGACCTTCAATACTGTGATCACCTGCAAAGCTAGACTCTACAGCTGAGCACCTGAATACTTTCACCCTAACCCCCTCACCCTACTTCACTGTCATGTGCAGGGAACAAGACCTAGTAGTGTAGTAGTTGCCAACAACCAGAACCTCTGAACTACCAGTGTGACAGCAGCTGCCTATCCTGGGCCAAACAACTACATGTGTGTCTGCAACTGGCTTCTGCCACTACATAGACATCTGCATCTGGACCCCACAGCCAAATGTATGCACAGCTCCAGCTCTGAATACCACCACTAATCCCTACCTATTGAATCAGGAAGCACATCTGAGGAACCCAATATCCCTTATAGTCACTTTAGACACGTGTTAGTATTCACCAAGAACCACACATTTTCAAGGCTGTGGACCCAGTGACCTGAGTTGAAGAGACATCATGCCCCTGTGCCATTACACACCTCCCATCTGACACCCTACACCATGAGGCCCAGGGACACAACACACTCCAGTGTGCCCCCACTTGCAAATGTAAGTCTTTTTTTTCTTCTTACCAAAGTCATTCCATAAACTTTAGAAGCGATGATTACTTCTTCAAATGCACAAGCATCTATACAGGCCGAATGGAATCAGGGAGAATCAGGGAAATATGATTCCAAACCAAAGGAATACTGTAAACTTCCAGTAATTGGATCCAAATAAATGGAGATAAAGAAATTACCTAACAAATAATTCAAAATAATTGTTTTCAAGATGCTCAGAGAGCTACAAAAGAATACAGATGTTAACAATATCAGGAAAAGAAAAAAAAAACCAGTATCAAGCAAGCAATACAAAAACAATATAAGAAGTTCAACAAAGAGATATAAAACATAGTAAATAACCAGAAATTTTGGAGCTGAGGAATACAATGACCGAATTAAAGAATTCAATAGAGAGTTTCAAAACCAAGCTTGAACAAACAGAAAAAAGAATCAGTGAGCATAAGACAGATCAACTGAAATTTTCCAACTGCAGGAACAAAATTTAAAAAAAAGGAAAATAGTGGAAAACAAATGATATATGGTACACCAAGAAAAGAACCAATTTGTGAATTATTGGAATTTTAAAAGAGAGAGAAGGGGCCAGAAAGCTTATTTAAAGAAATAATGGTGAGAACATCCCAAATCTGTGGAGAGATTTAAACTTCCAAGTTTATGAAGCTCATGGGTCATCAAACAAAATTAACTGAAAGATATCCTCTCAAGATACCTTACCACTTAACTTCAAATATCAAAGACAAGAGAGAATTTTGGAAAAATCTTAACACTTTCAAAGTAATGTCCATGAAGCTATAAGTGTATTTCTCAGTAGAAACCTAAATGACCAAGAGAGTGGAATGATATATTAGTAATATTGAGAGAAAAAAAATATAACAATCAAAAGTACCTTCTGTCAAAGCAGACATTCAGAAATAAAGAGATAAATTTTTCCAAAACAAAAATAGAGGGAATTCATCACTACTATACTTCCCTTACAAGAAATACTGAAAGGAGTGTTTCAGGATAAAATAAAAACTCACTGATTATTAACACATAAAACATAGAAATATATACAATGCACTGGTAAAGGGAGGTATACAGCCAGATTCAGAATGCTCTAATACTTCAATATGATGTAGTGTTAACAATTTAACTCTAGTATAAAGATTAAAGGACAAAATTATTAAAAAAATAACTATATCAGAGGGGAGGTGGGTGGAGGGATGGGTTAAATAGGTGATGTGGATTAAAGAGTACAATTTCAATGAGCACCAGGTGTTGTGTGAAAGTGTTGAATCACTATATAGTACATCTGTAGTTATTATTACATTCTATGTTAACCAACAGAATTTGAATAAAAAAATTTTAAAAGAAGGTAATATTTAATATTCTGATTAAAAAACAATAGCTACAAATATTTGCTAATGTACACACAATGTAAAAGGGGTAAATTGTGGCATCAAAATCATAAAAGGTTAGAGTTTTCATATGTGATCAAAGTTAAGTTGCTATCTGTTGCTATCTGTAGACTGTTGAACTATAATATGTTTAATTTAAGCATCATGATAACACCAAAGCCAAAAGCTGCAGTATGAAGAGAGGAGAATCCAAATACACCACTATGGAAAATCAATTCACAAAGAAAGACAGCAAAGCAGGAAGAAATAAACAAGGGGACAAAAAATAGCCAGAAAATGATTAATATGATGACATTACTAAATCCTTCCCTATCAATAATTATGCTAAATATATATCTTCCAAAAAATAGGCATAGAGTGAATGATGGATAAAATCACTACCCAAATATATACTGACTACAAGGTTTGCATCAGCTTTCTGGTCACACATAGGCTGAAAGTGAAGGGGTGGAAAAATATATTCTATGAAAGTGGAAACCATAAGACTGCTAGAGTAACTATACTTATATCAGAAAATAGACCAATTCAAAAACAGTAACAAGAGGGACTCCTGGGTGGCTCAGTCAGTTGAGCATCTGACTTGGTTTTGGCTCAGATCATGATCTCACAGTTTTGTGGGTTTGAGCCCCATGTTGGGCTCTACTCTGGCTGCTTGGTATTTTCTCTCTCTCCTTCTCTCTCTCTCTTTGCCTCTCCGCCCTCCCCCCCCAGTCTGTCTCTCTCAAAATAAATAAACTTAACAAAAAGTAACAAGAGGCAAAGAAGGTCATCTTGCATAATAAAAAAGAGCCAATTCATCAAAAAGATATAATAACTGTAAAGGTGCATCTGGGTGGCTCAATCAGTTGAGCATCCAACTCTTGATTTGGCTCAGGTCATGATCCCAGGACTCTGGGATCAAGCCCTGCATTGGGTTCTGCATTGAGCATGAAGCCTACTTAAGGTTCTCTCTCTCTCTCTCTCTCTCTCTCTCTCTCTCTCTCTCTCTTTCTCTCTCTTCCTGTGCCCCTCTTCCCCTCACAAAGGCTCTCTCTATAAAAAATAAAAATAAAAATAAAAAAATATGCATCCAACATTAAAGCATTTAAATGCATTAAGCATATATTAACATATCTAAGGGAGAATAGATGGATTATCCATTCATAAAATCACCAATGGAATGTTGTACATATTTTAGACTAAATGGAACTAACAGACATATACAGAGCATTCCTTCCAACAGCAGCAGAATATAAATTCTTCTCAAGCACATATGGAACATTCTTCAGGATAGATTATATGGTAGGTATAGAACAACTAAAAATAGCCAGAAAATGATTAATAAGATGACATTAGTAAGTCCTTCCCTATCCATAATTATTCTGATGAAAATGGGTTGAATATTCCAATCAAAAGAAATAGAGTGGCTGCATGGATAAAATCAAGACCCAAACATATTCTGCTTACAAGAAAATTGTTTCAGCTTTACAGTCACACATAAGCTCAAAGTGAAGGGATGGGAAAAGATACTCCATACAAGTGAAAACCTAAAGAGAGCATGTGTAGAAATATTTATACTAGACATAATAGATTCTAATCTAAACATGATCAGTAGAGACAAAGAAGGTCTTTATATAATGATAAAATCATCAAATACCTAAATAATCAAATTGCCTAAATATAGTAAGCAAATACTATCAGATCTGAAGGAAGTAATCAACAGCAAATGAAATAATAGTAGGGAACTTCAACACTCTACTTTCTGCAATAAAAAAGATCATCTAGACAGGAAATCAATAAGGAAACAATGGACTTGTACTGAAATTTAGACGAAATGGATGTAACAGACATACAGAGCATTTCTTCCAACAGCAGGAGAACACACATTTTTCTCAAGCATAATAGAATATTTTCCAAAACAGATATATAATAGGTCACAAAACAAGTGACAACCAAGAAGATTGAAGTTATACCATATCTTTTCTTTTTTTTACCTCAATGGTATGAAACTATAAATGAGTAAACAGAAGAAAGCTGTTTTCCTTTGTTTAATTTGTAGAAATTAAACAACCCATTTTGGAACACTAATGAGTAAAGAAAGAGGGAAATCAAAAGAGACATAAAAATTTATTGTAACAAATGAAAATAGAAACACAATATACCAAAACCTATGGGAATTAAGAGGGATCATTATAGTGATATACATCTAAATTAAGGAAAACAATTGTTTTTAGATTCCACATATAAATTAAATCTTATGGTATTTGTCTTTGACTTATTGCACTGAGCACAATACCCTCTAAGTCCATCCATGTTGTCACAAATGACAAGATTTCATCCTTTTTTATGACTGAGAAATACTCCATTATGTATAGATTCCACTGCTTCTATACCTATTAATCTATTGATAAGCACTTGGGCTTCTTCCATATCTTGGCTATTGTAAATAATGCTACAATAAATAGAAAGATGAATATATATTTTCAAATTAGTGTTTTTAATTTCTTTGGGTAAATACCCAGTAGTGGAATTATTAGATCATATGGAATTTCTATTTAAAAATTTTTGAGGAACATCCATACTGTTTCCCACAGTATGTGACTGCCAGTTTGCATTCCTACAAATAGAGTATGAGGGTTCCTTTTTTCCTCACATTCTCATCAGCACTTTTTATTTCTTATGTGTTTATTTTATTGTAGCCATTCTGACATGTGTAAGGTGATGACTCATTGTGCTTTTGATTTACATTTTTCCTGATATTAGTGATGTTGAGCATATTTCCATGTGTGTTGGTTATGTGTATGTATATTTGGAAAAATGTCTATTAAGGTCCTCTGCAATTTTTTAAATGTTTTTATTTATTTTCAAAGGAGAGAGAGACAGCATGAGCAGGGGAGGGACAGAGACAGAGGGAGACACAGAATCTGAAACAGGCTCCAGGTTCTGAGCTGTCAGCACAGAGCCCGACGCGGGGCTCAAACTCGCAAACCGTGAGATCATGACCTGAGCCGAAGTCGGACGCTTAACCGACTGAGCCACCTAGGCACCCTTGAGATAACCACCATTCTACAATTTGTCTGAGCTGATCTTTTTAGATTCCAGATATAAGTGATACTATGCAGTATTTGTCTTTCTCTGTGTGACTTATCTCACTTAGCACAATGCCTTCCAAGTCCATCCATGCTGGCCCAAACAATAGGATTTCCTTCTTTTTCATGGCTGAATTGTTGGAAATGTAATTGATGCAGCCATTATGGAAAACAGCATGGAGATTGCTCAAAAATTAAAAATAGAACTACTATATAACCCAGCAATTTCATAGTATATAGCTAAAGGAAACTCAAACAGCAGTTCAAAGAGATATATGCAGTTTTATATTTATTGCATCATTATTCACAATTTTCAAGATATGGAAAAAATAAGAGAAAAGATGGTACTTGAGGAGTTAAGATGACGGAGTAGTGTGGGGACTCTGAGTTTTCTCATCCCTGAAACGCAGCTAGATCGACATCAAACTATTTTGAACACCTAGGAAATCGATCTGAGGATTAAAGCAACAATCTGCATAATTTGAATAGGTATGGGGTGTGGAGAGTTGAATTGGGGGAGAGAAAACCTGCAGTGCCACAGAGGGTAGGGTGCCATCTTCACAGAGAGAGAAAATTCCTGCTCTGGGCACTAGAGAGAAGGATGAAGCTGTTTTCACTACTAGCACACCTGCACAGATGAACCCCAGTGAGCCAAGCAGTGGAGAATGCCACCAAGTGGAGAATGGAACCATTACACCAAGCCCCAGCCACCAGCACCCTCCAGGCACATCTTTAGTAGGACAAGTTGGAGAGAACTGGAGAGACAGGCTCCTCCCCCCAAAGACCAGAACAAATCCTTTCCACCAGTTTAATCTGCAGATCATAGTGTGTTATAAAGTTTCAGTTCTAGGAGAAAGTATAGCTAGCTTCATTTGGGCTTTTTGTTTGTTCATTTGTTTGCTGGTTTTCTTTGTTTCTGTTGTTTCTTCATTTTTCTTTTTCTTCCATGGATACAGAAAGACCAAATTTTTTTTAGAAGGTTATTTATTTATTTTGAGAGACAGAGAGAGCAAACAAGGGTAGGGCAGAGAGAAAGAGAAAAAAAAAACCCAAACAGGCTCTGCACTGTCTGCATTGAGCCTGATATTGGGCTTGAAATTACAAACCATGAGATGATGACTTGAGTCAAAATCAAGAGACAGATGCTTAAACTACTGAACTATCTAAGTGTCCACCAAACTTTTTATTCTATTTTATTTTCTGTTATCTTAGTTTATTACTAAAAATTTAATTTTTAATTTTATAAAATTTTTTCTATTTTCTTTTTTTCTTTTCATTTTTTTAATGTTTATTTTTGAGACACAGATAGACAGAGGTGAGCCAAGGATGAGCAGAGAGGGAGGGAGACACAGAATCTAAAGTAAGCTCCAGGCTTTGAGCTGTCAGCACAGAGCCCACCATGGGGCTCAAACTCAAGAACCATGAGAGCTGAAGTCAGGATGCTTAATTGACTGAACCACCCAGGTGCCCCTCTTATTCTTCTTTTGTATCAAATTTCTCTTAGTATGCAGACTGAAGCACACCTAAGATCTAGCTTCCTTTATTTATTTTTTTTGCTTTCCTTTTACATTTTTCCTTTTTATTTTTTATTTCCTTTTATTAATTCTTTTTTTTCCCCTCAAAAATGACAAGAAGGAGGAATTTACCCCAAAAGAAAGAACAGGAAGAAATGATGGCCAGGGATTAATTAACACTCATATAAGTAAGATGTCTGAACTAGAATTTAAAACCATGATTATAAGAATGCTACCTGGGGTTGAAATAAGTATAGAAGACACCAGAGAATCCTTTTCTGCAGAAATAAAAGAATTAAAATCTAGCCAAGCTGAAATTAAAAATGCCATAACTGAGATGCAATCTAGAATGGATGTCATGGCAGCAAGGATGAATGCAGCAGAGCAGAGAATCAGTGATAGAGAAGATAAAATTATAGAAAATAATGAAGGTGAAAAAAGAGGGAAACAAAGGCAAAAGATGACAATACAAGACTTAGAGAATTCAGTGACTAATTAAAGAGGAATAACATTAATATCATTGGAGTCCCGGAAGATGAAGAGAGAGAAAGGGGGCAGAAGGTTTATATGAGCAAATTATAGCTAAAAACTTCCCTAATATGAGGAAGAACACACACATCAAAATCCAAGAAGCACAGAGAGCTTCCATTAAATTCAACAAAAGTTCACCATCACCAAGATATATCATAGTCAAATTCAGAAAATACATAGTCAAGGAAAGAATCCTGAAAGCAGCAAGGGAAAAAAACATCTTTAACATACAAGGGAAGACAGATCAGGTTTGGAGCAGATCTGTCCACAGAAACTTGGCAGGCCAGATGGGAGTGGCAGAACATATGCAACATGTGGAATGGGGAAAATATACAGCCCAGAATTGTTTATCCAACAAGGCTGTCATTAATCATAGAAGGAGAGAAAATGATTTTCCCAGGCAAACAAAAACTAAAGGAATTTTGTGACCACTAACCATCCCTATAAGAAATTTTAAGGGGGACTCCTTGAGTGGAGAAAAAACAAAACCAAAAGCAACAAAGACTAGAAAGGACCAGAGAACATCACCATAAACACCAACTCTACAATCAACACAATGGTACTAAATGAATATCTTTCAATAATCACTCTGAATGTAAATGGGGTAAATGCTACAATCAAAAGACATAGGGTATCAAAACAAGATCCGTCTAAATGCTGCCTACAGGAGATTCAGTTTAGACCTAAAGACACCTGTATATTGCAAAGGGGGATGGAGAGGGTATGGAGAACCATCTTTCATACTAATGGACTTCAAAAGTATGCCGGAGTAGCCATAGTTATATCAGACAAACTAGATTTTAAAACAAAGGCTATAACAAAAGATTAAGAAGGGTATGGTATCATAATTAAGGGGTTTATCCAACAAGAAGATCAAACAATTATAAATATTTATGCCCCTACTTGAAAATACCCAAATATATGTCAATTAATAATGAACATAAAGAAATTCACTGATAATAATACAATAATAATAAGGTACTTTAACACCCCACTTAAAGCAATGGACAGATCATCTAAATCAACAGCGAAACAATGGTTTTGAATGATACAAGGGACCACATGGACTTAACAGACATATTCAGAACCTTTCAATCTAAAACAGCAGAGTACACATTCTTTTTGAGTGTACATGAAATATCCTCCACAATAGATCACATACTGCATCACAAATCAGCCCTCAGCAAGTACAAAAGGGTTGAGATCACACCACGCATATTTTCAGACCACAAAGCTATGAAACTTGAAATCAACCACAAGAAAAAATTTGGGAAGACTACAAATACTTGAAGGTTAAAGAATATCCTACTAAAGAATGAATGGGTTAACCAAGAAATTAAAGAGAATTTTAAAAAGTACATGGAAGCCAATGAATATGAAAACACGACACTCCAAAACCTTTGGGATGCAGTAAATGCAGTCATAAGATGGAGGTATATAGCAATCCAAGCACTCCTAAAGAAGGAAGAAAGTTCTCAAATATACACTCTAACCTTACACCTAAAAGAATTGGAAAAAGAATGGCAAATAAAGCCCAAAAACAACAGAATAAAGGAAATAATAAAGATTAGAGCATAAATCACTGTTATCCAAATTAGAAAACAACAACAACAACAATAGAACAGATCAATGAAACTAGGAGTTAGTTTTTTGAAATAATTAACAAACTCCTATCAAAAAGAAAAAGGAGGAGATCCTGGGAAGATGGTGGCATAGGAGGACGCTGGGCTCACCGCACGTCCTGCTGATCACTTAGATCCCACCTACACCTGCCTAAATAACCCAGAAAACCACCAGAAGACTAGCAGAACAGAGTCTCTGGAGCCAAGCGCAGACGAAAGGCCCATGGAAAAGGGTAGGAAGGGCGGCAAGGTGGTGTGCGCTACACGGACTGGAGAGAGGGAGCTGGGGCGGAGGGCCCCCCCCCCCCGGCCAAGCAGAGCCCCCGAGTCTGGCTTGCAAAAGCGGAGGGGACAGAAGGAGTGTGTTCCGACAGCAAGCGGTACTTGACTTCTGGAAGGTTATAAGCTAACAGCTCTGCTCGGAGAACAGCAGGGCTGGAGGACAATGGGATGTAGAGTTGTTAAGCCCCCAGACTACAAAGCTCAGCTTGGTGGGGAACAAAGACACTCGCCAGCGCCATCTCCCTCACCCACCCCCCAGCCAAAATCCGAAAGGGAACCAGTTCCTGCCAGGGAACTTGCTTGCACCGAGCAAACACCCAATGCTGTGCTTCTGTGGATCCATCCCTCCAGCGGTGCCATGCCGCAGGGCCCCTCCCGAAGCAGAAGGAAAAGTGAGCTGAGCTTGCCCCTCCCGCCCCTGTGCACCTTGCCGATCCACCCCAGCTAATATGCCAGATCCCCAGCACCACAAGCCTGGCAGTGTGCAAGTACCCCAGGCAAACCACGCCACCCCACAGTGAATCCCGCCCCTACAAGAGGGGAAGAGAAGGCACACACCAGTCTGACTGTGGCCCCAGCGGTGGGCTGGGGGCAGACATCAGGTCTGACTGTGGCCCGCCCACCAATGCAAGTTATTCAAGACAGCACAGGGGAAGTGCCCTGCAGTCCCGCACCATTCCAGGGACTATCCAAAACGACGAAACGGAAGAATTCCCCTCAGAAAAACGTCCAGGAAATAACAACAGCTAACAAACTGATCAAAAAGGATTTAAATATTATAACAGAAAGTGAATTTAGAATAATACTCATAAAATTAATTGCTGGGCTTGAAAACAGTATAGAGGACAGCAGAGAATCTCTTGCTACAGAGATCAAGGGACTAAGAAACAGACAGGAGGAGCTAAAAAATGCTATCAACGAGTTGCAAAATAAAATGGAGACAAATACGGCTCGGATTGAAGAGGCAGAGGAGAGAATAGCGGAACTAGAAGATAAAATTATGGGAAAAAAAGAGGCTGAGTAAAAGATAAAAAAAAAAAAAGAAAAAGGAAAGGACCCAAATAAATGAAATCACAGAAGAAAGAGGAGACATCACAACCAACACCACAGATATACAACCAATAATAAAAGAATATTAGGAGCAATTACATGCTAACAATTTGGCAAGCTGGAAGAAATCGACAGATTCATAGTAGCATATACTACCAAAATCAAACAGGAAGAAATAGAAAATTTGAACAGACCCATAACCAGCAACCAGTGAAGAAATGGAATTAGTAATCGAGTATCTCCCAATAAATAAGAGTTTTGGGCTAGATGGCTTCCCAGGGGAATTCTACCAAACATTTAAAGAAGACAAAATATGTATTCTTTTCAAAGTGTTCCAAATAATTGAAATGTAAGGAAAACTCACAAGCTCATTCTGTGAGGCCAACTTGATCCAAAACCACAGTAAAAAAGGAGAATTACAGGCCAATATCCATGGTGAACATTCTCAACAAAATGCTAGCAAATCAAATCCAATGATACATTAAAAGAATTATTCACCATGTTCAAGTGGGTTTTGTTCCTGGACTGAAGGGGTGGTTCAATATCTGCAAATGAAATAATGGGATACACTACATTAATAATAATAAAAAGGATCAGAACCATATGATCCTCTCAATAGATGCAGAAAAATAAGTTGACAAAATATAGCATCCTTTCCTGATAAAAATCCTCAAGAAAGTAAGGATAGAAGGAACATGAGTCAACTTCATAACAGCCATATATGAAAGATGAACAGCTAATATCCTCAATAGGGAAAAACAGAGAGCTTTCCCTCTAAGGTCAGGAACATGACCGGGATGTCTATTCTCACCACTGTTCAACATAGTACTGGAAGTCCTAGCCTCAGTAATCAGGCAACAAAAAGAAATAAAGGCATCAAATTGTCAAAGAAGAAGTAAAACTTTCACTCTTTGCAGATGACCTGATACTCTATGTGAAAAACCTGAAAGACCCCACCAAAAAACTATTAAACTGATAATTGAATTCAGCAAAGTCATTGGATGTAAAATCAATGTACAGAAATCTGTTTCACTGCTATATACCAATAATAAAACAGCAGAAAGAGAAATCAAGGAATAGATCCCATTTACCATTACACCAAAACCTGTAAGATAACTTGGAATATACCTAACCAGAGAGGCAAAGAAAATGCTGAAAACTATAGAAAACTTATGAAAGCAATTGAAGAAGACACAAAGAAATGGAAAAAAATTCCATGCTCATGGATTGGAAGAACAAATATTGTGAAAATGTCTATAGTACTCAAAACAATCTACATATTCAATGCAATCCCTATTAAAATAACAAAAGCATTTTCACAGAGCTAGAACAAGCAATCCTAAAATTTTATGGAACCACAAAAGACCCTGAATAGCCAAAGTCATGTTTAAAAAGAAAACCAAAGCTGGAGGCATCACAATTCCAGACTTCAAGCTGAGTTACAATTCTGTAACCATCAAGACAGTATGGTACTGGCACAGTAACAGACACATATATCAGTGAAATAGAATAGAGAACCCAGAAATGGATCCACAAACGAATGGCCAACTAATATTTGACAAAGCAAGAAAAAAATATCCAATGGAAAAAAGGCAGTCTCTTTAGCAAATGGTACTGGGAAAACTGGACAGTGACATGCAGAAAAATGAACCTGGACCACTTTCTTACATCATACCCCAAAATAAACTCAAAATGGATGGAAGACCTAAATGTAAGACAGGAAACTATCAAAATCCTAGAGGAGAAAACAGGCAACAATTTTTTGATCTCAGGCACAGCAACTTCTTACTAGACATGTCTCTGGAGGCAAGGGAAGTAAAAGCAAAAATGAACTATTGGGACCTCATTAAGATCAAATGCTTCTGCACAGCAAAGGAAAGCAATCGATAAAACCAAAAGGCCATTGACGGAGTGGGTGAAGGTATTTGCAAATGATATACTGGATAATGCATTAGTATCCAAAATCTAAAAAGAACTTAACAAAGTCAACACCCAAAAACAAATAATCCAGTGAAGAAATGGGCAAAAGACATGAATAGACACTTTTCTAAAGAAGACATTGAGATGGCTAACAGACATATGAAAACATGCTCAACCTCACTCATCATCAGGGAAATACAAATCCAAACCACAATGAGATACCATGTCATACCTGTCAGAATGGCTGAAATGAAGAACTTGGGAAAAAACATATGTTGGTGAGGATGCAGAGAAAGGGGAATGCTTTTGTATTGTTGGTGAGAATGCTAACTGGTGCAACCATTCTGGAAAACCGTATAGAGTTTCCTCAAAATATTAAAAATAGAAGTACCCTACAACTCAGCAAGTGCAATACTAGGTATTTATGTGAAGGATATAAAAATACTTATCCGAAGGGGCACATGCACCCCAATGTTTATAGTGGCACTATCAACAATAGTCAAAGTATGAAAAGAGCCCAAATGTCTTTCAACTGATGAATGGATAAAGAACATGTGATATAATGGAATATTACTCAGTCATAAAAAATGAACAAAATCTTGCCATTTGTAACAACGTGGTTGAAACTAGAGTGTATTATGCTAAGCAAAATAAGTCAGTAAGAAAAAGACAAATATCATATGATTTCACACATATATGGAATTTAAGAAAGAAAACAGATGAACATAGGGAAAGGGAAAGAAAAATAAAATAATAAAAACAGTGAGGCAAGACATAAGAGACTCTTAACTATAGCGAACAAACTGAGGGCTGCTGGAGAGGAAGTTGGTAAGGGGATGGGCTAAATGAATGATGGGCATTAAGGAGAGCACTTGTTGGAATGAGTACTAGATGTTATATGTAAGTGATGAATCACTAAATTCGACTCCTGAAAGTAATGCTATACTGTATGTTAACTAACCTGAAATTAAATTAAAAAAAACAACTAAGAGTCCATTGATGAATGAGTAGAAAAAGAAGATATGACATATATATGATATATATGATATATATATTTATATATAGACATATATGTATACACATACATACATACATACAATGGAATATTATTCAACCATGAGAAAAAAGGAAATCTTGTCATTTGGCACAATACTGATTGACCTTGAGGGCACTATGCTATAGGTAATAAGTCAGAAAGAGAAATATAAATATCATATTATGTCACTTATATGTCAGATCTACAAAATCTAAACTCATAGCTACATAAAGTGGAAAGTTGATTATCAGAGACTGAGGGAAAAATGAGATGTTGGTCAAAGTGTATAAATTTCCACTTATGAGTACATTCTGAGGATTTAGTATCCCAACCTATAATCTCCCGGTGATTATTAATAATGCTGTATTATATACTTGAGTTGTTAAGAGAGTATATCTTAGAAGTTCTCATTCACAAAAAGAAATTGTAGTTATGTAACATCATGGAGGTGTTAGCTATGACTATGGTGGGAATAATTCTGTAATTCTTAAGTGTATCAAGTCAATATGTTGTACATGTTACACAATATTATATGTAAGTTATATCTCAATGAACCTGTAAAATAATAAATATTGTGCTTTACATAATTGAAAAAGTAAAGATGGTGGCATAGTAGGAGGGACCTATCCTTGCCTCTAGTATCCAACACAGCTAACTGTCAAATCATTCTGAATACTCAAGAAATCAACCTGAGGACTGATAGAACAAAATGCATCACTAAAGGGAGAGAAGGGACCACTTCTAGGAAGGTAGGAAGTGTGGAGATGTGGTTTGGGGGATAAATGTATCATGGATACTGTGGGGGGAGTGAGCCCTGGTGGCAAAGAAAGATGAGAGAATGAAGCACACAGGGGTAAGCACAAACACTTCCCCAGGGCCATTGTCTAGGAAAACGACAGGGTCTGAATTTCATGAGTTTTTGCAACCAGCAGGGCTCAAAGATGGGATTTTCAGAGGTGTCCATGTTTGGCTGGGATAGAGACCTAAGGACACTGCCCTACTCAAGGAGTGGAGGCAAGCAAACAATCCCAGGACAGACTGAATGATCTGAGGATCAACTAATTGGCATCAGAAGAGACTGTTCTTTTTGGAGTGAATCTGTGGGAACTGACAATGTCCCTCTGGGAAAAAGGAGGTTGCAAGCGCCATTTCCCTCTCCCACCGCACAGCAGAGACATTTCCCGAGGATAGCTGATTGGGACACTGACTGTTTAGTCTGCTTGCTAAAAATTCCATGCCTTTGTGCTCTAGAGTGACTGCCCTTCTGGGCCAAACCTGCATCAGTGCCAGTGCAGTGAGACCCTTTCCCAGATGATCAGCACAGGTTCCCAACACACCAGGTCCCTGAAGTTTAGAATTTTAAAAGTCAGCAGGCATGGCTAGGGTAGAGCCCAAGGTTTTCTCTGCTGCTTCAGGCAGGCAAGTGACCCAGAGACAGACAGTGTGAAATAAGCAATCTAAAAAATGCCTGTGAATGCACAAGGGGAAATTATTCACTCCTCTGAAAGTGCTTCCCTGTGAGCAACAGACATAGATTCCCTTCTCCAGGGACAAAAGAGGGGTCTGGCACCATGTTTCTTCCCCTCCCCTCAGCATAAACCAACTTCAGTAAACAGCACAGTGTCAATAATGTCTGCCTAACCTGCTATACCAAGTCTTGCCCCTCTGCACTCCACTGGTACAGGTTTTCATGGGCAAGTATGCGGTAGGACCAGTGCAATGAGGCCCTCCCCCAGAAGACCAGCACAAACCCTTACATGCCCCACATTTACTGACCATCGAGTTCTGCAAAGCTTCAATTGTAGTGGAAATGACATCAGGTCCCTTTTAATAAGTAGACCAGACACCTAGTTAAAACTTGCTACACTCTGGCCAAAGTCCAAATACTCTATACTGCAGGCAAGGAGAAACTCTGCAGACAACTGATGTCAAGAATAGAGCAACAAAGGGGCGCCTGGGTGGCGCAGTCGGTTAAGCGTCCGACTTCAGCCAGGTCACGATCTCGCGGTCCGTGAGTTCGAGCCCCGCGTCAGGCTCTGGGCTGATGGCTCGGAGCCTGGAGACTGTTTCTGATTCTGTGTCTCCCTCTCTCTCTGCCCCTCCCCCGTTCATGCTCTGTCTCTCTCTGTCCCCCCCCCCAAAAAAAAGAGCAGCAAAAACACAACAGTAGACTAAAAGTAGGACACAACGGAAACACCTCATGAAGTGCCAGTCCCTGGACATTATGTGGCCTCTCCTTCAAAAAGCCATAACTTTTAAGAACAGGGGACATAACAAGCTTTTCTAACACAGAAGAAGACAGAGACCTAGACAAAATACCAAAACATAAGAATTCATCCCAAAAGAAAGAACAAGGAAAAATGATGTCTAGGGATCTAATCAAAACAGATATAATTAATATGCCTGATTCAGAATTTAAAGCAATAATCATAAAGATACTAGTTGGGTTTGAGAAAAGAAGACATCAGTGAGACCCTTACTGCAGAGATTTAAAAAAAAAGCTGAAAGCCAATCAGCCAGAAATGAAAAGTGCTATAACTAAGATTTGAAACTGATTGGATGTAGTGACCACAAGGATGGAAGAATTAAAGAAATGATATATAATATAGAGGATAGATTTATGGAAAATAATTAAGCTGAGCAAAAGAGGGAAAGACAAGTCTTGGTAATGAAAGTAGACTTAGGAGACACAGTGAATCCATCAAACATAACAACATTCATATCATAGGAACCCCAGAAGGAGAAAAAGAGAGAAATAGGGGCAGAAAGTTTATTTGAGGAAAATATAGCTGAAAAGTTCCTTACTCTGGGGAAGGAAACAGACATCAAAACCCAGGAGGCACAGAGAACTCCCATCAAAATCAACAACAGCAGGCCAACACCAATGTTGTTAAATTTGAAATATATAGACATAAAGAAAAAATCTGAAAACCAGAGAGAAAAAAGAAATCTCTAACTTAAAAGGAAACCGATATGGTTAGCAGCAGATCTCTCCACAGAAACTTGGCAAGCTCGAAGGTAGTTGCATGGTATATTCAAAATGCTGAATGAGAAACATGTGCAGCCAAGAATACTCTATTAAGCAAGGCTCAGTCAGAATAGAGGAGTGATAAATTTTCCCAAACAAAAACTGAAGGAGTTCATGACCACTACACCAGCCCTGAAAGAAATATTAAAGAGGACTCTTTGAGTTAGAAAGAAAGACCAAAACTGACAAATACTAGAAAGGAGCAGAGAAAAATCTCCAGAAACAAGTAATAAATGACACTAAATACTTGTCAATAATGACTCAATGTAAATGGACTAATTGCTGTAATCAAAATATATAAGTTGTCATTTTATATGCTGTCTACAAGACACTCATTAGACCTAAAGACACCCACAGACTGAAAATGAGGGAATGGAGAAACATTTATCATGCAAATGGACATTAAAATAAAGGAGAAGGAAAGCCAGTTTTTACTAAATCTAGTTTGTCTATCAGAGAAACTAGATTTTAAACCAAATATAACAAGAGATAAAGGATACTATCATTATAATAAAGGGGATTATCCAACAAGATTTAATAATTATAGATATTTATGCCCCCAACTTGAAATACCCAAATTTGTAAAACAATAACAAACGTAAAGGCTCTCATTGATAATAATACAATACTAGTAGGGAATTTTAACACCTCACTTACATCAATGGAAAGATCATCTAAGCAGAAAATACACAAGGAAATAATGACTTTAAAGAGCACACTGGACGAGAGAAACTTAGATATATTCAGAACATCTCATCCCAAAGCAAAAAAATACACATTCTTTTCAAGTGCACATGAAACGTTATACAGAATAGATTACATACCATGTCACAAATCAGTCCTCAACAAGTACAAAAAGATTGAGATCATACCATTCATATTTTCTGATGACAATGATATGAAACTTGAAGTCAACCACAAGAAAAAAAATAGAAAGAAAACAAATACATGTATGTTAAAGACATCCTACTAAGGAATGAATGGGCCAACCAAGAAATTAAAGAAGAAATTTTAAAAAGTAAATGGAAGCCAGTGAGGATGAAAACACAACAGTCCAAAACCTTCAAGATATAGCAAAGGCAGCCCTAAGAGGAAAGTATATAGCAATACAGGTCTACCTCAAAAAGAAAAAAAAAAGTCTCAAAGAAACAACCTAACCTTGCATCTAAAGGAGCTAGGAAAAGAACAACAAATAAAGTTTAAAGACAGCAAGAAAAGGTAAATAAAAATTAGAGCAGAAATAAATGATATAGAAATAAATGATACATAAAAAATATATATACTATATCAATGAAACCAGGAGCTGGTACTTTGAAAAAATTAAAATTAACAAACCTTTAGCCATACTTATCAAGAAGAAAAGAAAAGGAACCCAAATAAATAAAATCACAAATGAGAGAAGAGAAATAACAACCAACACCAGCAAAATACAAACAGAGTATTATAAAAAATTATATGCCAACAGTTAGACAATTGGGAAGAAATGGATAAATTCCTAGAAGCATATAAACTACCAAAAATGAAACAGGAAGAAATAGAAAATTTGAACAGACCAATAACAAGTGAAAAAACTGAATCAGTAATGAAAAAATCTCCCAGCAGGGGTGCTTGGGTGGTTCAGTTGGTTAAGCATCTGACTCTTGACTTCAGCTCAGTTCATGATCTCATGGTTTGTGAGTTACAGCTCTGCATTGGGCTCTGTGCAGACAGTGCAGAGTCTTCTTGGGATTCTATTTCTCCTCCCTCAGCCCCTCCTTTGTTCTCTCTCTCTCAAAATAAATAAACTTAAGATAAAAACCTCCCAACAAACCAAAGTCCATGGCCAGATGTCTTTCCAGGGGAATTCTACCAAACATTTAAAAAAGAGTTAATACCTATTCTTTTCAAACTATTCCAAAAAATAGAAATGAAAAGAAAATTTCCAAACTCATTCTTTGAAGACAGCATTGCCCTGGTTCCAAAACCAAAGACTCCACTAAAAAAGAAAACTATAGACCAATATCCATGATGAACAAGGATGCAAAAATTATCAACAAAATACTAGCAAATCAAATCCAACAGTGCATTAAAAGAATCATTCACCACAATTGAGTGGGATTTATTCCTGAAATGCAAGGGTGATTCAACATTTGCAAATCTAATGTGATACACCAATAAATAAAAGAAAGGAGAAAAACCATATGAACCTTTTAATAGATGCAAGAATAGCAATTGGAAAAGTATACTATCCATCTATGATAAAACCCTCAACAAAGTAGGGATAGAGGGAATATACCTCAACATAATAATTATATGCAAAAATCTATAGCTAATATCATCCTCAATGGTTAACAACTGAGACCTTTTCCTGTATAGTCAGGAACAAGACAGGATGTCCACTCTCACCATTGTTATTTAACATAGTCCTAGAAATCCAAGCCTCAGCAATCAGACAACCAAAGGAAACAAAAGGCATCCAAATCAGCAAGGAAAAAGCCAAACTTTCACTATTTGCAGATGACATGATATTCTATATACAGAACCTGAAAGACTCCACCAAAAACTACTAAAACTGATAAAGGGATTCAGCAAAATTGAAGAATACATAATCAATGTACATAAATCTGTTTCATTTCCATACAGCAATAATGAAACAGCAGAAAGAGAAATTAAGGAATCCATCCCATTTACAATTGCACCAAGAACAATAAGATACCTAGAAATTCACCTAAACAAAGCAGTTAAAGACTTGTAGTCTGTAATCTGAAAACTATAAAATACTGATGAAAGAAATTGAAGACAACACAGAGAAATTCAAAGACATTCTATGCTCATGGATGGGAAGAACAAATATATTTTAAAATGTCTATACTTCCCAAAGCCGTCTACAAATTTAATGCAATTACTATCAAAATACCAGCAGCATTTTTCACAGAACTAGAAAAAACAATTCTAAAACTTGTATGGAACTACAAAAGACCCTGGAATAGCCAAAGCAATCTTGAAATAGAAAAAGCAAACCTAGAGGCATCACAATTCTGGACCTCAGGTTATATTACAAATCTGTAGTGATCAAGAGGTATGATACTGGCACAAAAGCAAACACAGATCAGTGGAACAGAATAGAAAACCCAGAATGAACCCACAGCTATATTTCAATAGATCTTCAACAAAGCATTCAAGAATATCCAATGGGAAAAATTCTCCTCAACAAATGGTGCTGGGAAAACTGGACAGCAACATACAAAAGAATGAAACTGAATCACTTTCCTACACCATATTCAAAATTAAATTCAAAAGGGATTAAAGAACCAAATGTGGAACAGGAAACCATCAAAAACCTAGAGGCATTTATTTACATTCAAGGTAATTGTTGATAGATATGTATTTATTGTCATTTGTTACTTGTTTTGTGGTTGTTTCTGAAGATTTTCTCTGATGCTTTTTTGTCTTTCATGGTTTGACGGTTTCTTTAGTGATATATTTGGATTTCATTCTCTTTACTCTTTACATATTATTAGTGGCTTTGATTTGTGGTTAACATTAGGTTTGTATATAACCTCTTCAGTGTATAGCAGTCTACGAGTTTAAATATGAACACATTCTTCACTTCTCCCCTCCCCACATTTTAGGTATATGGTGTCAAATTTTACATTTATTTTGTGAGTTCCTTGACTGATTTTTTACAGAAAAAATCATTTTTAGTCCTTTGGTATTCTACTTTCAAACTGTCACTCTTCCTTCCACTTGAAGAATTCCTTTTAGTTTTTCTTACAAGATTGGTTTAGTTGTCATGAACTCCTTTAGTTTTTGCTTGTCTGAGAAAGTCTTTATCCCTCCTATTCTGAATGTTAGCCTTGTTGGATAGATCTTGTAGTGTCCTGCAGTGGTGCTTCAGTGAGTGTCTCCAATATACACTGCATGTGCTCTGCCTATTGTGTCCTGTCTGCTTTATCCTCCAGGCAAGTGATCTAAAGAGGCTCTTTTTGCCTGTTGTGGGCAGTGTTTTGTACTTGGCCTGGATGTAGTAAGTTTTAACTAGGTGTGCTCTTTTCTGCTTGTGAAATGAGACCTGTTGCCACGACCACTGGAAGCAAAGTTCTGCAAAACTCCCTTGGGAGTGTGGGCAGGGGTTTGGGCTCATCTTCTGAGGGAGGGGGCCTGCTTTTACTGGGACTGAGAAAGGTATGACTGGGAAAGGCAGTTTCACAAAAGCAGAGAGTGGGGGAGGGGAGGGCTTGCTCTAAGCATGTTAGGTAGCTAATGAAATAGTTATGCTGTTTCCCACAGGTGGCTCTGTGTTTATGCTGAGGGGTGGGGGAGGCAAATGGTGCCCACCAGTTCCTCTGTTTCTGGAGGGCTCTCTCTGTGAATTCTGCCTCTCTGGGACACGAACTGAGAGCAACAAATAACCTCCCTACTGTGTGTCTCAGCTGCTCTTGAGATTGCTGTCTCTAGGCTGTGTGTTCCCAGGCTGTTTTCCCTGCTTTCTCTCTCAGAACAATGTCCTCCAGGCCCTCTCTGAGCCAAGCTTACTGATCTTTAAGACTCTGGGCTTTAACCTCTGCTATCTGCCAGAACTCACAAACTTTGGCCCCTTTCGCTTTCCAAGCCAATTTCTATGGATAATCATCTATTCTGTGCACTTCTTTGTATGCCACTCTGTCTTTCATACTTCTCCACGACTGAAGCTTCCTCCCCACCACAGTGGCCATGATCCATTTATTTCCCAAACTGTGTCTCCACACTTCTGACCCTCTTCAATGTGGCCTCTTCTCTACTTGCAGTTGTAGAGTTTGTTTGTCAATCTTCAGGTTGATTTCTGGGGAATTTGGGATGATTAGATAGTCACCATTTTGTATTCATAGGGCAAGGTGAGCCTAGGGTCTGCCTACTGCACTACCATCTTCTACTCCTCTCTCTATGTCTTTTCATTGGAGTTTTTAGGCCATTTACATTTAATTATTGATAAGTATGTATTTATTGCCATTATAGAAAAAATGTTTTCTTGTTGTTTTTATGGTTCTTCCCCCCACCCCCTTTTCTTCTTCTATTGCTTTCTTTTTGTGATTATAGAAATGTTATAATGTTATGTTTGGCTTTCTTTCTCTATATATTTTCTGTATCTATAATAAGTTTTGGGTATGTGGTTACCATAAGCTTTGTATATAACATCCTAAGTAAATAGAAGTCTACATTAATCTGAAGGTCATTTAGGTTTAAAACATTCTACAAACGTTTTTAAAAGAAAAAGGAATAAAACAGGAACAGAAAAAAAAAACTTCTTTTTCTTTTCCTCTTTTCTTTCCTTTTCACTCTTCTCCACATTATATGTATAAATTGTCATACTTTACATCATTGTTATATTTTTTATGTCTAATAGTGGGCATTTCTTTTCCACTTAAATTATCCCTCTTTACATTTCATGTAATGCTGGTTTAGTGGTGGTAAAGTCCTTTGTCTTTTGTTTGTCTGGGAAACCTTTTCTCTCACCTTTAAATCTGAATGATAATCTTGAGGGTTAGAATATTCTTGTAATCTTTTCAGTACTTTGAATATATCATTCCACTCCTTTCTGGCTGGCAAAGTTTCTGCTGAAAAATCAGTTGATAGCCTTATAGGCTTTTCCTTGTAGGTAACTTTATTTCTCTCTTGCTGCCTTTTGTTAATTTGTTTGTTTTTCTAATTGACTTTTTTGTTGTTGTTGAACATTTTAAAGTAAGAATAATGCTTTGAACTTATGGTTTACCTTTTAATTATCAAACCATCAACACCTGCCTGCCCTGGAAACAAGTACATTTCTCTAGGGGAAACAATCATAGAGAGTATTATATGATTTAGTCATGGTCAAACATAATTTCAGTGGCTAAGGAGGCATAGCAGGATATGTAACACTATATTTTTACATGAGAAAATATCCTAATTTTTTTTGAAAAATTGACATATATTTATTGCCAATATTATAGTTCTCAGTGTAAGACTTTAAAATGTATTTGAATAGCAGGCATCACATTGTTATTATAAATTGATATTTTACACCTTTATATTTTTCCATGTTAATAAAAAGCTTGCCATTATATCTTTCTTTCCTTTTTTTCCAAGAAACTCACATATAATTTTGAACATTTGGCAGATTGATTACTTGATTAGATCATCTTCTACACTCTCTGTCATTTTCTTTAATTTTTTTTATTATGATAAGTGTACTTTTTAATACCCATCACTTATTACACTCATACCCTCACCACCTCCACTCTGGTAGCCATCAGTTTGTTCTCTATAATTTTTTATTGGTTTGCCTATCTGTCCATCTCTCTCTCTTTTTTCCTTTGTTACTTTAACTCTGAAATTCCACATATGAGTAAAATCATGTGGTGTTTTTTTTCCCTGTCTAATTTCACTTAGCATTATACTTTCTAGCTCTATGTTGTTGCAAATAGCAAGATTTCATTCTTAATTTTTAAAAAATGTTTATTTACTTTTGAGAGAGACAGAAGCACGAGTGGGGGAGGAACAGAGACAGAGGGAGACACAGAATCCGAAGCAGACTCCAGGCTCTGAGCTGTCAGCACAGAGACCGACATGGGGCTCAAACTCATGGACTGTGAGATCATGACCTGAGCCAAAGTGGGATGCTCAACCAACTGAGCCACCCAGGTACCCCAAGATTTAATTCTTTTTAATGCTGAATAATATTTATTATATATCCACACCACTTTTTCTTTATCCATTTATCCATTGATGGAGAGTGGAGTTGTTTCAATTGTTTGGCTTTTGTAAATAATGCTGTAATACACATAGCAGTGCATGTATCCCTCTGAAGTCATGTTTCTGTATTTTTTGGATAAATACCCAGGATTTGTGATTACTGGATCTGCTGTTTTTAATTTCTTGAGGAAACTTCACATGGTTTTCCAGTGTTTGCACTTGTTTGCATTCCCACCAACAGTGCAAGAGTGTTCCTTTTTCTCCATTGTTTTGTATTTTTGATTTTGGCCATTCTGACAGGTGTAGGTGATATCTCATTCTAGTTTTGATTTGCATTTTCGTGATAATGAGTTATGTTGAGAATCTTTTCATGTGTCTACTGGCAAGGTCAATGTCTTCTTTGGAAAGATGACTGTTTATATCTTCTTCCCATGTTTAATCATATTATTTCTCTTTGGGGTTTTTAGTTGTATTGGTTAATTATATATTTTGGATACTAACCCTTTATCAGATATGTCATTTGCAAATATCTTCTCACATTTGGTAGGTTGTCTTTTAGTTTTGTTCGTTGCTTCTTTTGTTGTGTAGAAGCTTTTAACTTTGATGTAGCCCCAATGGTTTATTTTGCTTTGTTTCCTTTGCCTCAGGAGACATATTTTAAAAAATGTTGCTAGGGTTGATGCAAAAAAATTTACCTATCTTTTTCTAGAATTTTCATACTTTTAGGTCTCATATTTTGGTTTTTAACCCACCTTGAATTTATTTTTCTGTATGGTCAAAGAAAGTGGCCCAGTTTCATTCCTTTGCATATAGCTGTCCAGTTTTCCCAGCACCATTTTTTGAAGAAGCAGTTTTTCTCCCATTGTATATTCATTCCCCCATTGTTGGAGATTAATTGACCATATCGTTATGGGTTTATTTCTGGGTTTTCTATTCTGTTCCATTCATTTATGTATCTATTTTTGTGCCAGTACCGTACTGTTTTGATCACTACAGCGTTGTAATATGACTTAAAGTCTGGAATTGTGGTGCTTCCAGCTTTGTTTTCCGTTTTCAAGATTGTTTTGACTTTTATGGGTCTTTTTTATTTCCACACAAATTTTAGGATAGTTTGTTCCAGTTCTGAGAAACATGCTGTTGTATTTTGATAGGGATTGCGTTGAATATGTGATTTCATTGGGTCATATAGACATTTTAAGAATATTTATTTCACCCATGAGTATGGAATGCTTTTTTTTATTTCTTTGTGTCATCTTGGATTTCTTTTTACAGTGTTTTATGGTTTTCAGAATGCTGGTCTTTCACCTCCTTGGTAAGTTTATTCCTAGATATTTTATTGGTTTTGGTGCAGTTGCAAATACGATTGTTTTCTTAATTTCACTTTTTGCTACTTTTGCACATACTACAATAAACTTGCACATTGATTGTTGTCTTCTGTGACTTCACTAAATTCATTTATCAGGATGCTATATAATAATAAATTGGACAACCAGACAAGAAAATATAAAAATTGTAAATATTTATGCACTAAACATTACAACACTAAAACAGTTTACAACAAATATAAAGAAAATTATGAATAGTAATATAATAATAGTAGGAGACTTTAACACCCCACTTACATCCGTGGTCAGATCATCCAAAGAGAAAATCAACAAAGAAACAGTGGCTTTGAATGACACACTGGACCAGATGGATTTTACAGACATATTCTAAACATTCCATCCTAAAACACCAGAATACACATTCTTGTCAAGTGCACATGGAACATTCTGCAAAATAGATCACATATTAAGCAAGAAAACAAGTCTCAACCAATAACAAAAAAATCAAAGTCATAGCATGCATCTTTTCCAAACACAACAGTATGGACCTAGAAATTAACCACAAGAAAAAAATCTATAAACACCACAAATACATGGAGGTTAAATAACATGCTACTAAACAATAAATGGGTCAACCCAGAAATCATGGAAGAGATAAAAATTACATGGAAACTAATGAAAATGAAAACACAACAGTCCAAAATCTTTGGACTGTAGTTACAAAATGGAAGTTTATAGAAATACAGGCCTACCTCATGAAGCAAGAAAAAACTCAAATAAATAACCAAATGTTCCAGCTAACGAAGCTAGAGAAAGAAAAACAAACAAAATAAAAACTCAGTGAAATGAAGGAAGATATAAAGTTTAGAGCAGAAATAAATGATATTGAAACTAAAAATATAGTAGAACAGACTCATAATACCAGGAGCTGTTTCTTTGAGAAGATCAACAAAATTGATAACTTCTAGGCAGACTCATAAAAAGTTAAAAAAAGGAGAGACTCAAGTAAACGAAATCACTAATGAAAGAGGAAAAATAACAACCAACACCACAGAAATACAAACAGATGTAGCAGAATATTATGAAAACCTACAGGACAACAAATTAGACAACTTAGAAAAATGGATAAATTCCTTAGAAACATTTAACTTAACAAAATGGAAGCAGGAAGAAGTAGAAAATTGAAACAGACCAATTGCCAGCAAAGAAATTGAATTAATAAAGAAAAACCTTTTAACAAACAAAAAGTTCAGGACCAGATGGCTTCACAGGTGAATTCTACAAAACATTTAAAGAGGAATTAATACCTATTATTCTAAGACTATTCCTTTTCAAAAATTAACAAGGAAGGAAAATGTCCAAATTCATTCTATGAGGCCAGTATTACCCTGATATCAAAACCAGATAAAGACACCCTGAAAAAGAGAACTACAGGCCAAGACCTATGATTAACATAGATGCAAAATATTCAACAAAATACTAGCAGACTGAGTTCAACAGTACATTTAAAAAACCATTCACCAAGATCAAGTGGGTTTTATTCCTAAAATGCAAGGTAGTTCACTATTAGCAAAACAATGTGATATGTCCCATCAATATAAGAAAGGATAAAAACCATATGATTCTTTTAATAGATTCAGAAAAAAAAACATTTGAAAAAGTACAACATTGATTCATGATAAAAACCCTCTGCAAAGTAGGTTTAAAAGGAACATACCTCAACATAATAAAGATCGTGTATAAAAAACCCATAGCCTACATCATACTCAATTGTGAAAAACTGAGATCTTTTCTCTTAAGGTCTGGAACAAGACAAGATATCCACACCTGTCACTTTATTTCTTTCCTGTTGCTTTTAAGACTCTGTATTTATCCTTAATCTTTGACGTTTTAATTATTATGTGCCATGGTGTGGACCTCCTTGGGTTCACCTTGTTTGGAACTCAGTGCTTCTTTTACTTGGATGCCAATATTCCTCCCTATTTTATAAAAGGTTTCAGTTATTATTTCTTCAAATAAGTTTTCTACAACTTTCTCGTTTCTTCTGGGGCCCCTATAATTCAAATGTTTGTTCACATGATGTTGTCCAAGAGGTCTCTTAACCATCCTCATTTTTAATATTTTATTTTTATTTATTTGAAAGAGAGAGAGAGAGAGAGAGAGAGAACATGCCAAAGTTGGGGAGGGGTAGATGGAGAGATAGAAAGAATCTTAAGCAGGCTCCGTATCAGTGCACAGCCTGTCACAGGGCTTGATCCCACAACTCTGAGATCATAACCTAAGCTGATCAAGAGTCAAGCACTCAACTGACTGAGTCACCCAGACACCCCAATTATTCTCATTTTTAAAGTTCTTTTTTATTTTTGCTGTTCACCATGTGTACTTTCCATTACCCTGTTTTTTAGAATGCTGATAAGTTTTTCTGCATCCTTTAATCTATTATTGATTCCCGCTAGTGTGTTTTTTATTTTAGTAGTTATACTCTTTAATTTTGATTGGTTCTTTTTACTATTTTCTATCTCTTTATTGACAGTCTCAAAAAGATAGATTTATCTAACAGCTTATCTCTGTTTCATTTAGTTCTTTTCCTGAGATTTTTTTCATGTTCTTTATTTGGAGCATATTTCTATGTCTCCCCTTTTGTTTGACTTCCTGTGTTTGTTTCTAAGGATTAAGGAATTGGTATGTTCTCTTAAACTTGAAAGAATGGTCTTGTGTTTGGTGTCCACTACGTAGAGTGCATGTGCTTGGTGACTTTTGCTGTCTGGCTGGAGCTGTGACTGTATATGATACTTACTCTTAAACTTTGGCTTTATACAGAAAGAAGAAAATAATAGTAGTAATAATAATGATAATAATAAATGAAAAAAGAATAAAAGAAAAATAAGAGAATAAAAAGCTTTCAAAAAATAAGAAAACAGCCAACTAATCTTTGACAAAGTAGGAAAGAATATTCAGTGGAATAAAGACAGTCTCTTCAGCAAATGGTGCTGGGAAAACTGGACAGCGACATGCAGAAAAATGAACCTGGACCACTTTCTTACACCATACACAAAAATAAACTCAAAATGGATGAAAGACCTAAATGTAAGACAGGAAGCCATCAAAATCCTTGAGGAGAAAGCAGGCAAAAATCTCTTTGACCTTGGCCACAGCAACTTCCTACTCAACACATCTCCAGAGGCAAGGGAAACAAAAGCAAAAATGAACTATTGGGACCCCATCAAAATAAAAATCTTCTGCACAGTGAAGGAAACAATCAGCAAAACTAAAAGGCAACCAACGGAATGGGAGAAGATATTTGTAAATGACATATCAGATAAAGGGTTAGTATCCAAAATCTATGAAAAACTTATAAAACTCAAAACCCAAAAACCAAATAATCCAGTGAAGAAATGGGCAAAAGACATGAATACACACTTCTCCAAAAAAGACATCCAGATGGCCAAATGAAACATGAAGAAATGCTCACTATTACTCATCATCAGGGAAATACAAATCAAAACCACAATGGAATACCACCTCACACCTATCAGAATGGCTAACATTAACAACTCAGGCAACAGCAGATGTTGGCAAGGATGCAGAGAAAGAGTACCTCTTTTGCACTGCTGGTGTGAATGCAGGCTGGTGCAGCCACTCTGGAAAACAGTATGGAGGTTCCTTAAAAAACTGAAAATAGAACTACTCTATGACCCAGCAATTGCACTACTGGGTATTTATCCAAGGGATACAGGTATGCTGTTTCAAAGGGGCACATGCACCCCAATGTTTATAGCAGCACTATCAACAATAACCAAAGTATGGAGAGAGCCCAAATGTCCATCTATGGATGAATGGGTAAAGAAGATGTGGTATATATATACAATGGAGTATTACTCGGCAATCAAAAAGAAAGAAATCTTGCCATTTGCAACTACATGGATGGAACTAGAGGGTATTAAGCTAAGCGAAATTAGTGAGTCAGAGAAAGACAAATATCATATGACCATTCATATGAGGACTTTAAGACACATAACAGATGAACACAAGGGAAGGGAAGTGAAAATAATATAAAAACAGGGAGGGGGACAAAACATAAGAGACTCTTAAATATGGAGAACAAACAGAGGGTTACTGAAGAGGTTGTGAGAGGGAGGATGAGCTAAATGGGTAAGGGGCATTAAGGAATCTACCCCTGAAATAATTGTTGCACTGTATGCTAACTAACTTGGATGTAAATGAAAACAAAATTTCATGGCATGTAAATTGTATCTCAATAAAAACATAAAGGACTTGAAAAAAATAAGAAAACAGGAAAGAAAAAAAAGAAAGAAAAGAACAAAACCAAAAAGAACACAAATTAAATAAAACAAGACAAAGTTTAAAAATAATAGATAAAATAATGTAAAGAATTTTTTAATTTAATTAAAAAACAAACAAAAATATGAAAATACCATGGCTTATATTCTGTGTCCCAGCACCACTGATTTTATACAGATAGATAGATTAGATAGAAAGATAGATAGATAGATGTATAGACAGATAGATGATAGTGGCAACTGTGTAATGGTAATGTAAATGGTGTTAAATGTATAAAGGAAACATAGTATCTAGGATTCAATTCATATGAAATTAAAGATGTGTGATGCCATATCTGTTTTGTGCAATGATTCATCATATAGTAAGATTCTTTTTTAAAAATGTTATTTATTTTTGAGACAGAGAGAGTACTAGTGGGGGAGGGGCAGAGAGAGAGGGAGACACTGAATCTGAGGCAGGCTCCTGGCTCTGAGCTGTCAGCACAGAGTAAGGTGGGGCTCAAACTCGTGAGCCGTGAGTTCATGACCTGAGTGGGAATCTGATGCTTAACCAACTGAGTCAACCAGGCACCTCTAGCAAGATTGTTATATTAGGTTCATACACAACACTACATGTATAGGCTAAAAACTAGAAAGAAATTACTAAGCTATTGGTAGATTTGCAAATATCCAGATATTTAATGTTATGTAGACAATTTATCTGAATAACTTCTATAAACTCTTGTAATGTAAACAAATTAGAAACATGAGGTGCTATGTTACTGAAGAGTTATTTGTCTCCCAACTACAAAATAAACCAATAGCACAAAAATAATAGATTTTCTTATAGATACCCAGACAGTGAAATATATTACACAAAAACAGGTTCTTTTTACATCTTTCTATAATATGTCTTCCCAAAACATGGGCTGATCCCCACTGAGATGTAGCAAATTATAGAGACTTCACAAGATCATTTATCCAGTTCCCTATCTTAAGCCAAAGCACTGTTAGTGGAATTTTTAGATTAAAATTTTGACCATTAAAAAAATCAACCCACATTTGTAACATTTAGGAAAATGAATCCTATTTGATTACATCTCCAAGGGCAAACATTTTTATAATAAAAAATTTTAGGCATAGAATAATTTCATAGGCATAGCAAAACAGCAATAAAATATGTGTGCTCTTTGTAAAGCTCAAAGAATGTAAAACCAAAACCTAAACCTAAAACAACAACTAAACAATCTTACTGCCTGTTTAAACAAATCTGTAAAGGTACATGCAGTGTAAACTCTGCTTACTGCAAACTAAAAAAGCAAAGACACAAAAAATTGAGACTATATTATTCGCATATAACATAGTCTTCACTTCTTAAAAATGATGCTATATTCTAAAATCAACAACACAAGAAACAACAAGTGTTGGTAAGGATGTGGGGAAAGGAGAGTCCTTGTACACTATTAGTGGGAATGCAAACTGGTGCAGCCACTCTGGAAAACAGTATGGTGGTTCCTCAAAATGTTAAAAATAGAACTATCTTTCAATCCAGCAATTGCACTAGTAGGTATTTACCCAAGAATTAAAAAATAGTAACTCAAAGGGCTACATACACCCCAATGTTTACAGCAGCATTATCTACAATAGCCAAACTATGGAGACAGCCCATATGATGAATGGATAAACAATGGAAGATAGAATGGAATATTACTTAGCTATAAATGGGATGAAATCTTGCCATTTTCAATGTTGCAGATGGAGCTAGAGAGTATAATGCTAACTGAAAGAAGTCAAAGAAACACAGATACCATATGAGTTCATTCTTATGTGGAATTTAATAAACAAAACAAATGAGCATATGGAAAATATAGAGAGAAAGGCAAACCAAGAAACAGGCTCTTAACAATAGAGAACAAACTGATGGCTCCCAGAAAGAAGTTGGCTGCAGGGATGGGTGAAATAGGTGATGGGAATTAAGGAGTGCACTTGTTGTGATGAGTACAGGTGTTGTATGGAAGTATTGAATCACTATATTGTATAACTGAAACTAATATTACACTGTATGTTAACTAACTGGAATTTAAATAAAAACTTAAAAAAATGATGCCATATTTCTAATGGAGAAAAACATTAAAATTCCAAACAATTTTCTTTCTCTGTCTTATTTAAAATAATTGAGATGTTTAATCTTAGAAGCTAAATAAGCACCCAGTAAGTATAGATGAGGTTGAGAAGAAAAAAAAATAGATTTGGGAATAGAGTACATTCCCACTTTCTAGGAAATCCTCTTAGCTGTGCTATCCTACTTGAGTTTATTCTAGAAATTTGAGGTTTTGGTTATTTGTATTCACTAGTTACTTTAAAAAAAAAACAAAGGAGGGAGAAATAGCAATGCTGAAACATGTTCAGCCACATCATATATGCCTACAATGTCCTGGTATAGGATTCAATCCAGGGAATGCCACCTGTCACTTAAATCCAGACCACTGGACATTAGAATTTGAGCTGCCAGGAGCACCTGGGTGGCTCAATCAGTTAAGCATTCAACTCTTGATATCATTTCAGGTCATGATCTCACAGTCATGAAATTAAGCCCTGCATGGAGCCTGCTTGGGATTCTCTCCCTTTCCCTCTGTCCCTCCCCTGCTTATGCTCTCTCTCTCTCTCTCTCGCTCTCTCTCACAATAAACAAACAAACAAACAAAAACAAAACAAACAAAAAAAGAGAAGTTGATATTCCAAAGCATTAAAGAGACAGAGGTTACAAACTGGTTGTCAAATAATTCTATAGTCTTCACATTTTCAAATAACATCTAAGCATATGCCCTTCAGAGCATCTTAAAGAAATATAAGTAGGAAGTCAAACATTAATAAAGATTGTTTCCTGATTGACTCTTCTAAAATAACACAAAAGTATTAGATCAAAAGGAATAGCTCTCCTATAAAACTTCAGGCTTCAGGAAATTCACAAGCACAGAAATGTAAGATAAAAAACAGATGAACATAAGGGAAAGGAAGCAAAAATCATATAAAAATAGGGAGGGGGACAAAACATCAAAGACTCTTAAATATGGAGAACAAGCAGAGAGTTACTGGAGGGGTTGTGGGAGGGGGGATGGACTAAATGGGTAAGGGGCATTAAGGCATCTACTCCTGAAATTATTGTTGCAGTATATGCTAACTTGGATGTAAATTAAAAAATAAAATAAAGTAAATCACACAAAAAAGTAATAAAATAGCATGTGCATGTCCAAAAAGAAGAGGAAGAAGAAGAAGAAGAAGAAGAAGAAGAAGAAGAAGAAGAAGAAGGAAGAAGAAGAAGAAGAAGAAGAAGAAGAAGAAGAAGAAGAAGAAGAAGAAGAAGAAGAAGAAATGTAAGAACTCTGGGGTGACTAACAAGCAACATAATCCATTGTTCCTTCATTTTCATTGGTAAATTCCTGTGCAGAGAAGTGGCCTTTGGATCTAGATTCTGAATTCATGTTCTGGTGCACTTCTTAGAGCTATGACTTTTGAAAGGTAAAGTTCTGAACATTAAGGAAAGTTCTTACATGTTGCCATAGTATAAACTAGGCCAGAACAATTCTGAGTTTGCTTTTCACTAAGATGTCAGTACAGTTTCAGAAACACCATCAATTTGAATAAACATAATGTGAAACTTATTTCTTGTTATTACTTTTAATTATTAGCTTTGAAAATTTACTTTTGAGGTGCAACATAACATTTCAAAATACTACTATGTTATACTTTAGAAGGAAGGAACATCAAGAAGCTGCAAATAATCCCTAAACTCAACACATATATAGCACTCTTCATTTTACAAAGTAGTTTAAAAATGACCCCATTTGACTTCAAAACACCCCTATGAAGGGGGTAGGATAGGTACTGTTATCTCGTTTTTACGGATGGAGAAACTGAGAGTCTCATACTGTTTAGGTAAGTTGTCAGCCTCTAGTTCATAATGTAAGTAGAAAAATAAGAACTTGAAATTTGCCCCCTTAGCAGCATGGAATATCAATGATCATTGTATCTCACTTTCCTTAAATAATAATAATAGGAAGAGCAATAGTAGTAGTAGTATAACAATAATAATAACAATTTTAAAAATAATAAAGCCTTTATACTTGACCTCTGTTAGCTTTTCTTTTGGTTCTCCTAAGCCACAACTAATTTTAGACTTTATTTAGTACAGGAAAATTATAACTTTCCCTTCAATTCTCATTAAAATATTGCACAGAAAAGCTATTATCAACAGAATTTTTATTGAAGATTTGTGATGTGGTCAGTAATGGGATAATAAATGTTTAAGATAACAAGCTGAAATTTTCCATTTTACTTATGTAACATTAAATATTCATATATATAAAAGTATGTATAATGTTTGATACATTTATATGCATCAAGATATGTAGGTGAAACACACAGGCAACTGGATCTTTCCCTTTTTCTAGATATTTTGGCATTTTACAGAAAGATTAAAGATTTAGAAGAAAGAACTAGAGAGATCCAAGATCAAAGGAAAAAAATAAAACTACTATTTTGAATCCTCTGTTCTTCACTGTGGATATTGTTCTAATGAGAAGAACTCTGGGCTTCCAGGCAAGAGAGACAGATGTTAATACCAGGTCCACCCCAATAAATGTCTTTAGGAAATTCATTTAGTTTCTCAACCTCTGAAGTTGGTAAATGTAAGTATGGACTCTTATCTGGAGGACAAGTATGCTCAACAATCTTTAAAAAAAGGCACTAAAATGAAGAAAGTTGTTAAGCGTGAGAAATCAGTTGGGATATGGAGGGATTTTGAAAGTACAAAAGAGTGAAAACAATTGCACTTAAAACAGTGCAACAGAAAAGGTACTCACTTTCCTTCCATGGGAGATCCCAGGGTCTTGCCTCTTTGTGACCAGCTCCAAGATTATCTTCTCTGGATGATAGGGATTTTTATTGTTGTTATGTCCAGATATGTCCTCAAGGTCTGGCGACTAGTGACTAAAAATAAATTTGATTATCTTCACTCATCCTGCTTCCTCCTCAACAGACACACACACACATACACACGCACACACACACACACACACACACTAATATACCTAATCTATGCAAGAAAAAAAAAACCTTCAGTGACAATTTACATTTGGAAAAGAATAATAGGAAATATGGTGGAGTTATCCTGTGTTTGACTTCATATGACCTGCTTGATAGACTCCCTGCTATGCTGATAGAGACAGCTTCTTGGTCAGCTAATCTGACCACTTTCTGTTCTGCTTTCTTGTCTTTATTGAGATATAACACAAACCATACCATTCACACACTTAAAATGCAAATTTTAATGGTATTTTGTATATTCATAGATCTTGCAACCATCACTACAGTCAATTTTAGAATATATTTATTGACTCAAAAAGAAACTCTGTACTCTTTAGCTGTCACCTCTCTTTGCCCTGCCCTCTCTAATCCAAATGTCTTCTGGTGTCTTTCTCTTATTTGGTGTTCTTAGACACATCTAAGTTAGTACTTGTAAATGATTCTTTCTGGGGGTTAGCAATAGTTTAACACTTCACTTGTTATTAATGTCAGTGGCAGGGACTTAAAGATTCTTAGGTTCTGAACAATAGAGTAAATTGTTGGCAATAAAATCCCCTTCCTAGCCTTTAGCTCTGTTTGCATTTGAAAGCAGTTACAAATTTAGAAATCTTTTTGAAACCAGTTCTATTTCAATTTTTAATTAAAAATTAAATTGTTGGTGGAGCCAACATGGTGGAGAAATAGGAGGATCCGAAGCTCCTTTGTCTCTCAAGCAAAGCAGTGTTGGGGCCAAAGGACTTTGAACTCCAAGAGTCCAGGAGGCAAAGACACAGAGTCCCTTCCAGGGACCCATAAGGACAACCTGACAGGCCAAAAGTGTGTGATTGCAAACTGGGAGAGATAAAATGAACGAGAGGAGGAAGCCCCTTCTGCAAAGAGACAAAGGGAAGAGAAAGAGAGGCTCGGGAAGCATAGGACTGTATCTGGACAAAAGAAAAAATATTTGCCAACAAACTGGACAACCTGGAAGAAATGGACAAATTCCTAGACACCCACTTACTACCAAAACTCAAACAGGAAGAAACAGAAAATTTGAACAGACCCATACCTAGTGAAGAAATTGAATCAGTTATCAAAAAATTCCCAACAAATAAAAGTCCTGGACCAGATGGCTTCCCAGGGGAATCCTACTAGACATTTAAAGCAGAATTAATACCTATCCTTCTCAAGCTGTTCCAAAAAATAGAAATGGAAGGAAAGCCTCCAGACTCATTGTATGAAGCCAGCATTATCTTGATTCCCACACCAGACAGAAACCCCACAAAAAGGGAATTACAAGCCAATATCCCTGATGAACATGGATGAAACAATTCTCAACAAGATACTGCAATTTGAATTCAACAGCATATAAGAAGAATTATTCACCATAATCAAGTGGGATTCACTCCTGAGCTGCAGGGCTGGCTCAGTATTTGCATATCAATCAATGTGATACATCACATTTATAAAAGAAAAGATCAGAACCATATGATCCTGTCAATAGGTGCAGAAAAACATTTGACAAAATACAGCATACTTTCTTAACAAAAACGCTCAAGAAAGTCAGGATAGAAGAAACATACCTAAACATCATAAAAGCCATATATGAAAAACTGACAGCTAATATTATCCTCAATGGGGAAAAACTGAGAACTGTCCCTTGAAATCAGGAACATGACAAGGATGTCTACTCTCACCACTGTTGTTTACCATAGTGTTAGAAGTCCTAGCATCAGCAATCAGACAACAAAATGAAATAAAAGATTCAAAATTGGCAAAGAAGATGTCAAACTTTCACATTTAGCAGATGACATGATACTCTATATGGAAAACCTGAAAGACTCCACCAAAAGACTGCTATAACTGATACATGAATTCAGCAAATTCAGGGTACAAAATCAATGTAGAAAAATTGGCTGCATTTTTATACACCCATAATGAAGTAACAGAAAGAGAAATAAAGAAACTGGTCCCATTTACAATTACACCAAAAACCATAAAATACCTAGGAATAAACCTAACCAAAGATATAAAAGATATGTATGCTGAAAACTGTAGAAAGCTTATGAGGGAAATTGAAGAAGACACAAAAAAATAGAAAAACATTCCATGCTCATGGATTGGAAGAATAAATGTTGTTAAAATGTCAATACTACCCAAAGCAACCTACACATTCAATGAAATCCCTATCAAAATTGCACCAGCATTCTTCTCAAAGCTAGAACAAACAATCCTAAAATTTATATGGAACCACAAAAGACCCCGAATAACCAAAGTAATATTGAAGAAGACAACCAAAGTGGGAGGCATCACAATCCCAGATTTTAGCCTCTACTACAAAGTTGTAATCAAGACAGTATGGTATTGACACAAAAACAGACACATAGACAATGGAATAGAATAAAGAACCCAGAATTGGACCCACAAATGTATGGCTAATTAATCTTTGATAAAGGAAGAAAGAGCATCCAATGGAAAAAAGACAGTCTCTTTAGCAAATGGTGCTGGGAGAACTGGTCAGCAACATGCAGAAGAATGAAACTAGACCACTTTCTTACACCATACACAAAAATAAACTCAAAATGGATGAAGGACCTAAATGTGAGGCAGGAAACCATCAAAATCCTAGAGGAAGAAATAGCAACAACCTCTTTGACCTCAGCCGCAGCAATTTCTTGCTTGACACATCTCCAAAGCCAAGGGAATTAAAAGCAAAAATGAACTATTGGGACCTCATAAAGATAAAAAACTTCTGCAAAGGAAACAATTAACAAAACTAAGAGGCAACCAGCAGAATGGGAAGATATATTTGCAAATGACATGTCAGATAAAGGGTTAGTATCCAAAATTTATAAAGAACTTACCAAACTCAACACCTGAAAAAATGAATAATCCAGTGAGGAAATGGGCAGACGACATGAATAGACACTTTTCCAAGAAGACATCCAGATGGCCAACAGACACATGAAATGCTCAACATCACTCATCATCAGGGAATTACCAATCAAAACCACACTGAGATATCACCTCACACGGGTCAGAATGGTTAAATTAACAAATCAGGAAACAAATGCTGGTGAGGATGTGGAGAAATGAGAACCCTTTTGCACCTTTGGTGGGAATGCAAACTGGTGCAGCTGCTCTGGAAAATAGTGTGGAGGTACCTCAAAAAATTAAAAATAGAGCTACCCTACAGCCCAACAATAACACTATTAGGAATTTATCCAAAGGATACAGGAGTGCTGATGCATAGGAGCACATGTACTCCAATGTTTATAGCAGCACTTTCAATAATAGCCAAGTTATGGAAAGAGCTTAAATGTCCATCAACTGATGAATGGATAAGGAAAATGTGGTTTATATACACAACGGAATACTACTTGGCAGTGAGAAAGAATGAAATCATGCCATTGCAGCAACGTGGATGGGACTGGAAGGTATTATGCTAAGTGAAATAAGTCAGTCAGAGAAAGACAGATATCATATGTTTTAATTCATTTGTGGAACTTGAGAAACTTAACAGAAGACCATGGGGGAGAGGAAGGGGAAAAAATAGTTACAAAAAGAGGGAGGGAGGCAAACCATAAGAGACTCTTAAATACAAAGGGTATTTTATGTATTTCTTTCTAGTCTTTTTTGCTTTTGGTCTTTCTTCCACATTTAAAGGGTCCTCTTTAATACTTCTTGCAGGGATGGTTTAGTGGTCACTAACTCCTTTAGTTTTGCCTGTCTGGGAAAATCTTTATCTCTCTTCTATTCTGAATGACGACCTTGCGGATAGAGTATTCTTGGCTACATATTTTTCCCCTTCAGCATGTTGAATACATCATACCACTCCCTTCTGGTCTGCCAGGTTTCTGTGGAGAGATATACTGCTAACCTGATTTCTCTTCCCTTGTAGGTTAGGGATTTCTTTTCCCTAAAAGAAATGGCTTCAGGATTTTTTTCTTATCTCTATATTTTGTAAATTGTACTATGATATACCTTAGTTTGGTCAGCTTTTGTTGAATTTGATGGGAGTTCTCTGTGCTTCCTGGATTTGGATATCTGCTTCTTTCCCCAGATAAGAGAAGTTTTCAGCTATAATTTGGTCAAATAAACCTTTTTCTCCTTTTTCCCTCACTTCTTCCTGGATTCCTACAATATGAATGTTATTGGGCTTTATGGAGTGATTGAGTTTCCTTAGTTTACATTTTAATTCAATACTTTTCTTCCCTCTTTTCAGCTTCATTATTTTCCATAATTTTATCTTATATATCATTGATTCCTTCTCTGTTTTTTCCATCTTCATTGTCATTGCATCCAGTCAGTTTTGCTTCTTGGTTATAGCATTTAAAATTTCAGCTTGACTTGTTTTTAGTCCTTTTATCTCTGCAGAAAGTGATTCTCTAATGTCTTCTTTGCCTTTCTCAATCTAGCTCGTGTCCTTATTGTTGTTTTAAATTCTGATTCAGGCATACTACTTCTGTTCTGATTAGATCCCTGGTCATGGCATCTTCCAGTTTTTTTTTTTTTTTTTTTTGATAAATTACTCTGTCTTGATATTTTGCCTAGACCTGTGGTAGGTAAACCTGTTGTGTTTCCTGCTTTAGAGAATAATGGCTATGACCCAATACTGTCTTGAATATGGTGCTTTAAGAAGTGTTTCAAAGTGTGCACTCTGCTGTTGTGTTTTGGCTACTCCTTCCCTCAGGTCAGTCCTCTGCAGTTTCTCCTTGCCTGCAGTGGGAAGTGTTTGGACTTTGTTCACCATGTGGCAAGTTTTAACTATGTGAGTTTTGGTCTGCTTGTTAAAAGAGGCTAGATGCCATTTCCCCTTGCAGCACTCTATGATCAGTAGACTTGGTGCATGTGAGGGGTTTGTGCTGGTGTTCTAGGGGAGGGGCCTACTGTGCTTGTTTCAGGCAGACTTGTCTAAGAAAGATGTGCCCCCTCTTTGGGGATGCTGTGCTGCTCACTAAGGTCAGTTAGTGCTGGTGCGTGGGGAGAAAATGGCATGGACCCACTTGCTCCCCCCTGGAGTAGAGAGTTCACACCTGTCATTTTTCAGGAAGCCATCACAGAAGAGCAAACAATCTCCACTTTTTTGTTCCCAGCTTCCATCAGATCCCTGGCTTCACCCTATCAGTGTCCAAGTTGTCTGCCTTCCAGGCAGCACAGTTCTCCTGTGTTTTATCTCAGGCGTGTGGCTGGGTTTCAAAACTCTAAATTTTAGAGACCCAACATAATGTAGACCTGCAATGATCCTCTGGTCTTGCCACGCTGTGTTTTACTCCAGTTTGTCCCAGAAAAGCAGTTGAATGACCATGTAGTGATTTGGAGTTTATGGTAAAGCACAGCAAAAAGCTGGCACCAAGGTTTGCTGCCATATGCTAATGAACAGGGTAGCATGTTGGCACCTGCCAACTTTTTGTCCCCGGAGAGGCCAGTGACACTTCTTCCAAATGCACTCTAAGAAGGGGAACTGTAAGAAACAGACTTTTAACTATGGGAAACAAACTGAGGGTTACTGGAGGGAGAGGTGGGTGGGTTAAATAGGTGGTGGGTATTAAGATGGACATTTGTTGTGATGAGCACTTGGGGTTCTATGTAAATGATGAATCACAAAATTCAACACCTGAAACTAGAAAAAAAAAATTTAAAAAGGCAACAAAAGCAAATAAACAAGTGAGACTACATCAAAATAAAAGCATCTGCACAGCCAAAAAGACATTTCAAAATGAAAAAGCAGTCTATAGAATGGAAAAAAGTATTTATAAATCACATGCTTATTATGGCATTAATAAACAAAATATATAGAGAACTCATACAATTATAAAAAAGCAAGCAATCCAATTAAAAATGAGCAGGGGACTTGAATAAACAGTTTTTCAAAGAAGGTATAAAGATGACCAACAGGTGCATGAAAATATGTTCACCATCACTAATCATCAGGTAAATGTAAATCAAAACCACAATGAGCAATCATCTCACATCTGTTAATATAGTTATTATCAAAAAGACAAGAGATAACAAATGTTGGTGAGCATGTGGAGAAAAGGGAACCTCTGTGCCTTGATACAGCCATTATGGTAAACAGGGTGAAAGTTCCTAGAAAAATTAAAAATATTTACCATATATGATCCAGCAATTTTACTTATGTGTATTTATTTAAAGGAGACAGGGCGCCTGGGTGGCACAGTCAGTTAAGCGTCCGACTTCAACCAGGTCACGATCTCGCGGTCTGTGAGTTCGAGCCCCGCGTCAGGCTCTGGGCTGATGGCTCGGAGCCTGGAGCCTGTTTCCGATTCTGTGTCTCCCTCTCTCTCTGCCCCTCCCCCGTTCATGCTCTGTCTCTCTCGTCCCAAAAATAAATAAAAAACGTTGAAAAAAAAATTAAAAAAAAATAATAATAAAATAAAGGAAACAAATGCATTAACTCAAAAAGGTGTATGCACTCATGTTCATTGCAGCATGATTTACAATGGTCAAGACATAAAAGCAACTTAAGTGTCCACTGATGAATAATTAACAAAAAAATATATATATATATAAATTCATATACACACAAAATATTATTCAGGTATACAGTGAAAGAAATCTTGTCATTTGCAACAAAATGAATGAAATTTGAGGGCATCATGCTAAGTGAAATAAATCAAACAGAAATGCAAATATTGCATGATTTTATATAAACCAAAAAATTAAATTCATAAATACAAAGAACAGAAGGTGGCCAAAATCACAAATTTCCAATTATTAAAAATAAATAAGTCCTGGGGATATAATGTACAACGTGGTGACTATACTTAATAATACTATATTGTCTTTTTGGAAGTTGTTAAGAGAATAAATTTTAAAATTCTTACTATGAGAAAAAAAAATAGTAACTATGTGTGGTTATGGATGTTAAATAGACTTATTGTGGTGATCATCTCATAATACATACAAATATCGAATCCTTATGTTGTATACTTCACACTAATATAATACTATAAGTCAATTATATCTCAATTAAAAATATAAAGAAAGGGCTAAAAATGATCTTATACAAACAGAATTAAAGGAGGAAAGTCAGCTGGGGTGCCTGGGTGACTCAGTTGGTTAAACACCTAACTCTTGATTTCAGGTCAGGTCATGATCTCATGGTTTGTGAGATCTCATGGTTGTGAGATCTCTCTCTCCCTCTCTCTCTGCTTCTCTCTCTCTCTCTTTCTCAAAATAAACTATTTTTTTAGAAAAAAGAAGGAAAAATAAGGATTGTGACAAGACGAATAGGAATGCTGAGGAAGATGTCGAGGTTGTGAAGATAGTTTTAAAAGAATAAAGAGAGACAGAGAGGGAAGATGGCGGCCTAGGAGGACGCTGGGCTCACCGCGCATCCTGCTGATCATTTAGATTCCACCTACACCTGCCTAACCCAGAAAACCGCCAGAGGATTAGCAGAACGGAGTCTCCGGAGCCAAGCGCAGATGAGAGGCCCACAGAAGAGGGTAGGAAGGACGGCGAGGCGGTGCGCGCTCCACGGACTGGCGGGAGGGAGCCGGGGCGGAGGGGCGGCTCGCTGGCCAAGCAGAGCCCCTGAGTCTGGCTGGCAAAAGCGGAGGGGCCTGATGGACTGTGTTCCGACAGCAAGCGCAACTTAGCGTCTGGGAGGTCATAAGTTAACAGCTCTGCTCAGAGAGCAGGAAGGCTGGAGGACAAAGGGAGGGAGAGCTGCTGAGCCCATGGACGACAGAGCTCAGTTTGGTGGGGAACAAAGGTGCTCGCGAGCGCCATCTCCCCCGCCCATCCCCCAGCCAAAATCCCAAAGGGAACCAGTTCCTGCCAGGGAACTTGCTCGCTCTACACAAACACCCAACGCTGTGCTACTGCAGAGCCAAACCTCCGGTGGCAGCGGACCTGACTCCCTCCTGCTGCCACAGGGCCCCTCCTGAGGTGGATCCCCTAAGGAGAAGCGAGCTAAGCCTGACCCTCCTGCCCCCATGCACCTTGCCTACCCACCCCAGCTAATACGCCAGATCCCCAGCACCACAAGCCTGGCAGTGTGCAAGTAGCCCAGACTGGCCACGCCACCCCACAGTGAATCCTGCCCCTAGGAGAGGAGAAGAGAAGGCACACACCAGTCTGACTGTGGCCCCAGCCATGGGCTGGGGGCAGACATCAGGTCGGACTGCGGCCCCGCCCACCAACTCCAGTTATACACCACAGCACAGGGGAAGTGCCCTGCAGGTCCTCACCACTCCAGGGACTATCCAACATGACCAAACGGAAGAATTCCCCTCAGAAGAATCTCCAGGAAATAACAACAGCTAATGAACTGATGAAACAGGATTTAAATAATATAACAGAAAGTGAATTTAGAATAATAGTCATAAAATTAATCGCTGGGCTTGAAAACAGTATAGAGGACAGCAGAGAATCTCTTGCTACAGAGATCAAGGGACTAAGGAACAGTCACGAGGAGCTGAAAAGCACTTTAAACGAAATGCAAAACAAAATGGAAACGACGACAGCTGGGATTGAAGAGGCAGAGGAGAGAATAGGTGAACTAGAAGATAAAGTTATGGAAAAAGAGGAAGCTGAGAGAAAGAGAGATAAAAAATCCAGGAGTATGAGGGGAAAATTAGAGAACTAAGTGATACACTAAAAAGAAATAATATACGCATAATTGGTATCCCAGAGGAGGAAGAGAGAGGGAAAGGTGCTGAAGGGGTACTTGAAGAAATTATAGCTGAGAACTTCCCTGAACTGGGGAAGGAAAAAGGCATTGAAATCCAAGAGGCACAGAGAACTCCCTTCAGACGGAACTTGAATGGATCTTCTGCACGACATATCATAGTGAAACTGGCAAAATACAAGGATAAAGAGAAAATTCTGAAAGCAGCAAGGGATAAACGTGCCCTCACATATAAAGGGAGACCTATAAGACTCGTGACTGATCTCTCATTTGAAACTTGGCAGGCCAGAAAGGATTGGCACGGTATCTTCAGTGTGCTAAACAGAAAAAATATGCAGCCGAGAATCCTTTATCCAGCAAGTCTGTCATTTACAATAGAAGGAGAGATAAAGGTCTTCCCAAACAAACAAAAACTGAAGGAATTTGTCACCACTAAACCAGCCCTACAAGAGATCCTAAGGGGGACCCTGTGAGACAAAGTACCAGAGACATCACTACAAGCATAAAACATACAGACATCACAATGATTCTAAACCCGTATCTTTCTATAATAACACTGAATGTAAATGGATTAAATGAGCCAACCAAAAGACATAGGGTGTCAGAATGGATAAAAAAACAAGACCCATCTATTTGCTGTCTACAAGAGACTCATTTTAGATCTGAGGATACCTTTAGATTGAGAGTGAGGGGATGGAGAACTATTTATCATGCTACTGGAAGCCAAAAGAAAGCTGGAGTAGCCATACTTATAACAGACAAACTAGACTTTAAATTAAAGGCTGTAACAAGAGACGAAGAAGGGCATTATATAATAATTACAGGGTCTATCCATCAGGAAGAGCTAACAATTATAAATGTCTATGCGCCGAAAACCAGAGCCCCCAAATATATAAAACAATTACTCATAAACATAAGCAACCTTATTGACAAGAATGTGGTAATTGCAGGGGACTTTAACACCCCACTTACAGAAATGGATAGATCATCTAGACACACGGTCAGTAAAGAAACAAGGGCCCTGAATGATA